>NC_086367.1:16457738-16811904 GCF_036324505.1 Eleginops maclovinus
TAAGACAGCCACCCCGCTTTCCACAGGCTACATCCGTTTTATCGCATCTGGCAGCAAATTAAGGCACGTGTGGGAAAAAAAGGACGATTGAAAATGAAACCCGGGGCTAAGACCGCATTCAGCTTGACTGCTTTCTTCCCTCAACACTGACATTAGGCTTTGATTCTCACATGAGATCCTCTGATGATGATGATGAACCATAAAAAATGATATAGCTCAATAAAAGTACAAAAGGCGCGAGTTCATAAAGAGGACCTGAGGGCCATGTTAGGTTTGGTCCGTGCCAATGCATTTCTTCTCCCTCTGCTGGCTTTTAGAGATGATTACCTTGGATATTTATGGATGAAACATTTTTTGATTTGACGTAGTAAGTGGGGATGAATGTTTGTGTCTGCTAGGTATTTCCAAGCTGTGAATATCCAATTGAGTGGGTTTTTCTCTTGCCAATACTAAAGATCTATGACCTCTTATCTGTTAGAGACTGGGATAATGTAGTGTTGTTGTCATCACTGTCATCATAAATACCACTGGAAAAAAACCTACTCCAACATATGACCGGTGACAGAATTGGAAAACAGACTGATATTGACACGCAGTTGGAAAGGACAAATGAGATGGTTGTTGGAGTTTTCTTTGTCACCTTGAATGTCCACATTGAGTTCAGTCAAAGTCTAAAACATACAAATGGGTCACAGGCCAGCATATATCATAATGAGACCATGCCAATACATTGAGTTTTGTGTCAATACATGGTGAAAAATCCACTTCTACCTGGAGCCAAGAAATAACAGCAACGTATCAGACATCTCCTCTCCTCTCGTCTTTCCTCTCTTCCTCTCCTCTTCTCCTCTCCTCTCTTTCCACATTGATTTTTTTATCCTCTCCTCTCTATTGAAAGAGTGCAGACTGGAGAAGGCAGGCTCTAGTGAACACCAGTTCCCTCCTCTTCAGGCAGTGTGTGATGTGACTTGAGCCGTGTGATCTCCATGAGAGAAAACCCTGATGCATACAGGAAATAATCAGGGCAACACAGGCAGGGTTCAGAGGAATGCAAATATTTTCAGAGTGCTTAAAAAACAATACCACACACACCACCAAATACTAACCCCCCTCCCCCCACTCACCCTCTCTAACACACACACACAACATCATGCACACATTTAACCACAATACATACCCACACATACATCACACAACAGAGGAACAAAAAAACAACAACCAGCCCCCTGACAAAACTCTCCCCAAGTGCATTTGCATAAAACATTAAGCTTAACAAAATGATTACACCTGACAAGTTGAGTTGGAGGAAGAACATCGCCGGTGGCAGCCAGTTACTTGCAGATCCTGCAATCATTCTCTCGTCAAGCAACTGTTTCATGGCCGCCTTTGTAGGCACTGTCATGCAGCTGCATCGTGATTAATCCTTCCCTTTTGTTTTTCTTTTCTCCCTTCCACCCCTCTCAGTCCCTCCCACAAATCCAATAAGTTGCCCTTAAATCAGGTTACCCTGCACCTTGCAGATAGGAGTATTGTGATGGATATGCCAAAATGCATGCCAGGCAGCCTGCTTTTGTGCGGAAGCACTGTGAAATTGTACTGCTGTGATTCTGCATTATGGTGCTAAGTGTTTGTCTTGTAATGCAATTAAATGTGCATGTAAGCCGCCCCCACACTCCCCAAACTATTGTGTGCTGTATTTAATAATTTTATATACGCTCTTTTGTGACATTGCCATTTAACCCGAGGTAAAATGGAATAATTTAGAGGAGTATTAAAAGAATAAGTTTAGAGTGTTTGCCATAGAGAACATAAGCTGGATCCTTTTTGAAAAAAAAAAAGATGACAATCAAAACATTAATATCCTTCTCACTCTTATAAGCCTGCTGAAAATTCCTAGCTCTGAATACTTTGCTGAAGGATAGCTCGCAGATAAAGAAAGAGAGATTATTGCCTCCTTTCATTTCGGCCCCCCTGGCAGACGTAGGTATGGTAATATGGTTTTTGAATATTTGCAAGCATAAACTTAAGAAATGAGTGCTGATAAGGAGTGACAGCAACAGAGGCAGCAGAGATCTTCAGCATGACAGGCGATGTCAAAAACCCCGGTGACGCTGTCACTGTGACAAACTTTTCAAAAGAACAATGCACACACACACACCGTTATTGAAGTGAGCTGCTGCAAGCCTCTGACAGTGTTGTCCCAGCAGTTAAAAAATGGAAACATCACCTAATTATGCACGCCATATTTTCCCTCTGAATACCTAAGCCTACAAACTTTCAACATATGTCAATATACTTTGCAGAGCGCCTGGGTGCACCGACAAATATATTTATAGCTTGAGGTTCATGCTTTTTAATAATTATACATTCAGAAAAATCATAATTGAAATGAAATATTGAACGTGTTAATTCAAAAGCCTTTTTTAAAGGATGGGGAAGAAACCTCATTTTAACCCTAGCCTGTACTCTTTTTGCTCTGAACCTGACATTAAATTCCACAATAGCAGGTGTGTATAACATGTAGTTTCTGTTATTGATTTGTACTCTTCTTTTAATCTTAGCTGCACTTTTATTAGTAACTCTGCAGACCCTATCATGTCTTCAAGAAGCAGCGAGGATCATTACTTTCAAAAAGAACCAGCTGGCCCATTGTTTAGGCTCTGCCAGCTGTGTCTATTTTCATAACCCATTTTCCCTTTGTTCTACTACACCTCCCTATAAAAGTACAGAGACAGGAAGACAGAGTTGTATTTCACCATTTTCATGAACTCTTACCCTTATGATATCCCAATGCTCAACGCTTAAACATTGTGTGTGTGTGTGTGTGTGTGTGTGTGTGTGTGTGTGTGTGTGTGTGTGTGTGTGTGTGTGTGTGTGTGTGTGTGTGTGTGTGTGTGTGTGTGTGTGTGTGTGTGTGTGTGTGTGTGTGTGTGTGTGTGTGTGTGTGTGTGTGTGTGTGTGTGTGTGTGTGCGCGCGCCTGCATGTCTGTACGAGTGTGTATGTGCGTCAGTGTGCATGTGAGAGTGACTGTGAGGAGGAAGGCAAGGTCTGTAATCACCTAATCCAAACATACACTCGGGGAATCTCATTACTGGACCTAACAGTTCCATTTGAACCTTATCTGGTTTCAATCAGCCGCCTCTCGTTTGGAGCAAGGTGCAGAAACTTGATTCCTTTTGTCTAGAAGTCTCTGCTATCAGGGGTCTCCTGTTTGTCTTGTCTATCACCATCTTTTACAGCTAACGGTATTTTAAATTCCCCATCAGCAGTGAGGAGAGCAACTTCAGTGGCAGTTAAAAAAAAAAAAGCTGCTTCTCGTCATCCAGCTTGCAAGTAGCGGTGTGTGACATCAGGGGGTTTGAATGTGCAGAATGGACGGCTGCCATGGGGAACTCCCGCTAACCCCACACCCCTTGCACACTAACCCCAGTTCTTCCCCAGCCACCCGCTCCCACAGCCCCCCCTCCACATGCAAACGGACATTAAAACGAAACCTGACCCTGGCCCTGGAATCTGTAAGGTACTGGGTTTTTTTTTTCTTCTTTTCTTTTTTCTTAAACAGGGAATCCTTCAGTTTGTGTGTGTGTGTGTGTGTGTGTGTGTGTGTGTGTGTGTGTGTGTGTGTGTGTGTGTGTGTGTGTGTGTGTGTGTGTGTGTGTGTGTGTGTGTGTGTGTGTGTGTGTGTGTGTGTGTGTGTGTGTGTGTGTGTGTGTGTGTGTGTGTGTGTGTTAGGGCACTTCAAGAAGAGGGTCAGACAAAGGTGAGCAAGAAGCGACGTCAGACGACGTCTCAGCCATCCCCAGATAAAAAAACTCCAGAAGGTTGAGAGTCGGAGATAATCACAGGATCTGGAATTCACAATAACAAACTGGCCATATATCTACCTGTCTCCGGCTTTCCTCCCTGAGACGGCCACAGGGTCAACCAAATGGCTGCATTCCATCAACAGCTCTTTTTTTTCTCCTGCTGGGCTCCCAATGAAGTGTCTGGAAGGATCATATATGGCCTCTGAAGCTAAACTTTTAACTCTTCTTTCTCCACCTACCCACCCAGAATTTTTTTTTCATCTGGAGTGTGTATTTATTCTAGTGCTTTTCCAGCACTGGGAGTCAAAGTTGAAATGACAGTGTCACTTCATCATACTGTGCTTGTAAGTTTTCAAAAGGCACTGAACTTGAGACTAAAGGGCTGGATCTCATGATTAATGTGGGAGTCTGAGGTGAGATGCTACTAAGACCACTACAGCCTCACAACTGTGACTCAAGCTAAAGGGCTCGGGGCTGCAGCGTAGGGGCTGAGGTTAGAGGTCTGGAGCTTTGTGGCTGGGGTTAGAGAGCTTCCTCTGAGACTTAAGTCGGAGCCACAGGCTCTGCGGCTGTAGTGATTTCTGGGTTGAATTAACAGTTGAACAGGGGAGCTGTGAGTAGTGTCTGGAGGGGGCTGTTGGGGTCTGGCGGAGGGTCTAGTAGGGCAGGTATGATTTACATAGCTGTGAGAGAGTCCAGGATCTAAGTCTGCCCAGACCCTTCCCCTGGGAGCCTTGTTGAAGGAGGTGCGGCATTGTGATACTTGTGTGATTTATGTTCCCCATGTACTCTTCCTTCCATTGCATGACAACTTCATTATTTATTTCTGTTTGTTGTGATTATTTGCTTTAGTGCAGCGAAACTGTATATTGCGTAAAATTTGTGTAAACCTTGGGATGCAGCCTAGAGATTTGACTGTGTGCCTTTCTTTTCTTCAGATGTGTTCTCTGCAGAGGTTAGTCTTTGTTGTTACCCGTGTACCCGTCTAGACACTGAGGATAATTTGTCCCTTTGCTTCCTCCTCTGCTTGCTTGGTTCTCAGCTGGGGAAATTACCTTACAAAGAGGGCAAAGGGTTGCCGATTGAAAGTAAGTTATTTCGTCAGTGTAAAGTGTAGTAAATAGCCCGAGGTTAGGAGAAAATAATGATATACAGTCCTGTCCAGAGGGAGACTACAGCATGAGACACAATCAGACCCTTGCAGAAAACTTTCTGAAATGCTTTCCGAGGATGTATTTCATCATGTGAGATTACTACTGAGGCTCGCACCACTACTGGATGGTTATATTCATACTCTGGTGTGGAGTCTCGTGATGTGTGCACCAACATTCCTTGAGCGTAGTACATGGGGTTTAGGACTGTAGGGTATATCTAAATTCAGCTATTGATCAATGCTGCAGCAGAAAAAGCAAAAACGAAAGCCCCTTCAAAGACATCAGCGTCTGCAGTTACACAGCAGACTGTTTAATTCCCCCCTCACTGCTGCATTCAAATTATTTGCTTTCGCAGTCGAAAATCGAAGGGTTGTAAAAATTGACTTCCTGTACAGCTGGAGAGAAATAAATTTCAGCAGTATTGACAGCAGCAAAACAGAAAAGCTATTGCCCAGCATTTAATTATTGAAGACATTGATCAACAAAGTGATTTATTTGCTGTGGTTCGGTTAAAAGGCCTAATTGAGTCGCAGTGTTCTGTAAAAGGCTTTTATTTGTTCATTTGAGTTGGATCAGATTGCATGGGAAACTGCAGTCAGGAAGAAGAACACTGTTTAGTTTGAATGAATGCATTTAATTAAGTCTTTTGAAAGAAGAATTAAATGTAGGTACATTAACAAAAGAAGTATAAATGACAGGCTGCTTATTGATAATAGAGGCAGACATAGGAAGAGAGACAAGTAAAAGCAGGCTTTAGAAATAAAATACAGACAGTATTTACATTCTAAATGCAAACCTTTTGCTTTGCCAAAGACAAACATGTACTTTACAATACCCAGTGATGACAGCCCAGAAAATATGGGAGTTCATTTGTATGGTAGAAGGGGGGCGTCCAGGTTTCCAGCTGTTAAGTTGCAGTTCTCCACCCCCTCCTTTAATCATTTGCTCTCATCAATAAGCAGGGAGTCGGATCTATCAGACACTTGTGCTGCACTGTATTGCCCATGGTCTCCCTGTGGGAGTTGGAATAATCGGACTGTTTGAGGCTCTTGTCTCGCTCATCTCTACTCACTGTTTTCAACTTTCACATTCTATCTTTCTGTCTTGGAGAGCATGCAAATGTTGATGATGTATTTCACTTTCAGTGTTTGTGGTCAATCAAATGTGACAATGTAATTTATACACTCAGAAGGGTTCTGAGGCATCCAAATCTTTTAAATAAGCATCCTTTTGTTGCACTTTTAGTATCCTTTTTTCATCCAACATCTGCCAAGTTGTTTTAGCGTTGCACACTATGCAAAGAAAAGCATTAGCAAAGTGCTCATGTTGCCAAAAAACACATTTGACCGTTTTTCTATTCAGTAAGAGTAGCTTTTTCTGCATATGTTCGGATAATACAAAGAGCTGATGCACAGATTGCAGCCTATTTCTCCATTGTAGACCTCTGGCTTACACCAGCAACATATAGATGGAGGAGAAGCAGGAGCAGGCAGCAGGATGTTTTCAACAGAATATGTCTCTTAAGTCCACAGCCAGCGAGCAGTCTAATGATCTCACTTTAGCCGGAGATGGGAATGTCGGGATTAATGGCATTCCAAGAGGAGGGCAGGAGCTCCAGGTTGTGTCCCCGGCACAGTTTGAGACTGGAGGGAAGAGTCAGACGGCAGGACTGGAAGAAATTATGAGATAAGGAGACGTGAAAAAGAGAGAGAGAACGGTGAAGGAGGGGTTGTGTCTAAGAAAGACACCATAGGAGAAAAAAAAATGGGTTGTTCATTTTCTGGATAGATAGATCAGATGGAATGGAACCATGCGTCAGAATGAAGACAGCTGGGCTGCTGGCGAGGACTTTCTTGGTCCACACACAAGCGCACACATGCTTCCCATACCCAATGTGCATTTACACCCACACACACTCTTACACAGTGCACACACATTGAGGTAAAAGGATCTTCATGGACAGGTGAGGGTTAGCTTTAGTATTAGCTCTGTGCTGCAGGCCTGGATGAGCTCAACCACTGATTTCTCCTTCATTCTTCCTCTCCGGGGCTTTAGCCAAGGGAGCAGTGTTTAGCGGGCCCTCAAGGCATGGAGCCATCTAAGCAGCACTAAGTCCTGGAACTGCTTCACATTACCTGCTGCTGCTCTTTGCCAGATAGCGCTGTGTGGTTGTGTTTGTGTGGGATTTTGTGTTTGTGTGCACACATAAAATTGATCTCATTATCAGATTGCTTAAAAATGGCATGTGAATGCTGCACATCATCCACTCCATTGGTTTCATTACTTTTAGTAGATCTGTATCTTGCAATGAAGCTCACAATTAAGCATTAACCACACGTTAAATCAAGTATTCTTGTATTCTCAACTTTTTTTCTCAGTTACTTCTAATGGGATAAATTCATGCAGATATTTTTGGAAAGATACTTTGCTGTTATTATTTAAGCAATATTTTAAATAATTTTAAACAAAAACTTAATTTAATTAGTCTCTATTAAACTAAGCTGGTGGCTCATAGACAGAGGATGTTGCAAAAATGATTAACTATTTTTTTCTAATTTTGTTTAAACTTACCCTTTCAAAAAAAAAAGCAAGGTATTGGTATGAAATGGAATATGACACACATACATTGGCTTTTTGTTGCATTGTATAATAAGTGGGATTTTTGTTCGGAGCTGCAGAGAGTGAAATCCAATCCAGCAAGTCCTTGGAAAGAGAATAAACTGTTATGCTTGGAAGTGTCTTAACTGTACTTAGTCACGCACACACATTTATCATTAGGTTATAAATCTTTATGAGTGAGGATTGTTAATGACTCTAAGAGACAGTGGTGGAAGTGCTCTGTCTCCTCCAGTAGACGGGTTGTGATTCTAGTTGCAGAAGACAGAGCTGTGGCTGGGATTGTACTTTACCTGGCTCAGGGCTCCCCTGGGCTCACTACAGTGGAACGCTCTGCAAACTGGGGGCCCTGGCCTCATGCTGGGCCTGTCTACATCCAGCAGTTTATGGAGACGCCGCATATAGACTCACTTTGACAGTTTGATGTCTGTTCTCCGCCTCTTTTACCTTCCTGTTTGAGAGTGTCGCTATCTCTGTCGTTATTTGTTTAACTCTTTCTCCTTGCCGGCTACCCGGTCTGTCCCTATCACTTTGTATTTCTGTGTATTTAAATAGAAATGGATAGAGCAGACTCTGCATCTTTAGGTGATTGTGTGTTTCCTTGGTCTGCAGGATTTCAGTCAGGAAACGGTAAGCAGAAGTATCAATGTGTGGTGGAGTTGTTTAATATTTCCTTTCCTCTGTAGATATGGACACGAGGGAGATATGCATCTCCTGGGATCCTGACCCCATAGGAAATATCTGTATTCCAGAAGGAACTCAAACAATGACGTTTGGAGAGGGCATGGGAGGCTATTTGTAGTGCCGGGTCACTTCCAAAGCAGCAGCTCCAATCTTTCAGGGCCTCAGACCTCAGTCCATTTTTAGTTTTGAGTGCAGTGAAAATAAGCATCACCAGCAGTTTATCTTTTTAGTGCCTTGCATCATTTCCTTCCTCCCGCTCACTTTTGATCATACTTTCTCCCATTCTGCTAGTACACACACTCATACACAAACAAACTTGCACCATCCTCCAACTCCTCCATTTTTCCTCTGTCCCTCCAGCCTTAATGAGTCTTTCAGCTGAGCGATGATAGACTTGTATTTATTCTCCAGGCCGATAATTTTGGGGAGTGCTTCCCCTCTCTCGGTGCCTGGGGCCCATGCCAGGGACAGATCAGCCCTAGCCCCAGGCAGTGAGAGGAATTGGGAAATTGTTTTTCGGCATCCATCTCCTCCCTGCCCAATTTTTCTTTACAGTAAATACACCCACTATACACAAGTATTACTTTATTCTCCCACAGGCATTGTCACTTTTGGGATTTTTTCCAACACAATTTACCCTCAACATCCAGTTATGCACACACTCAAATACATGCACACACACAGAGATAATCCTATTAGCTTATAACACTTTGACAATGGACTTACTCCAAGCAAACGCCCAAGGCTATGACTTCTTACCTACAAGCTAAGTCAACAAAGAAAAAAATTAACAAAAAAACAACATCATATAAATGTTTCTGCCTGTCATGGAGTCAGGTTCAAGTGCCCCAACAGTTGTTTGCGTTTACGTATAAACTTTAAGTTCTTACTCGTGGCTGTATGTTGCAGTGAGAGACCCACGTCATGTAGAGCGCGGGCCGGGGAGAGGAAGCAGCACTGTGAGATAAATCTAACATGAGCTCATTTATTCAACATTTGAGTCCATGTGGACGAGACAGAGAGGGCCTATCCAAACACTGTCCCTCTGCAGCAGGGCTCTGAGCACTCTGAATAACTCTCTATTTACTGTAGGCCTGTGCTTGGGCTTGTGCCATATGACACTTTGACCCAGTGAGAGGAGATGTTGAGACTTGTATCCAAGAAGGGAAACAGTGAGCTATTGTGAGTCTCAGCACAGCGGGGTTTAGTTTTGGTGGGATTTATCACTTTCTGAATTTACTGACACGTGCGATCGGAAGTCTCTCTAAATCTCTGCTGTTTTCCTTTATGACCCTCCTCCATCGTATACTACCTTACAGTATAGCTCATGTTAAATGATTTCATCCATTGACAAATAAAGTGATGGAATAGTTGAGGTGTTGGCACGAGGAACTGTTAATTACTATTAATATCCGCTAGCATCGGTTATTTATTTTAAATATTTAATATTTGTATTTAAATACACTTTTTTACTGATTCCAAAGAAAACTAATCCCAGGCAAGTTCACCCCTACCCTGCTGTCTTTCACACACACGCCCATACCTCTGACTCAATACTTAAGATTCCACCATTGCTCCCAAACATCCCCTCGGTATTGACATTAGATCCCCAGGATCAGTGTCTCCCCGGGGCAGATGGTCTTTGGGGAGGGGTAGCACGGCTCCCTGGATGCCTGGATTTGTGCTGGAACACGCAGGACGAATCAGAGCACCTGTGTTCGTTTGGACATAGCTCTGAACATCACATGATGTGTCTGAGGTGGGACAGCGAGTATGGGGCTGCAGCTGGGGCAGATGGATGTCCAGAACTCCTTCTGGCTGATCAAACTGACCTAGTGTCTACCAAGGAAAAGATTCATCCATCTCTGCCTCCACTTACTTCTGAGATGACATCATCTACAATACCATATTTGATGTTTTATGTTCAAGCTCTTTACAGAAATGTATGTTTTTTTTGTTGAAATTGTTCCTTAAATATAAAATGTCTTAACAGAATCTTAATTAATATATTTCTAATGCAAAAGCTAAATGTATTGAGATTTGTTGTTTGCTTACCTCTTTGCTCAGGCTACAGTTCATAGAAGGTGAACAGGCACAGCGTCATTGCCATGACCGCTTTATAATGGATTCATACATCCATAGGACAGGCTTCAGGTCACAAGGCTTGATGATATCAGCCTTGCTATTTTACCATCAAAGTAAAACCACATGCTGTTTAGGTCTGGGAAATATTATTTTGAGGCAACGGCTCGTGTATACTCCAGAGTAGCACCATGTTCCAAAAAAGGAGACTAATGCGGAACAGAAGTGCAGTATTGCACTGTTGTACAGAGCATTAACCCCAATCAGTTTATGGACAGTATCTGGGAGAGAAAGAGTGTGTTTTTTATTTTATTTCTTGCTTTCAATTGACACAAATACTCCTTATCTCATTGTTTTTTGTTACATGTCCTGTCTTTTCTCTGGCCAGCACATTGTTATATTACCTAAACCATTACATGTATTTGAGGTGTTTATTATCCACTGTGTGTATGTACCTCTGTGTACTCACTCGTTTTTAAAACTATAAATCATCCACTATCTTACAAAATCATAATATTGACTAACTTAAAAGTTACTTATTATTACTTAAAATGATTCCCAAGTTCCCTCAAAGCCTTTCAAATCATCCCGTGCAGTATATGTTATGTGTAGTTATCAACTGGCTTTTTCTTCCCTACTGTCACAGTGGATGACAGGTAAATGACCTCTGAAAGTGCAAATACTGTCACTATGCTGTCATAAATGCCCCTGTATAGCAAGAAGCAACATGCATATTTATGATGTCGCATAAACACTGCCCTTACGTCACACCAGCAGTCATGAACGTCACAACGCCACTCATCTTCCACCCTCCAGAGCCCTAATGGCACAGAGCACTAAATGATAACACGTCAAAGAGAATGCCAGCTTTTGTCAAACTCTGCGTGGTAAATTCCATCAAAGACCAAACCTGGAAAAAACAACTTTAAATCTGCCTTGGGGGAATTATTCCAAAACACTCAGTTAAAGAGTGTGGCCATTTCATCCTGTTTTGATTCAGAGGCTACTGATGGGATCTAAAGTGCATGTTGAGGCAGTGGGGCCTGCTGCTGTGAGGTATCAGTCATCCTCACCTGTCAGAGGTGAGGCACTTTCATAAACTCTGATGATTAGTGGAGGATGAGTCCAGACCTGTCGCTGACTGACAGCTTCTCCGCCCTGCCAAAGCCTTAATCCAGGAGGAATGGCGGGAGGCGAGGCTGGGGTATTAATCCTGTGAGTGTTAGCTTCATGACAACAGAAACGCCACTCGGTGTTTTAACAAAAGCATTCTGGGCAATTATAACTTTCATTTGTGAATAAGCTCCGCATTACATAACGTTGGACTGTTCTATAACTTTCATTCTCCTGCCAGTAAGGTGGAGTTTTAACAGCCAGTGATACATTCTGGGATGAACGAAACAATTGGACACAACTGGTGTGAAATCCTTTTTGGTCCCCTGTGAGGTGCTCTGAGTACTCCACCACACCTTGGCCCATCTTTCCTCTCAGCGGGGTGCCCTCACGACACCTCTGGCTTCCCCTGACAAAGCAGCCAGACTTCCTGTATTTCTCAGCCATGAAATATTGCGTACAATTACGTGCAGTTCTCGGCAGGGCAAAAGTCCAGTTAAAAAATCCTGCAATAAATTCAAACTGACGTCTAACTGTTAATTGGTTTATGTCCTTTTTGTTTTCCTTTTGGCTACTGTAGTTAGTCTGACTTTACATCCTGTGTTGGAAATGTTGAATAAGAACAAAGTCCGATGGTGTATGTGGATTTGGAGGTGCATAAGAAAATGTAGTCTTTTTATTGGTCTCTAATATTAATGTATGCTCACACACTCAGTTCAGTTCAACTCAAGCACAAGTAGCACAGGAGTGATTAATGCTTGTTTTACGAAAACGAATGCTCTCTGACTTACGCCCTTCCTAAACGCTGCTATCTTACCTTGAACGCTGGTTGAAACTCATTCAACCCCTTCCCACAGGTCAGCTAATAACAGAGACATTTGTGAAAGATGCTTCCCGCAAATTAATGTATTGAAAAATGTGTTTCCTCCCTTCCTCACATTTCACATAACCTCTGCTGTTCACCTGTGCTGGCTTTATTGAAAAGGCAGTCCAGTCAGAAGGTTTTGTGACGCGGAGACAGTCCTGCCAACTTCCGATGCAGCTGGCTGCAGCTTCTCAAGGCCCTTTCTGAGAAAGTGAAGCCTTTGGGGCAAACAGCATCAGATATTTAACACTTTATTCTGTCTCAAAAGTCAATCCTTGCAGACAACTGTGTGGGTCGATTTGTCAGTAATGTGGCACACCACAATGTCAGCTGTGATGCAAGAACAAAAAATAACAGCCGATAAGATATTTCGAAACATATTCCTGATGTAACTAAAACAGCCACACAGAACTCATTGTACCACTTCTTTCAAAGTACCGCCTTAGCAGATGGGTATTTATCCTTGTAGGTGTGAGTTGAGTGACAGGTGCTTTGGAATGTTGCGTGAAGCTGTTTCACAGTTCAGTGTCAAGGTTATGGTGCATCACACAAATCCGCGCTAATCGTAGCCCCTAGTAAGCTCCACCTGACAGTGAGAAACTCCACCGACGATGAATTGTTGACATGTTTTCCTAAACCAGCATGCCCAGCACATTTATTTTCCCCTTAAGCCTATTCATAGTAATAGGGAGCGCTGAAAGGATTTTGATTGTCTGCTAAAGTATTTAATGCACAGTAGATATTTTAGACACTGCTCATGGTGCGGAAACAATACATACAGTTTCCAGCATTCTTGCTTAATCAAGCAGAACAAAACAAATCTAGCCAGTGGGAGGAATGGAGGGAGGAAAAATTAGACTTTTAGATTGCGTGGACGGCCTGATTCAAAAGGAATTGCTGCAATTATTATACTTTCTCAGACTTTTTCCTTTACAAAAGCACTAAGTTTGAATATTCACCTTGTTCCATCTAGCTTGTAATAAATGAACGATAAGATCACAAAAGGAGTCTTTCCTCAATGAAATTTAACAGCATTACACTGAAATGAACTGCATGCCTCTGCCCTGCGGTGTTTAAAAGGATTACTGGAAAAACACAATATCTTCTTTGTCAGCACTTAAGGTCTATATAGCCGTGCCTCAGGATATCCCTTTCCCGAAAGGAAGGATTGCCCCATTTTATTTTTTTTTCAACTCTCACGCTGCTCATCACATTAACACCTCAGCTACACTCTGAAGCAAAGAGCCCCTTTTATAGTGCGATAAGACAGAGAAAGTTGTTAGTATTTTAATATAGTGTAAAGTATACAGTCTTTGCTCTTCATCAAGACCAAATTGAAAAATTGTCTTTTTTGATCATTTTGAACAAGAGCCAAAAGAAGCATTCTGCTTGATTTTGGTGCAGTTTGGAAATATCTGTCCTATAATAACTCTTAACTTGTACCTTTCTGAGACAGTTTAGATTTCAGCAAGATGGTGTGTGTTCCTTGCACTATACTCCTGTTTCGTCTAACATCCGAGGCCCTTCACACACCCTTCCTCCCTGTCCCCTTCCAGATGTTCCCATTTGATTTTCTCTCCATCTGCCATTCTCTATCTCTCTGACAAAATCAATAGCAAGTCCATTTGCCATATCATACTGTAACATCTCCCCAAACTCCGGATGATAATGATGCGATGATAACCCAGGGGTGAGACGCACTGGGGCACATTTTAGACTGATCAATACAATGCAATACTTGTCTACAGTATGAGAAGGTTTGCATAAGGAATAAACATACTGTATAAGTTAAAGGACATTTTAGGGGCACAAGTTTTTTGTAAATGTCCTTTTTATAAACACAATATTTAGGTATTGTCCTGTCATGGTTTCTGTCCATTTTCATTAGCTGGTTCAGGGTCAATTTATGGGTCACAGGCTTGAATTTTCTCCCCCACTTCTCCCTGGACAGTATCTGTGATATGAGCCACCATGACATCACTCCGTTAATGTGCTCCTCAGCCAAAAAGAGCAAGAGAGTGGCCTTTCCTTGGGGAAGATTTCAGCAAAGGTCTTTTGCATTATGAGCTGCTTCAGCAAACCCCACTTAAAGCCAGCCTTCTGCTTCCTAAACATGGATTTAATACCCTCATTAATGATATATGACAGGGGAGATCAATGGAGACTGCGAGTTAGAGCCCTGGATCTGTGTGTTTGTGTGTGTGTGTGTGTGTGTGTGTGTGTGTGTGTGTGTGTGTGTGTGTGTGTGTGTGTGTGTGTGTGTGTGTGTGTGTGTGTGTGTGTGTGTGTGTGTGTGTGTGTGTGTGTGTGTGTGTGTGTGTGTGTGTGTGTGTGTGTGTGTGTGTGTGCTCTAGCATTTCTACGTATCCATGTCTGTATATGTGTGTGTGCACACTACTCAATGCACTGCCTTTAATGGGTACATGCTGTTGAACATCATAGAGACTGGATTGCCTCTGGATACGTTTTCACCTCATGGAAACAAGGCTGAGAATAGCAGGCTGGAATGCCTTTTGGAGGTCATAGCAGCTAATTCCATAAGTTACACAAAGAATAAAGGTTCAACATATAGCTGAAACCCCTTTTGGTTAGCTGTTGTTTTCAGCTGCTGTTTCACTCTAATGATGGTGCCTGATTTTGTAATCTTATTCATTTATATTTGAAGAAAAATTATTCAATTTAGAGGACTCAAGTTATGACACATTTGAGATGACACACACAGTTTAGAATTATATTAGGCTAAATATGTTGTCTCTGATATACTCACCTCCACAAATATTATTAGCATTATTACAGATTTACATTTTTTTTTAAGAAGACTGGATCTAAAGCAAAAGTACTTGAGTTTATAATATTTAGGGCATGGCACGTTTTGGGACAGTAAATGGGTTCATAAAGTGTTTGTTTGACTTACCAAGTATGGACTACCGATAGGGTGAAAACTTACAACATTGAAATTTGGAGACATTTGTGGACATTAACAATCAGTGACATGCTACTGTAGCCACTGTTGCCTCTTCTTTGTATGCATTGCAATATGTGCAAAGTCCTATAGAGTTTACAATATGATATGTGGTATATGAATATTGTTGGCATAGCTCCATATCAGTCTTATGTTTTATTCTGGCTTAACCTATAAAACACAGTTCACTGTAAAGTCACATTCAAAGACATCCAAATAATCTTCAATGCGGGGATTGCATTTTTACCGTTTACAGAGCATCAAGGTTAAAGCCGCAGTTTTAAAAAGCAAAACTGAAGCACCGAGTACTTGACCCTGTGACTCTGTATTCGAAGGAACCCATGAGCTGAGGTGATAGCATGTAATAAAGCCCGAAGATCAAAGTTTGGATTTGATTTCCAGCCAGCATGGCCCGTTGAACAGGGCCCAACAAGCCCATCCAACAGCCATGGCAACCATTCAGCGCTTTATTTTCCTATTAGATTGCTCTCCCAGAATTCCATTTTTATCCACATAGATCTGGCCAGTGAATCACCATTAAAGGGCCCATCAAGCTGTCAGGCCATCCGGAGTGCAGGTGCAGCAGGCCCACTCCACTGTAAACAAGCAGCACAGAGCCCTGAATAATGGAAAGCCCGACTGTTTTATGTTGTTCAAGAGGACTTAAAGAGATTCATCTCCTGCTGATTTTCACCAAGTTTTTTTCACAACTCCAGGCTGAGCCACTGAACGTTGCAGTTTCATATAAAGAAAGAGGGAAAGCTAGGGAGAAAAAAAGGTTGGATGTGTAGGGTAAAGGAGAGAGCTGAAGAAATGGAAATCTCACTGTACATGCTCAGACAATTTCGGTGAGCCTATGCCAGAAAGCTTTGTTTCTGTAAAGGGGTCTAAATGGAGCATTTTATGCCTGGCTGAGCACTGACACTAAAAAGCTGAGACTTCTTCATATCTGACAGATTTTCTTTCATTATCTTTTCTCCATAATTTCTTCAGTAGTTATGGAGGCTGCAGTTCTTTGTAGAGCAGCAAAATGTCTGACTTAACTATTCGAGACACCAGATAATTGCCCGCCGGTCCTTGTTCCCCCAAGGTCAGCGAGAGAGAATGGAAGTGCCCAAGAAAAACAAATGCAGACCATAGTGTAGTTGTCACATGCTCCACTAACACATGTGAAGGCTGGCTCCTCTTTTGTTCTCAAATAAATTCCCATGAAGAAGTGCTCACACATAAATGTGTCCCACATAAACTGATGTAAGAGGGGCATTTTTCATGATTTGCGAAAATGGTACTCAGAGTTTATCTTATGTCGTTGAGTTTGAGTGACATCACCCCTCCATTAGATTATTACCCACCCAAGATGTGCAGTGTTTTCCAGAAATGATCTGAAAGACGTTTTTTTTCAAAACCCAACATAAAAAGTGGTGCATGTTTACTGGGTAAAGAATTTCAGAGTGTTACACTTATCTGAAAGTGGATTTCAGGAAAACTGAGCTTGAACTTCTTATAAAGATCTGAGAGAATCTGTCTATTAACGTCCAATTGGAAAATGTGAGCTAGCAAATGTGTGCTACAGTAGATGTAGCTCTGTGGGGTAGTTAGCACCTATAGTGCCCTGTCTTTGAGGGTGTCTGGTTGTCATTAGGGGTGATGGGCAACAGTGCAGGCAGGTGGGGCTCAGCGCTTTAGGTCCGCTGACAGTTTTGTAACTGTAAAAGATATTATCCAAGGGGAATGAAAATAGCACTCAGCGGGTCTGTCAGGGAAGACAGACAAGTTAAAACAGATGATGCACGTCCCGGTGACTGCCCCATCATTTTAGTGCCCTGCTTCACATGCAGCTGTGAAGAACCCTGGGTCGCCACATCTGGCCGGCTTACCTCGAGGCTGAAGGCTGGGGCCTGGGGGGACAGACGGTGGAGACTAAAGGAGACCTGTCAGAACAGACCAAACAAAGGCTTGCTGGCTACCGACAGCCTAAATGGAGAGAGGACCCAAGACATGGTTTCAGTTTCTCTTTTGTCCCTATCAGCCTTTCAAAATGACACCTCACAGGGAACATGGCTTTTATTTCAGTGTTTACAATCTGAGGCAAGTTACTGTTTACGGTAGCTGAGTTTGTGATGGTGCTTCTCAGATATACATAGCTTTCACAGTTAAGGATGATGTAATCACTTGAAATGTATACCAACAACTTTGTGATAGTGAGATTAGACTTATTTAAATACATTTCAAAGTAAACATTGCTGACATATCCTCCTAAAATGGAACTGAAACAAATACTCTACAACAAGAGCCTAAGGCTATAAAAACATACTCTGAATCTTTTGAGTTTCCTCACTCTATAATTGCCGGCAAACACACGTAACTGTGATCCTACGGAACGTTACACTTCATTGAGATTACATAAACAGTACATTTGTTGAACGCTGATGTTTCTAGTATATGAAACTGCTGGGTTTTCCTCTTCCCTCTGTAGAGGTCCAGGCTTGTGGCCTCTGGCGCTGAGGGCTTCAGAGGAGAAGAGGCCCAGGCCAGAGAGGGCACAGGGCAACATGGGGTGACTGAAGGACACAGTGTGGGGTCACACTGGGGCTCTTCCTGCTCTGCATGTGCATGCTCCAGTGCTCTGAAGGCTAGAGCCTGATTACTGCGCTGGGATCCAGCGGCAGAGCGTTTTCATTAGGAAGAGGGCCAAGATCATCCAGGAAGGTTCCGGCCCATTAATACATTTGAAACGGCGAATGAAAGGAGGGGCTGTCGGTGGGGGTTGAAAGGGGGGCTGTGGGTTATTTTGAAAGTGGAGAACCCTGTGGAACGGCCATGAGATTCTCAGTGAATAAATACCCTGTGGATCATCTTAACCTCATCCTACTTCCCCCCGTCTTCTCCGTAAGATCTGCAGCCAATTTTCCTGCAATTTAGGATAAATTGTTTGTGAAATCCATGTCGATCCCTCCACTGGGAATCCATTTACAAAAGATAGAGAAAGGACAGGTTGGCCTGGATGGATGGATAACTGCAGTGAGAATGGGAACAATGTATGGAGAATCTGGTTAATGATCATCTGCTTCCTGTTTCAAACTTGTGCTTTTCATAGGGACAATCATAACATGCCATAGAAACTCTTGCATTCACACTTGAAGTAGCTTGGAGTGATCAAAGTAACTTTATTCATGTGATACTAGACAATTTGACACTGACAGATGTTTGGACAAAGCTGTGATAGTTCTGGTATGTGTTTGAGGTCTGGGCATGGGGTCAATATAGTTTGCAAATTTAGCAAGAGAGTTTCCCAGGGTTTATATTACCTAACATATTCTCTGCTCAAACTCCATATCTTTCCATACGAGACTGATTAATCATGGAAGAAAGCAGGTTGGTGTAATTACAATGAATAACACATCCAACCCTCTTTGGTAAATATGATATTTCCCGAGCTAGTAGTTGCACAACTGTTGGTGTTTATTACCAATATCAGGCCCCCAGCGCTGGAGAAGAAGAGATCTCCTCAGGTCAGTTTCCAAAGTAGTTAATATTTTATCCTGCGTAGTGGTGTAATGACTGCTATTGATTTTTCATCATCTCTTATTAATGCAGTCTGGTGCCACAGCAAAATGCTAATCATATATTAAACCTCTCTGCATTTGTCATTCTAACTTCTTCAATTACTGTAACTAAGCGTACATCTCAATTCAAGGTCTCGGAAACCCGATGGCGGTATTTCAAAAGTGTGCTGTGATGTCTCCCAGCTGGGTGTTTAATGTGAGTTGCTTTAAATAAAACGGTAACATCTCTCAGCAGCCATCCAGGGAAATTAATGTTGGCCGTGTTATGCAGACTTTGAATTTTTGCACTGATCCAGGCCTCTTGATTCATTTAATATAGTATCAATAGAGACCAAATATGACCTCGTATGCTCCACTGGCTCAGCATACACCTCAGACAGTGACCCTGCCAATAACACAAAAGCCAGGCTGCACCCGCCAAGCCAGTGCAAAGTGAGCTGTTAAAGCCTGACGTGTGTTTTGTCATTGAAGCACGACAGGGAAGAGGCTTGACAGTAAGCACTGAGCAGTGCTCAGGGAGCAGCGGGGGTAAAAAGGCTCTGTGACTTGGCAACAAGGATCGCAGTGTGTGCCAGCACAGCTGTCCGGCAGGCGTCTCGTTCGGAGCTGCTCCCAACAAGAAAGCAGCGACCGATCTATCACTACAGCAGCCGGGCACACAAGGACACAAAGGTGTAAACCCAGTCTGCAGACGAGAAGGGCTCAGCAGTGCACTGACAGAGCTTTGCACGTAAGGATCCTTCCACATAGACTTATGTAGTGCTGAAGGGATTTAATTGGCTCATTATATGCGTTGATCAGTTTTGCAATTACATTGTGATATTTGGAATGATTCCCCTTATTGTTTCCTTTCCATACAAAGTGCTTCTTGTTGACTCAGCCCTCTTTGTGGATGTCCACACATGCTATCTAACAATGGAAATCTAGGGTAAATATCAAATCAATTAAAGGTTTACAGTATGTAATTCAGTCAACTGTGAATACCTCGCAGGGCGCCAGGCCTGTAGAATCCCCTTTGTTAGGAAAACAATGGTGAGAGAAGAGTCCTTATGAGAAGGCATCCTCTCATGTGCCAGGTTTTTATTTACACTTTCATTATATCTCTACTAAATGACCTGATGCCTACATCCTGAGTCCAATCCTGTGGTTAGGTTTTAATCTCCTGACGCACTCAGCTCACTCCCCTCGCTGTGCTGTGCCACACAGGGAATCGGAGAAGGGTTAAATTACAGCACATGAATCAAGGCAAAATGAAATACACTCCAGACGCTTTCAGATGGTTTTAATTTATGGCAGAGGCCTGCGGATTTGAAAAAATGCATTAAATGTAATCTGATCACTTTATTTGATACTGGATGTATGAGCAATAGGACCCTGTCCAGTTGAGTGACTGATTTTAAAAATAGACTGTGTAAGAGATTACCCTAAAATATTATGCTAGTAATACTAACAACGACAAGATCATTATTTATTTATATATTATGTCTGTCAATTAAAAGGGTATTAGTACGTAGACACTTTCCCCACTAGTTTCAGTATTGGATCCAATATAGTCCTTAATGATTTGGATTGTGCAAGTATTTATTAAAGGTATTGAGCAAATCTGTTACCTCACCCACATTAAGATAAAAGGGGTCAGAACAAACTCATAACCAGCCACTTTTGTTGGATTTGTACAGTGCCAATTTAGCAGGGATTGACTTTCTTCATCTTCTCTGTTGTGGTCTATCTTCCATTGATGTCTCAATTGTAAAAATCGTCTCTCATTCTGTGTCCTCAGAGATCAAATCAATTTATGAGTGCTGGATATCTGTCGCGGGACCAAATCCATTACGGTCAATCCAACTCAGCAGGGCATTTGGCTTGCACATTAAGAGGTCCACAGGCATTTACAGCGAAGTGAGGAGACGCATCAAGTTTTAATGCTTTAAGCCACAGAAACCAATGAGGGATTAGTGTGACTCGTTACTTGACATTAATGCCTTGTGGCATTAAAAGAGACGTGAAAAATACTGTCAAACTAATATTTGTTCTTGAAAACACAAGTGATCGGACATTGTTTTTAATCTTTTGCTCTGTTGAGCAGATAATGCATGGCCACAAGCAAAAACATTAGCATACAATCACACCATTTGTTCCAGTGTATGTATGCGAAGACCAAGGAAGTGCATCCATCAGCAGTTTCAGGCTTGTGTGAAAAACAAAATTGCCTCTTCCTTCCTTCAACTCTGACCCCAGCACAACCAGTGACACCTGGTAAGCGAGGATGTTCCAGTGACTGCAGAAGGAAGTGTCTCCTTCAAATGTACTGTATATTTGGAAAACCACAAGATGTGTGCTATCATTGTGTTCTCAGGCTTGAACAGAGTGTCTCCGTTTAGAGGAGATGTTGATGTTCTAATGACAGCAGCTTGTGAACATCTGTTGGGAAGCTTTAATCGCACCCCCCCCCTAACCCTAACCCCAACCCCCCAACAGTCAACACACTTAATATGTACTAGTGTAAGAAGTCGAACACGCAAATTCTTGTTTTGTTGTTTGTATTTTTGATTAAATCATTAATAAGTTAGCTTTATTTACTTCATCATATTGCATTCATGACACCTGTCCTTCGTCTTTACCTCATTTTAACACACTGTATGGCAAAGCAAACAAATGAGGAACAGTTTGCTTTAAGGTTCACATCAGAAACCCGCAGTGGGAAAAATGCATATCTGCAAATCTTTGTTCAAATATGACACACACAAACGGAAAATAAAGCATACTGTAAGAATGAGGCAATAGTTGTAAGGGATGCATGTGTACATTCTTTTCATGCTGTTGTTTCTCCAGCTGTACTTCACCTATTGAGGGTAATTGCTACACTTGTACTCTCAAACTGGAATTGTAAAAGGCCTGTCTGAAAGTAAACAAACTTTAAAACACACAGCCATAACAGCAGAACACAGCAAAGAAAAAAGAAATCACAGGCCGCTATGTTTTGAGAAGTGCATGATGAGTGTCCACACACTGGTGCTGGTTTACAATTAGAAAATCTATGCTACCCACAATCCCTTTAAGTGCCTGCCACCCTTACTTTCTATCTGCCTGACTGCTCACATAAGCTTTTCTTTTAATGTCAAGTTCTGAGCACAGTTTTGCAAACTTTCTTCTGTTAAACAAAGAGAGACTACTACTGTATTCCATCTCTTTGCTTTCTTCACTGCAAGTGTTGAAATAGTTACAAGGACTTGGTGGTTGGTTCTGTAAAGATGGGGTGAAAAAAAAGAAAAGAAACTACTTTTTGGATCTTGAAGGAATTATTCACGGCTGTAGTTCAGAGGAGCGCTCATATGATGGGCTGTGACAAGTGTACGGCTCTAAGCACGTCCCTGCCAGCCTGGAACGCGGTGCTGCATGCCTTCCACAGACACCATTAGTGCTCTGAACTGGGAGAACGGCCCGTCATCAAACTCTCACAGAGGGAAAGGGGGAACCATGGTAATATTGCTTAGATTTGGTGGCAGTGAAGTTTGTTTTGAAGGCACGCCAAAGTGCTTCATGTGATCTGAAATTTGAGTTTTGCTTTTAGTCTGGATTTTCATGTCAAGATCCACCCGTTTGTAGCCGAGGGGGCAAACCAACATGTTTCATGTCTGTCGGTGGTTGTTTACCAACAGTCAACTTAAAATCAATGTTTTTTTTTTTATAATTTGGAATAAATGTTTTTTTATATTTGGTTATTTCAGTGATTCAATGTGATTTATATCACGAAAAGATGAATCAATGCATTTGTTCCACAGATTGATTCTAGCTCATTTTTGACATATTTTGAAAAGGAAATGGGACAAAAACAGAAACCTCTTTCAAAATGACGCCCTGGTGGTTTGTCTGTAATTGGCCTGTCCTCTGTTTTGAGGTCCAGACAAGAAGGATTTATGCATTCAGAGACCAAATCAAAGGAGCTTTGCTTTAGGCCGAATATAAGGACAATGACATGTCACCCTTGTACACAAACATCAGAGAAAGTGATGGGACGGGGGCCATCCCGGACTACCATAACGACCTCGCACTTTCCTCTCATGCATGTATTGAGATATGTGTGCCTTTGTACCTTTGGTCTATTATCTGTCTGCGACTAGGCCTCCAGCTATCCAGATGAGCCAGGGTTGAGTTGTGCGCAGCCACAGCCATAGTGCCGTCTGATGGGAAGAAAGAGGGTTCAAACAAACCTAGTCTGTGAATTATGGAATAAAGCTTGCTTAGAGCGTTGTGTAAATTAGCCCGGTTACATATGCAGAGGCGTCCTCATGCCCAGAGGTCATGCACCAACCTAAAGACAATGGTGACATCCCTAAGACATTCTGTGCTTTGCTCGGACAACAACATTAACAGAGAAACATAACCAAAGGGGCGTGTTTTGATTTATTCATGCATTCCTGTTTTTTGTTATACCAATGTGGTTGAACTTCTCTTGGATCAATTTCTTAAGCTGCAAGTTATGTTCTCTTCCATCTATCTGCTTAACACAAACTCACCTTTATCACTAAATGAGAGGGAATGGCTGCCTTCTTCTGACAGGTTATTATTGATCCTTTTCAATGTGCTGCCAAATCTGCCAAATTGCAGGGGTTGAACTTAGCATGTTGTCCATCTATCCAGGAGCTTTGAGTTGTGAAGCAGGTCGCCAGCTGACCAGTCAAGCAGTCAAGTTAAAGGGCATTTCAATTCTGACAGTGACAGCATTAGAAGAGAGCAGTCAGGGTCAAAAGCATACAAGTAGGTCTGTCAGGATTGTAACAAGAGGGAGCAATCTTGTCTGCCTATGATTGCTCCCTCAACAATGCAGAAATTTGAACCCAGAGAAGAAGATGGTGAAAAAGGTTGAATGGAAGTTTGGTTAGTGTGGCCTGTGAGCAGAAGCAATACCTATTGAAGGCCTTAAATGCTACACTTTCTGTACTGTGTCGGTATTCATATCAATTGAGAAGTACATTTGTTTAGCCTAGGATGAATATAGAGTTACAGAAAGAACATGCTTTCAACTGGGACACACTACAAGTGATCTCACTCTAGAGTCAGCTTCCTATCCACCTATAGGCCGCTTTTAATCTGTACTTTAGGCTAAAGACGCCCAAGTCTACTTTTGAGCTGTCTGCGGAGAGCTGACAAGATGTCAAAGTATAAGCATATTTAATTTCTAAGAATGTTGATTTATTGCTTTAACAATGTCGCATTAATACTAACCAAACTTCAAGAAAGTAGACAGATGAAATAACAAGTTACAAATCAACAATCTTCATCCCGTCTCATTCTGTTACAGACACTCCGCTCTTCCTGTTGTTCGTGGCTTATCGCTCATCATTTTTGTAACTGCATAGCCTAGCCTATAAGACATTTCTAATACAACATATGTATTCCAAAATGTGACATTACCAATAAATGGTATTGCATATGTATAAGTAATGGATATAAGCATAACTTTAAGGACATAGGAACTTTATGTAGCATTACTATAACAGCACTACTGTTACCTGTGTGTGTTATTAATAATGAATACCGCACATATCTCACGGCTTTGCTTTAGCTAAGGTGACACTAATGCTCCTGAAGTGTAACATGTTTTGGCGGTGCTGTGCATGTACGTGTGACCTATTGTTTATGAGATGGGCTCATCAGAAGACAGGGGTTCAGACGCTCTGCCTGTGTTGTCTGCCCAAGCAGAACCTCATGAACCGGTAAACCTGCAAACCTTGAAATGCAGATCTGAGGCCTGCTGAGGAGTGATGACAGCTGTCATAGCTCTGTGATATAGTCAAACAAAAGAGAGGGAGAGAGCCGAGAGAGAGGAGAAAAAGAGAAGAAGCAGCAACTTCAACACTTTTGTGCTGAAGACACATGCTATCCAACAATGGGGGAAGGAGGGGGGGAGTGTGCTGAATTCTGCTGCTCAGCATAAAATGTGTCGGATTGAGAAATAAATAAAGGCTGTGAGTGACCACTTGAAACACTGCTACGCTGCAGGGGATTCTGCTTCCTTTGTTTAGATGCTAATATGCTGCTGTGATAGCAATATAGAATGAAGGGGTCCTCCTCTGCCTTTGATACACATTACCCCTCTGAATCTTTTTTACTAGCCTGGCACAACAAGAATAGTATCCCTTGGAGAGTAAATGAAGCCCTTTTGTTGCAGGCTGACCTGCAGGCACTGAGCAGCCATTAACATAAGCATACGGGTAATATCTAACATTGCTGCCTTCTGCTTTTGTGTTCCATTTATAATGACGCCTCAATAATGTGGCTTTGTTGTACGTACAGCATTGAGCACTTCTCTGGGGGACAATAGTATGGCCTTAGATGGTCAGAGAATGTTTCCAATTCATGTTTCAATGTGTTCTTATAATCCTATTTAATGTAATACTGAGAATTTTAACACAAAATGATCTGCTGCACAGGCTCAGTGACCTGGTCATGTCCTCAGCTTTCTGTGTAAAATAAGGCTGCCTGTCCCACACAGGTTCAGTGCGTTGGACGACTTTGGAGCAGCTATGTTGAGGGTGTGTGGGCAAACTTAAGTGAGACCCTGAGCAGGAAATGGACAGGAGGGGATCAAAATGAGTGATGGAGAGGCAGAGTTCGACTGGGAAAAAAGAAAACACCAAACTAAGAGCAAGGACCTTCTCAAGTTTCATTTTAATAGCACAGGGCCATTTTTCTCCCTTTACGCTAAGCACAGCCCTGGCCATTAGGGCCTCTCTGTAGAATGTGTAAACCTCCTGCTATTAAAACCACAATTTGCACTGTCAGCTCCTATGAGCCAAATCTATGACCACACCACAACCCCTCCCCCCTCTTCAAGTCTCAGACCCCTTTTTCCCCTTTGTAACAACTTTCAGGCCACAATAACCATCATCAGTTAAAGGCGGCTGGTCCATTACACTTCCCCTGTTCACACAGCCCTGCATTAAGCTAATATTATCTATTCCCAGAGTGGCCCAGCCTTTCACACACCCCATCAATTATTAATCTCCTTGCTCACAGCTAATGTTTGGTCTGAATTATTTAAACCTATCTTCATTTATCAATAAACATAAATGTTAAACAAAGAATGCTGATGAGCATGAATTACATTGTAAAAAAAAAAGTTTATGAGATTATTTTGATGGGAGGTGATTTATATATGTTATATTCACCGGTAATGTTTCAAAGGAAGGGCAGAGAGAGAGGGAGGTCGGGGGGGAAGCTCACAACAGGGTGGTCATTATGTTTATGGTCAATACTGTTAGCACTTAAGCAGTCAAAGGGAAAACACAATGTTCGGGCCACATTTGAAAAAGTAACTTGGTTTTCTTCTCATCTTTCTTTAATGAACATCTTATTTCACAACATAAGTGATTCCAAATCTGTGTCCCAGATATTTGCTGTTGTTGAAAGCTCTTACATATTATTCCTGTCCTCCCTAGGGTGCCATTACTGGTCAATACCCCTGCAGTGAGAACAAAATGAACCCGCGCCTCTGAGATGTCCAACCTGTTAAAAGGAGAATGAGCAGACATGTGCTCAACCTCTCTGTTGGTTCTTGCTCCGAAAGGGAGGCCTATCCCACCTCAGCCTTTTGACTAATGAGGGAAAATAGGCAAACATCACAGTTCTCCTTAAGCAAACACATTTGGATATTATGGATGACCTAAGGAGGCAGGAATTACAAAAGCCCTGAATGGTGTGAATGAGCTTTGCTTAGTGCTGGCAGACAGACCCAAAAAGACTGTGCCACCTTCACTGTGGAACGCTGGGAATTCCTCGCCATCTTGCCCTGTAGCGGAGAGGATGGCATGGAAGATAAGAAGGAATACATAAAGCCTTTTACATTAAGTCAGGTATAGAATTTATGTTGGACAAAGGAAGGAGGTCTGGGTGTACATGTGCTTAGGTAAGGGTGTCGGTGGAGTGGGTGGCATTGGTTTACCTCCAAAATACCCAAGACTCTCATATCCAATCCACCTGTTATTATTCCAACAGTCTGAATCTGCAGATTATGTTCCACAGAGCACAAAGAATGGCAGTCTGCAATCACAGAGATAGTAGAAAGAGCAGCCGCACATTTATAGTGACACCCAGGGGTATGTTTCTTTATGTGATTTTAGATCACCCACTGACATTTTTTTCCATCCTCACAGTCCAAGTTTGATGCCCCCCGTGCAGTACAGCCTCACGCCACCTAAATCCCCACCTCCATGCCGCTGTCTCCTGTGTTGGGTAAACAAGGCGGAACCCTCGTCAGCGTGGTTAAGCTGGCGGTTCGTGACAGAACGCTGAATGAGTGATTTAAGGTTTCAAGTGAGCAGCTTTCACAGTTAATTAACCTGCTGATGGCTGTGCATGTGTGGAGAGAAGCGAGGGATTCAGGGGAGGAAACCCTCCTCAGTTGCGTCGCCATTTCAAGTTAAGACAGCCACACACATTACTATGACACCGGGGCTAAAGTCTTACAGCGGAACGATCACTCATTTGCTTCTCTGTAAGCTGCCGGTGCTGCAGGTTTAGCCTCGTCTTCTTTCTTCACCTAAAAAACTTGGCTTTCAAGAGACGAAAATGTATCAAAGTATATGTGCGTATGATTGTAAGACCATTGCACATCTGGCCTGCTGGAATGGTAGACAGTTTGCTAAAGTTTAAAGACATATCAAGTGATATGCCATGCTTTATGAATAAAGGGCCTGTTCTTGGATGTGATCTCATTCTTTTCACGTTGAAGTCTCAAACAGGCCAAACAGTATTCCCTAAGTTCTTAATCGGTAATTAAAGAAGCCCTTAGCAACTCACTCAGGAAGACTCACTACCACTGTGATGGCTAAATACCAGTGACTACTTCACCCCTGTGAAATGTTCAGGAAGTTAGCTGCTAAGCTGCATTTAAATATGACCTAATCACTCCTGCTGTAAAATTCCAAAACACTTGCCATTCATGTTGGGAGGTCAGGGACCTTGGGGGTAGATGTGTGCCTGATTTGCTTTAGGCCGTTACGATTGGAGAAAAAGACACACGCACACGCTCACACTTTGAATGTGCAACATTCACACTCATCAATGCTCTTGCGCTTTCACCAGGTTTCTTCAGAAACTTGATCTCTGGCGTGCTGAAAGCTGGCTCTTCACCTGTTAGCAGAACACCCAGCAGTCTCCGGGGTCAATGTGTATTTTCTCTGCTCTGCCACCCAGGCAGGAATGCATGGCAATGGGAGGATAGTGTGTGTGATTCATGCCCTGATAATTACAGTGTGTGTCCTCTCATTTTTAGCAGCTGACTATTCAAACAGATGCTATGAAGATATGCCCTGAAAGGGATTTATGTGGGTTTTTTTTATGTCCTCTGTAATTTCTTTGAACCATACATTTTCCAAAAGACAAGTATGAAATCTTAATAGCATTTTATGAAACAATACTTGCGAAGACAATCTTTATTTCCATCAACCGTTTTGCTATAAGCAATTGATCTTAGGGTAAATGGGTACTGCGCTGACAATCTACACAAATGATATAATTGTCTTCGTAGATGGAGCTCTCCCATATTCATCTGCATGGCACTAATGTACAATCTTGGCTAATTTACATCATCCTTGAGGCAGTGCAGCAAAACAATTTCCCAGTGAGGGCAAAAGCATTGACAAAACCAAATAAGAACATGTAAGTCATTATTGACTCTTAGCCTTTTTTAACTACTCTCCTAAGGACACTATAATTGTCTATCCATGTATATAAGTAGCTCCAGGTTGTTTCATATTGCTCTTTGATGAGTTCATGTATGTAGCCTCAGTAATGCTACAATCATGGTTTGTATTGATATGGATTGTAGGGCAATCAGGAGAGCATTCAACAACGCTTTTCTCTTTGTATTCCCTTGTTTAGATTGTATGTCTTTTAAGTGGTTTTAAAAAAGTGAAAATCAGTTTGAGAAGATATGTAACATTAATAGAACTACAACTAAATACATAATCCTGCATCATTGTTTAATACAGTTATGTATCCAAGCATCTAGAAACTACACTATTAGGTAAATCTGTACAGTATGCTTTTATTATTTCCATAAAATAATGACTATAAAACGTAATTATTATTTATAAAACACTATGCATATCACATCTTTACCATGTTCATAGCTGTGTGAACAAAAGTCAGACATGTTAACAAATAATCTAAACTCAGAATAATGCACTTGTTAAAGCGGGGAAATGTTTAGTGAAAAATATGAGTCTGCACGCACGCCTTGCTTTACCCTCCAAAGGGAAATGGGAATTTAGAATAGAATACTGCACCACTGATCTATGGGACTCAATGATGCAGCCCTCTCCCAAGGCACTCTGGGATGCATTTAGGACATGCATGGAGAAAACAATGGCGGGTGTATTACTAGAAAAGATAAATCTATCTCATTAATCCCTTATTTTCCCAGGCTGGGAGGCACATCTAAAGGAACATGCAGAGGCAATATTGTACACTGGGATCTTTCACACAGATGGGCAAAGAAGAGGAAAGGAGAGGAGGAGGGGCCACAGTGTCAATCTGTGCATCATTAGACAGTGCAGTGATGGCGAGAGGAAGAGAGGGATTACCAAGATGTGGCTTTCACAACAAAATGATCAATGATGTCTTTGTCTTGTCATATACAATACGCTGTATCCCTTTTTCTTTGAAGCCATGGGTTTATTCACACAAAGTTCGAGTATACAGAAATGGTAGAATTAGTTTTATGGTGATTTGGCTTTTTTAACTCTCTTGCTTTTTTCGACATTTTCAAACATAAATTCAATCACGTTATATATTGACTTGGTAGAAATCTCCCCGTCAGTGGTTTTCTAGCTCAGAATTCCCCTGTAACCTTATTCTGCTACATGTTCAAATTGCCACCAGTAAATTCTATTGATTTCAGTCAAAAATGACATTGATTTTTGCCCATCTGAAATGGCCAGGGAGTCCATAAAACAGATAAATAGGTCATAACCATTTTACCAGCCTGTAGAATTCCACAGAAAGATTTAAGGGGTCATGAAAGTCTAATGGTTAAAAATAAGGCTTGTTGCGCATCCTGCAAAAGGCCAACGAAATGCACCAAGAATGCTTGGTTACAAAAAGCTCCATCTATAAATGAAGTGTTGAGTGCTGAGTGCTTCGAAACCAGATGTGTAGAGAAAATATTTTTCTTTTGTGTAGAAAGGTCTTAAGTTTAAACCAATTAAGACCCTGGCCATAAAGTAGTGTTTCAAGATTAACATGGACACATTTATTTCTCTTAATAGTAGTACAAAGAGCACAAATGGATGTAAACTTACAAGGAGGAAACCTAAGTTGATTGCAAATTCAATTAGGCAAATTCCTGTGCTAATTCCAGAGGCTGGTTGATATGTGATACACCTGAAGCTGGGAGATTTTCCTATGGATAAGGGCACGAAATGAAAAGCCTGTGGTTTAAATGGTAGTTTTTTGTTTGAATAGCTCCTTTGTGCAGCTAATGCTTTCAGTTACCAGGAACAGTCTTGGTTGATTATTGCTGAAATACCTGGTAATAGAGAGAATAAAAACACACGCTTACATTTCCTTATTAACAAATTCCAAAGCAAAGAAAAATTAAGTTAATTGTTAAAATGTGAAACATTCCAGACTATGGCTTTCAATAAATATTTTTGTATTCTTGTCAAAGTTACATTGAGCAGTAGTTCAAAACTTTTCCACAAGAAAAGGTTAGTATTGACGTTAAAACGATGCTCGTAGGCTTTCAAAATGCTATGGATTTACCTACAGTCCAACTTTAACCTCGCATGGGGATAAAACTCCCCTGATTTTGAAACCTTTTCGTACATTGCTAACTTTTCTACTTTTGGTAAATGCTTTTGAGTTGCACTGTGCAAAACACCAGTGGGTCGATAGACGAGAGTGCCTGTGTTGTTGACAGGTAAAGTACTATTACTAATTTATTTCTCACCTTTTCCGTCTGGACTAAGAGCAGAGGAGGCCATGTCTGGGGGGCCAAGCTAGATTTCAGTCCTGTCAACCTTTTATTTCACCTGTCAGAACGGTGACGGACGTACAAGTGCTTGTTTGCCCTTCCTGTCGTCTTCAGCCGCATTGGTTGTGACAGGCTGTACCGAGGAAATAGACGGAGTGAGCATTTCAAGGACCCTCCCATATCTTCACTGTATAGCTGTGTGAGGTGGTGGGATTTAAGGAAGCAAGCAACTCTTCCTTGTCTTCTTTCTCCTGAGACATACTTTACGGCAAAGCAGACAGGAAGAGAAAGTGTGATGGGTAGAGGTGGATCTTAGGGTCGGTCGAAGGCGGTGTGGGCTTAAAGGTCAGATCAGGAAAACACCCGTCCATCCAAGTTTGATTCTTGCAGGCAAGGAGGGAAATCAGACCCAAAATCTGTTCAAGGCCATTTTCATACAACACTCTTAAACAGTAAATGACGGTTAGTGTTCTGGTTAGAATGCTGGGTGGTTGTTGTCAATCCTCCAGATCACCCAGATATGTTGGAAAGAAGCATTTGTCACCCCTTATGTGTAAAATATTATGCTGTAACAAATGTGTTCAATGCAAGAAAAAAAAAAGCTGCTCGTAAATACATAGGCCTTTAAATAAAAGTCTCTTTTTCAAAACTATTGCCACTTACTCAGATGTAGTCGTTTAGCTCAGCCAAATCCACATAATGACATCAGATTATACCTCTCAAAGCCATGAAAATAAATATGTCTTTCTGCAGCCTTGGCTTTGAGGTTTGTGAGGTTGGAGGGTTGCTGCTTTTTGGAAATGCATGAAAGGTTTTGTCTTTATTTCACTGATTTATCTGGAAGTAGTGAGACTTCTTCTCTGTAAACCAGGAACATTTTAATGATAGATTTGTAGCACAGAGAAGACAGCTCCGCTAGGCAACTCACAGTGGTGATTTCTAAAACTGTATTCTCATTTTAAGCTTAATGGACATCAGCAGAAATATAGACCCATTCAATGATTTTGACTTATGCAGTCAGTGTCTTCCAGCGGTGGTGGTCCATTTACTAAAGTTCTGAGGTATTCGTACTTCACTTGGGTATTTCCATACTATTTTATACTTCTGCTCCACAAGGCAAGTATGCTGTTTACTCCACTACATTTATTTCAAAGCAGTAGTAAACTACACTTTGCACGTTAAGACTTTACATAAACTATTTGCCTTTCAAGTAAACTCTAAGTAAGCCAAATACTGCAAATAAATCCTTATGGGACTTTAAAAATCTAAACTTCGTACAAAAGATTATGTATTATATATTAAGATGAGGGCAACGTCAGTGTTCATTTGAGGTAGTGTCCGCCTGATGCATATAGTTCAATATTCTCCTTTTAGCTCAGTTTTTTTCTTTATCAATTCCTAATGTAAAGGTTCTGTCGCAGAGGCAAAATATCTTAAATTAGTAAAGGTGCGAAAACAGAGTTTGATAACAGGTAATCAGTAAGAAAAAGATTATGTTTTATCCAAGGAAACAAACTCATATTTTCCGAGAATGTGCCTAGTCGGACTAAATTACCCAACATTTCTATCATTGAACTTATAATGTATGTAAACCATACAGATGAATCAGACAACAGGAGCTCATGTGTTGCCTCTGATGTGTCCACTGGCAGGAATGAGTGCTGGCTGAGGGGAGGAGTCCATGTCTCTCCCTCTCTGTCATCCGGTGAGAAACCCTGCACAAGGGAACTTTAGAATGAGCTTTTGTTTTGGTCGACTCTCCTCCTCTTGCTCTCCTGTCATCCTTTGATCATGTCAGGATTCTGGCTCTCTTTCTCGCTCTCTGTCTACCCTCATGGGTCTGATGGTGAAGAAGACACATTCAGGACTGCGCCGGGAGAGACAAAAGTATCCCATTCACCTTGTCCGTTTCCCCCCGCAGGGCCATTCCTACCCTCACCTCCCAGCCCCCTTCTCCAGACCTTCAGTCAGGTGACAGGAGGTAAGAAAACACTCCTGATTTTTGCAAGATACCAGGATAAACTTCTCCAACAGGAGCCCATATTAGTCCCCCTCTAGGCAATATCAGTGGTATTCCTCTTACCACGGTTCAACACCTGTGGATACCACACTATGCCTCTGTAGATGGATGTCAAAATATGCCAATCCCCTAACCTGACTTAGCCATTTAAGGAATGAAGAATATTTCTAGTGTGTTATTGTTGGAATTATAGATCCTTAGCACATTATCGCTGACAGCTAAACCACCCAGGGTCTTGTATTATTGTTTAAATCATTCAATCAAATGGTGGCTAAAAGGTTAAAAAACTCTGTTTGCAAAGTTGCCTTTTCACGCATCAAATAAACCCCACACACCACTTCTTTTATTCCTCTGTTTTATTTTAGGCGGTGTATTGATTTTGGTATTAACCCTGGTTGTGCCCATACATCTCTTTGATTCTCGTCTTCTCCCAGGCTCGCTGTAATGCCTCAGTCCAAACACAGGAAGTGTCAGTCCTCTGCTATGCATTCGGTGCTGCTGCCAAGCTTCAAATGCCCCCAAACTCTGTCAATAATATTGATGTAATCCACAGGCACTTTTGAGTGATCCTGCTGTCGTGGGGACATAATGACAGGCAGTGGAGGCCTGATTGGATCTGCACTACAGCGAGGTCGGCCGGCACACAGCCAACACAGCCAGGCATTGATAAAGTGTCACAGACTTCAGTGCTTTGATTAGCCCTTCGACTAATGCCATGCTAAGCAGAAACATTACTCTGCCCCCGCTAGCTATACAGCTAGAGGAGGGGAGGGCTGACTGAGGGAAAGGGAGAAAATATACTCTACAGGGAAATTAACCAATGCGGATGAAATGGTGTACCAAGGAAATTCTTGGATAAATTAACAACGCAATTACATTACATGACACACTGCAAGATGGATGAGGAAAACTTGGCTGGTATTATGTTCTGTTTTCCAAATTGCAATTTATTTGAGGGCTCTAATGGATGCCGTATTAAAACATCTTGGGCTGCGGTCAGATTTCATTGTGTGTCACCCAGACGTGATTGATGACCCTCTCTTCCACGCCCCTCGACCCCCCCCACCCACCCACGTCCTCTCTTGCAACCTCTTACTTCACCCTCCTTCGTTCCCCCACGCTGCATTCTCTGCACATTTACTGGGAATCTTAAACATTAGCAACATTTATATGGATCCAGGAGTATGCAATTGATTTTCTTATCACTTAATTTCCTTGCTTGCTCCTGCAACGAGACGATAAATTCTGTGCTACTTGCATACTGAGAGCCGCAGTCCATCTCTTCTCTTGATCTTTCCCTTTCTCTCACCCCATAGTAAAATTCTATCAATAATGCCATTTTCTTGGAATGTAACCCTCTCATCATCTCCCTGTGATCTTCCTTTGCCTTTAATGTGCTTTGGTTCCAGTTGCAATGATAGCTCCAGATATTCTTGAAATGAAAATATAATCGAAAGTATTTTTATTGCTGTAGCAAATGCATTAGTTCGCAGGGGACATCTGGAAATCATCCACAGCAAGCAGGCTCAGTTATGGCAATATCATAGTGACTTTATTTTACCATTCATAATTACTCACAGGACAGTGAAAAACCACATGCTATCTGCTTTGAACTGGGGGGAAAAGAGTTTTCCTAGATTGACCCGGACAAATGTGAAGCAACCCAATCCATGATTCACTTTTCCCATTTCAATCATACACCCCCCTACCTTTCTCTCTCACTCTGAGGTGAGTGGAGCCTTCCGGGGAGGGAAAGGTTAATAACATTCAGAATAAATCAACATGCAGCACATCCCCTGGATGACATCAGCGAGTGCTCCTCCAACCCATAGGGCCATAAACAGCTTTGTTTTTTTTCAGGTTTGTTTCAGATGTGAGCAAACGGATAAATAATGAATGAGCCGCACTGACGGGACACATATTTCACTTAGTGGAAATGGCTTTAATGCAGTCGGCCTGTATTACACTCCCAATCACCGAGAAACAGAGAAGCTGCATGGGGAAAAGGATGTTCACACAACATTCAAAGAGTGTTGAACTCAGGTGTATCTCCAATGTAAATGACCTAGTTTTCAACAAAAGTTGTGCAGGTTCTCACCCGCTGTACTCCTAGAAAGGATGTTACATAGGGGAGTTCTGGAGTTGAACTGAAAATTAGAAAGGTATTCATTTAGAATGATTAATTGTAATCATGCAAAACAATAATACAAAAATGAGGGTAATTCCTAATAAAAATAAAACACATCTGGAAAATGACCTTATGTCTGCTATTTATTGTGCATTGATTCTATAAGACATACCAAATATCCGTCAAATATTTTCCCACACGACAAAAATGCAGGGCTCATACTGTAAAACCCCCGGCATGTAAATGAAATGATTATTTTTGCTCTTTGGGAGGGATATAATAGGAAACTACTTCATATGCAGCCCCATGAATTTCCTCTTTATGGACTTTGATTTCTGGTACGCAAAACGTCTGAGACGTAACTGCGCAATCTAATTCTAATTCACTATTTATTTATGCAATCCCAACAGAAGTATTCTCTTTGTGGTTTTGGGGAAATTCAGCGTGACTTTCCCTTTTCCCAGGTCTCGCTGGTTAAAAACAAAAGTGAGCCTGAAGTTTTTTTTGGCCATCAGATGGCTTTTAGAGGGTTTGTGTAAACAAAGTTTGGGGTTTGTAAATAGCAAAGGTTATCTGGCCATCAAGTCCTCCAGATGGCGGCTGAGCCGGACCACCTGCTATGGAAATGCCTTTGCTGTGAGGACTGGGTAGAAATAGTCAGACCCCGATTCTCACTCTCTTCGTCTCTCTCCCATGAATACACACAGATCTTCATGGTTAACATGGTCGGAGTAAGGATGAGAAGAAGCCCTCTGCTCATTTTTCCCCTTGGAGCGCCTCTCTCGACTCCCGCTCTGCCCCCTCTCCTTTCCCCCATATTGACCCCCCATCACTCTCCCCAGACTTTACCCTCAGAACCAAACAGCTGGACAGGGGAGGGTTTTCCTGCAGGTCCAGACCTATCATGTAAAAAGATGACATATCTTTTGAAGTACTGGGCAAAAGGGAGAAGAGGCGTTTTCAGGAGAGAAAACATAAACAAAGCTGTTTTAATATGATGGTCGCCAGCGGCACACAAAGAGAAGTGGAAGAGGGCGAAAGAAAAATTGCTTACAATACAAACCCTTTGAATGACAGCCTGGAGTCCTAAAGTATGAAACATAAACTTGTTTTCAGAGCCTGAATACAGAAAAACTGATCGTCTCTTTGTCAAAAACTAAATCTGCAAAAGTAAAAAATCTAGTTTTATCTGGTGTTTTTAATACTTTATAACCCAGTTAAAAACCTTCTGTTCTATGGATAAACATCTTCAACAAGAATAAACTATTTGTACAATTTGTATTTTTGTGTCCAAAAGCGAAGCCAGAGGATTTTAAAGCTCCTCTGAAACATAGCCCCTTCTCCCTTGCTTTAGAAAGAAAAAATCCTCTGACACCATATCAACCAATTGTCTGTTTTGACACTTGACTTTGATCGATAGAGGTTCAGCATTGTGGTTGAACATACGCCCCCTTCCCCACAACCCTTTAACAGGTCATGAAAAGCACCACTGTACATCAAAACCGCCAACACACTCATGCCCCATCATCCAACATGACACATGTGAGGCAACGCTGACCACAACAATGGCTCAACCTCTTTGATGGTAAAATGCTTGAGTGTTTATTTACATCGGGCAGCCTCCTCGCCTGTCCTTCAATTGTGTGCGACTAGTCAGGGTCTTTGAAGTCATCAGTGTGCAGCAGTGATGCAGCATCTCGCACGGGGAGCGTGAAGAGAGACGGCCATATTGCCAGCACTTGTTGTTGGAGACACATGGGCAGAATCAGACACAGAGTGTTTGATCAGAGAGAATATTGGACCCTAATGGCACGAGTAAGAAGAGTGTGCAGCTGTGCTGTTTTTTTTATTTGTCCGATGCAAAGTGCTGAGTAGAGATATTTAAATTTAAAGTGCTTTGGATCACAACCATCCTTTGCCTGTCATAAAGACGTGAATTAAACAACAGTCCTGTTGACGGTATTAGTCATAGGAAGTGATAGGGAAATGCAGGAAATGTGGAGAAAATGACCCTCTGTCTGCTCATTGACAGCTGTTTTCTCAAGAGCACAAGGGCACAAAAAATGAACCTCATGGACACTCACATAGACACACACATTGTTTGCATCACTAACACTTCTTCTATTGCCACAAATCTGCATAAAGGCGCCAACCTTCACCATCACCCCTCCACCTCAGCGTCCGCCTTATCCCATACTGTTAATTAAAGCTGAAAGGTTACAAAAGGTGGGAGCCAATAACAAGGCCACATATTACATTTAAGTTGCTTCTTTTTTACACCCTCTCAATAATTCATGCTATCAGAGTGTCTACAAGGAAGTGAAGCATCTCTTCCTCCCAGAAAGCCTCGGACAAGGATCATCTGTCCTCTGGACTCATTGTAAGTAAGGAAGTGTGGGTAACAATACATACCAAGTCAGCCCCAGCCTCATAAATAAATATGGTGATTGTTAATGGGGTTTAAAATTACTCATCCTCTGCTCCCCAGCCGACTACTAGTGTGACCACCATGGCATACAAGCACATGGAGGTTACATGTCCCTCCAGATAGAGTATCTGGCACCAGTGATACCACAAAATGGCCACAATGCCTCCGCTTCCACTTCGTCCTTGCCGTCTTTCTTATCTGAAGGCTTTCTCTTCCTCATTTTGAAGGTGAATGTTTTTTCCACACCTTTCTCATATTTCAAGGTGACTGTTTTACACCAGTGGATAACAAATAAAGTCCACTTTTTTCCTCTTCCTGTTCCTGTATTCAGAGCGGCTTTTCATTTTTATGCTCCTGAGTGTTTACTGATTTCTATCAGTGTTTGAATGTCATTACACCTGCGGCCACCAAGGCTATCGTTCTTGAGGTGTATTTTGTTTATCATCCTTCTGAATTGATTTTCCTCCGACCAAGAATATGCATTCAGCAGAGTGATAGCACTACTCGAGTGGTGAAAGGAAATACTGCTAGGGCATGTAAATATATAGAATTATGGTATGTGTTGACTCTGCTATTTAAAAAATGTCCCAATCTTGTTATGACTTTTATAGAAATGTTTTTATAATTGAAATATAATACAAGTGCAGTCTTCCATTTATGACCACTTGTACTTGAAAATATATATTTCTTCTTATACTGAGAGAGCACAGAACATGCTCTTTAATGGAAATGTAAACTGTCTGCGCTCCATGTTTATACTAGCATTGATAAACATCATGAATTCAGGCAGCATCTGGTCTTAGGGACAGTGTTTATTTTTATAATGTAAAAGAGAGATGAAATATTTTTCTCCTGATTCCGTTTGTTCTGCTACAATATTTCAGGATGTTCATGTTTATTTCCCTTATTGATGAATTGCTTGGAGCATACGGTAAACATTTACTTGAACACATTTTTGAATGGCTATGCAAATAATGTATTAATATTAGTTATACTTATTATATTATACTTGTTTTATTTATTTATTGCAAACATGAACAGTCTTTATTTAACTAAGGTGTAGTTCTCCCCCTGGTGTAGTGTTGCCTTGTGCTCCAGCTCGATTGCATGCCTGTATCTCCCCCTCCAGGACAACTTGCATTATGGTCCCAGTGTCCCTTAGCATTGAGAAGAAGCAGTGGGAGATATCTCCATCCTCAGATTTTAATATCTGTCATTCAAATCACCAAAGGAAAAATAAATTCCCAAATAAAATCTCCAACAGCCAAATGATGCTCTGTTCTGAGACAAAATTGTTCCATGAGGGGACGCGGCCAATTTGCCTGAATTCTGTTATTCCCAGCCCTGTTCTCATCTGTGTTCCCCACTCCCCAGCGCCAGCCTGAGCTGATAACAAGTGAGTGCACTCCCTAGAATGATGGATGGGCCTTAGCCATGGGCTTGTCAGGAGAGGGTGCAGGGCCATATGGAAGTGGCATATGGAAGCTCATAGTAGAAGATGGGGCAAAAGGAGGGGAGTGACAGAGATATACATTAAAGACTCTGCTTTGCTCTTAAAATGCAAGGTTCATCAGTTTAGTGGGGAATATCAGTCAGGGGCGCTTCCTTCCGCGGGACTGGAGGCATACAAACACAGGCAGATGCAGGAGGTTGTCTTTTTGTGATTGCAGCAAGTTTCCTTTTTGAGCCCTTTTTTGAGTTAGAGCTGCAGAAATAGTTAGAGTTATTACCAGAAATGGAAAGTTTAAGAATTTATATAAAGAAAAGAAAGAGCTTGGAGGGAATATAACTAATGTAATATGGGACCTTTGTTTTATATTCTGAGCATTTTCCTATTGATTCAGTGTGGTGTTGTTGTCACATTTAATTCCTTATTTAATTCAGAGGGATGCCTTCACTCAGACTCACCCATGCACTCTTGTGAACAAGCATTAATTATGTCTTCAGATCAAGTCATGATCAGTCTATTTTTACCTTTCCATCTTTGTTCGCATGTGTTCTATCAGGCATGGATATGTGTGTATATGTCTGTCTTTCTTAGTAGCCCTGTGGAGTGTCTGTTGGCCCTGAGGAACTCTGTTTGATTGTTTAAAGCCCTTCTTAATTGGCGCTTTGTCTGTGCACTCCTAAATGAGGCGGGACACCCACTGTGGGGGTTCCTGCGGAGACCGTGGGCCGTTTGACAGCCCCCACGGAGGGGCCTGTCCCGCAACCCCTCAAACTGCCAGCCGTATGACAGCGGCCCATGCTGCACCACCCTGGCCAATTAAAACTCAGCTGTCAGGACCAGACACTATACCAACACTGGGTGACTGAGTGTGACTGTGAGATAGCAGAGAGAAGGCGAGGGAGTGTGTGCATGCATGAGTGTAGTAGCTTTGTGTGTGTTGGGGGGCTTCATGGGTTTTTTGCAATCATTAGCTGCTCTCCTTGGCCTCCTTTGCATTTGTTTGTGTACACTATGTATTCATTTCAGGTGTACGTGAGGTGCTCATGAACGTGGATGCTTTAAAATATTCACCCATGGTAAAAGTGTTCAAATTGTGTTTCTGTGTGTGTGGAAGTGTTCTCAGTCCACAGCAGAATGGCTGTATTGGGTTACATGCAGACAGATTTGTAATTCAGAGTAATCACTTAGGACAAGCCCTTACAACATTTTATCTGGTCATGACTCTAGGCCAAAGTCAATACTCATAGTATAGTAATGAGTAGGGGTTAACTGAGCACGTTTTATTAAAGCTCCGAGGAGTGAATCTGATGCCAACCTGCTTCCCCTTGAAAATATCTCATTCTCTTTCTTTTACACATTTCTTTTCTCCTCCTGTCTCTGAGTCTCTGTGTACCTGAAGCAGCTATCAAAAGTTAGGCCCTCTGTTCTTAGGTGGTAGCTGCGTCTCATCCCTCGCTTTTGTTGTCTAACGTAAACAAATCCTTTTCCAAACAGGATAAGGGGAATTATCAGCACTAGGTAGGATCTCGCACATACCAATCTGCTCTTTGACAACATCGAGCAAGTCTCTGCAACGTGTTTGCTGAAAAATCTTAAATTTATGTTTAAGACACAAATCACTGCATAACAGGTCTCATGTGAGGAGATTACTGTGGAATGACAAAGATGAGTTAAACCTCCCTTTGGCAGGATCCAGATTTGTAATCCGAGATTCCAGCACTGGGCATAGATTCAGTTTAATCCCCGCTGAAGGCAAAACGCAGTTATTGGAAACTTCTCACCTCATCATAACCATGTTCGAGCATCACATAAAAGCTCACCTTAGCAATATGAAATCCTCAGCATTCTTTTTTAACAAAGGGGATCGTCTTACCTTATGGTCTTCTTATTGAATCCTCTGCCTCTCTGTGGTAGATATGCTATATGTAGTGAACAATGTAACATTGTTGAGAAGGTGCTCTAGCACTCTACCCTTGGGCTAGTCTGTGAAGGAGCATGATTTGATTGACAGACAGTTTCTATGGGGGTAAGTAATAAAGTCAGAGTCAGAAAAAGTGCAGCTGCATATCCACCTTTCACCTCCTGTGTGGCTGAATACAAAATAGAAGATATTCTTTTCCTTTTGTTGTAAAGTAAAAATGCACCATTCTTGAAAAAAAGGAACAAATGAAGCACTGAAAAAACACTAGCAAAGTAGAGCAGCATTAAAATAGGCTCTTAAGTGTGTCTTTCCAGGCAAGAAAAGTCTTTGAAGAGGTCAAAGATGGCAAGTTAGAGTGGACCAATTATAATGTCCACCTGTAGATTTCCTAACCTTTTTACTTCCTTCATTAGAGATAGGCTATCGACAAAGATTTTCGCTTCACTACAAACGTCGGACAGTAATGACATACACATGGAAAAATACAGACACACACACTCATCTCATCCTCTGTGTCCTGCATCTGGAAGTTGCTCAATGAAAAGTGGCTTCTTCCTGCTTTCGCTGGAAACATTTTCAAACCAGTGGAAGGCTTCTTCTGGGAGCTGGCCCAAATCCAGGAACACTCAGGCTTCACAGCTGTCTTACAGCATTTAAATGCAGCATATGGTACCCAAGTACCATTGTTTCACCACTAAAGACCCTGTTTTTTCATCAAGGAAGAAAGGCCATTTAATGTCAGTTTCACTTGGAAAGAAGAAAGTCGTTTTGAAATTGAAAACAAGGCTGTGAGAAAGAGTGATGCCGTTTTTTTCAGGTTATTTTCTCAGACCATCACTAATTTTGGCAGTGATGACATTTTGATTCTCAGCCTGTGAGTTTGTGAAACAACACCATCTGTGTGCTTTCCTCTAATTAGGGTAATAGCCACAAATATTACTGCAACAGTTCCTCATGACAAGCTGTTACATGCCAATGTGTGAAGACTTTTCTGGGTTTGATAGGCACAAGTTAGCAATCCCACTGATGTAACTGAACAGCAAAGCCGCATTTTAATAACAATCAGGAGACTATGCATGTACCTAATTTGGCATTGTTCCAAATTAAGAAATACAATCTTTTAATTGTATATTTTAACTACAACATGTGATTTTAAATTGTATTTTTCTCAGTATCCACCTTTTAGGGTCACATCTGATGAAATGAAAAAAAAGACAGTACATATCATCATGTTTTCAGACAATAAGACCTTTGTGCTGCATATGATGAGAGCGCGACTGCAATTACTGAGCTTCACCTGCTGTGCAACGCGCTTCACATTACCTCAAAAACAATATCATATTCATCTTCAAAAGCTGACAAAACATTTCATTTTAGGACACACGATACATCACATTATCTTCTCAATCTACTTACTTCATTTTCTTTGGTACCATTTGAACCCAACATTTGACATTAACAAATGGAAGTTAATTTGCCTCCCTCAGAACACGTTATAATCAGTCTAAAGGTTAATGTTTCTGCTAATTTATAAATGCAGGATTGCTGTCAGCATGAGGGGGAAATGGTTTTGAAAGGCCTGACATTGTAAATTAAGCCTGTCAGATCTTCTCTCTGTGCTGGCGGATCAGAAGATGCCGCAGTCTATGATGTCAGACAGGCAGGCAAACAGCCCAGGGGGACAGACCTTGCTCCCTTACTTCCAAACACTGGAAAGCCGGGAATTATGTGGCTTTGGAAAGGTACCCGGGCGCACAGGCAGGAAGGCGGGCGATCTCACCTTTAGGAACTGCAGTCGATGGTCCAGACTGTGTGTGATGTTGATGGTTGATGAGGTTTTAACTAATTAAGGGAGACTCACGGGGGAGGATAACTGGAATGAAGATGTCATGCTTTGCCAATGTGTTGCATTGTGGGAGAATGGCAGCCAGATTCTCAGACCATGTGTCTGTGATTAAATTTTCACTGTAAAACATTTGTTTCCCTTGTTCTTTTTACCACTCCAAAAACAGAAAATAAGCTCCATCTTTTGGCATTCTTGATGAATAGATTATCTGGATAGTTAATTTTTTTGTAATGAATGGCATATGTGGAGGACTGTTGGATAAGGGGGGACTATTTCTGTTTTATCCTGACATGGTCAAGAATTAGCTTGCTCCAACTATTTGTTAATTCCTTTTAAAGTTTGTTTGTTTGTTACATTATGCATAGGTTTTTATCAAGAATTTGATTTAATCTCAAGCTAGTAATTCGTTATTTTGTCACATCAATACATTTTAAGAAATGTTCTAGTTTGTAAATACTGTTGTAATGTGTAAATCAGTTGTATGAAACAAAGTGGCTTCCAAGCAAATTCAATCAACTATGTAAACAGGAAGGCAGTATGCCATCCCAAGCTGTAACATAACTGTGAAACTAAATAACTAAGTAATTGTTTAAGGTGTCTTGCAATAAGTATAGAGGTTGTAGTGTAGGTTTCTTGTTCTGTTTCTAGGCTATATATTATATTCTAAGTTTAGATCAGATAAGTTCACCTTTTTAAATTTAACTTATTTAACTTTTAAATCTTAAAGGCTATAAGTAAACATGCTAATGCTAGATTTGTCATGTCGATCTGGTTGCTTCACACAAAGAAATCCACCTGGCAGTTAGTATGGAGTGCAACTCGTCTTTTATTCTAGTAATGTGCAAATCTACACCTAATATTTGCATTATTTCTTGACATTTGAACCTACAAAAAGCTGGTGCAAACAGAACTGGTTGAAGTACAGATTGTGCCTGTTGAGTATTTCTTATAGAGTCTCTTATTTTGACCTTTCTTCCTTTTATATTCACCTAAATGTTGGGTTGCCAGCTTTGTGTAAATTTGAACTTAGTAATGCCAAGTTCACATCAACCATCTTTCCTCTGGAATTGCTCCATTCATGCTAAGTGTTACAGAGCCTTGTGGGATGGAAAGAATTACAGCCCTATAGTAGAGCCTATAAGCCAATCAGACATTGGGAGGTTGTTACAAGGGTACGGGGAAGCAGCCAAGCTCTGACAAGCTCCAATCTAGTCCTGCTGGTGAGATGATGCAGCCAAGAAGTACGATAAAGATTATGTCAAACCTGTGGTAGAATCCCCCCTCATACATTTTTTTGATCCGGGCAAATTTCTTCCTCAGTGGGAGGAAATGGCAACCGACAGATTAGACATCTTCTACTGTAATCTGTATAAAGCTTTGAAAAATATGTTGGCTGAAGGCCCAATTTCTCTCTCTGTACTATCAAAATTCACACACACACACACACACACACACACACACACACACACACACACACACACACGTAAAAAAAATGACCAGAGGAGTAAGCATTGTTGCTGTGAGCAGGAGGCCTGAAACTATCTGGACTCTTGTCCGTCAGAAATAGTTAGATATTGCAGAAGTGTGTGTGCCCCTGTGTGTGTCTGTTGCTCCTGTGCAAAAATGTTCGCCCTCTCCACTACATTGGCCGTCATTACTGCAGACTGTCAGGACCTGGTCTAATGGTGTCTCACCTGACAGCCTCACAACCTTGCACCAAACAAGCAGCAAAGCTACTGAAGGAACAGGAGACAGAGGAAGGGGGTGTAGGAAAGAATACCAGTATCCCCAATTGAAAATAAGAAACTTGAGGAAAAACAATCAATAAAAAACCTATAGTGTTTCTAAAGTAAATGAAAAAGTATCAAATAGATGCTACTTTAATAGAGAGATGCCTTCAGTAGCTTGTAAGCCAGTGTAATTGCTGTGTCAGTGAAGACCGTTGCATATGCAGTTAGTATGTCCTTAGGAATAGCCATTATGGTAAGCAGGTCATTTTACTGTCTGAGTTTTGAAGCAATTTGCATTATTTTTCCATTTCTTCAGGTAGCATTAAAACCCTTGGACTCCCTCAAGACTAAAAAGTAGGAACAGAAGACTCTTATGATGAGGGACAAATAGGAACATTGCTGCACAATGTGAAGAGTCTGCAATTCCCCCGGGTTTCCATTGTCCCTGTACCATAGAGTATCTGTCCAGTCTGTACCTTCCCCACTGCTCTGCTGCTGTTCAGAGACAGATGACTAGAAGAATGTGCAGGTGTGTTGAATTGTTTTGCCTCATCATCAATTTTTCTGGTTTCAGTCTAGAAAAAGGCAGCATGTTGAGAAATATATGAAGTTTGTTTTGTTGGCAGAACCATCCATAATGGTAATCAATGTAGTTCTAATTATTATATCACACTTATTTTAGCAAGGTGTGCTGTGTGCTAGCATCAGGTATAATTTAGCTTTTTGCCATCATTAGTGGAGGATAGAGTTTGTTCCTTTTCTTTCCTAGAGCCTGTAGACGTCTGGTTATGTCTTTGAGTTGACATTCCACGCGGTCTGTATGTCCCTGGGTTGTGATGACCCCATGCTGGGGCTCCAGGGCCCCGCCAGAAGGGCCTGAGGTGCTTCACCAGGGTGACTTATAGTTGCTCTGATGAGAGACCCATTGATACATACAGATACACTCTCATGCAGACACACAGAAACACTAATTCACTTAAGTGCATAAGGCTCATGTATGCAGACACAGGGCTCCTGTCAGGTGTTTTTTTTTTCTGTTAAAGTATCATTTCAGCAGACACAATTTTGTCCACTGAATTATTCTAGGTACATTTAATGTAATTACATGTTTACTGTAAAGTAAGAAGCTTAGATGTTTAAAATATAAGCATCACAGCCTGAAACAACAGGAGGGCTGACAAATGGCAAACTCCAGTGCTAATGGCACTCCCTCAATAAATCACTTTCCACACAATGGCGAGCACACACACGTGCGTAGACACACCTGGCCACCCCTTTCCTCACTCATCTCCTGCTGTTCCATAGCCCCACCCAGTGTAGAACAAGAAGTGCATGACGGTGCTCTCTTGGACATGAGGATTTAATAGGTGACCCTGGGCTGCATGCAGGGTCCCCCGCTGCCTGGGCTCATCCAGCCGTAAAATGAGGCACAGGCAGGACCCGGCTGGTAATGAGAACTGGCATTTTGCACAGGATAACCTCGGGAAAATCGCTTCTATAAATACCTTCTATAAATAAAAGTGTACCTTGGCCCAAGACTGCGTAAGGGGCTTTCTCTGAAAAGGTCATCTATTGCCCCGACTCCACCACGACTCACCATGTTCTTGTTTGGCTCCCCCCATACCTCTCCGTCTGTCTCCTGTGCCTCTCCCTTTTTTCTTTCCTCTTCTTTTTTTTATAAGGTCTTTGTGTTTTAACTGCACAAAACACTGTACAATACCATTCATGTCATGTCACTCTTGGAGAGCTCATTCATCCTTCTCATGTTTATCCTCTCTTTCAATGATTGTGTGTATCCTTAACCCTGTCAGGACATACATCCTGGAGAAGGAGAAAAAAACCTAGACATAGATCCAGCGAGTAAAAGAAATAGTTAAACTGAAAAGTAAGGAATAAACTCAGCAAATCTGCTCAAACATATGGGGGGATGGACAGGTTTCAGGGTTAGAATACGCTAGCCCTGTGTTAATTACCCCCTACAGGCTTGTGTGTGTGTCTCTGTGTGTGTCGACACCATGGCCATGTCTCATTTGTCAGTGCCACGTGTAATCTGTCAGATTTAATGGTGGCTACCATTCTCTCCTACCCAAATAAGACTTTAAATTTGTGTCATAGTATTCCAAAATTGCATATAATCTGTTAAATGGAGAGCATCCTTCCAACAAAAATAAGTGATTACTACTACATTTGGTTGGGATATGTGAAAGCATTGTCTGGTGAATTTGCAATAAACAGTCCTTGTTGGGTTGAGAATCATTTCCTAGTTTTTAAGCTCAGTAAAACATCTAGAGGCCATTCAACTACCTTAAATATACGTTCCTAAAAAAGTTAAAATCTGTGCAGCTCTAACTGTTGAAGAGGTTTTAAAGATAGAAAGACAATAAGAAACATTATATATCATTATAGGTGAGACTGAAAATTAAACTGCAATCTGACAATCTCTGGTGCTGTTACGTAAATCAATTAAATGATCTGACATTTTCAATAAAAGTCTTTTTTTTCTTTCCTCTTCCCCTTCCTCTTGCTCTGTGGAAGCTTTTATGACACAGAAGGAGTCAAGGACTCTCTCTCCAGGCCAGGTCACTTCTTAAACTTCGCTTAGCCCCCATTTTACTGCCTGTGGGCAGTTTAAACTGATTAGCCTCGACCCTACTAGGACTGGCTGACCTCCCATTGCATTCAATACCACTTATTGATCAATATTCATATTGATCCAGGGCCGGCATGCCGGATCAAGGGCGAATATTTCTATTGATTTGACCAGATTAGAGAAGACAAAAGGTTGCCAAATCAGTTTAGATGCAACCTGCCAACAAGATATGACAGCGGGCTACATGGGGATTTCCAGCCAGGATTAGATTTGATGAGTGTTAACTGTGGAATTGATATAGCTGTTGGACTGTACCGATCGGTAGCTAATCAAGTAACACAGTATGTTAATGCAGTCATGCTTGCCCTTTAAATGCATAAGGTTATACCAATCGATTTATCCGGTTAAACCCAGCATTAGATCAAATGCAGATAGAGACATTTATAAGTTATAGCTGGGTTTTGATGGAAAAAGAGCTAACCAATGCAGTGAAATATTTATAGATGGGCCATGGTTAGGCCAAATGCTTTGCATGATAGCATGCATATAAATAATGTGAACATCCATACGCAGTAATGGGTTGCTTTTCATACATGTTGCTTGCAAAAGATAGTGTTGTTAGCTATGATAATATTAATATTACTTAAATGTTTTTCCTTTCCAAGAAACAAAAACAGAAAAACCTATTTAACAGATGTTAATTCTTTGTTTTTATTGGGAACATTTGACATTAGCAGCTAACAAAAACACGGAAATTAGAAGATGTGCTGAAGATAATACAAGCTTTTATACCGCTGCAGACAACAAACTCACATATGCATGAACATACTGGCCGTGTGTGTGTTGTTAATGCACACCATATCTTTTATTAAGCCATGGGAAAACATGCTTCCATTGCTATTAAATATTGATGTCCTTAGTGGGTTAAAATCAGTGAATAAGTCATGAAACACTGACAACACAACACTCAAAGAAATTGAGAGCATGTGGACGTTTGCAACGTGTGATGTGTGAATGTTACCAAAGAGTGCAAGGGAGAGAGAGATAGTGAAAGAGAGAGGTATTGTATGGTAACATCAGTGGTGGTCTCACCAAATGAAAGACTACTTTACAAAGCGGTACACCAGAAGATATGACCATTCCTTTAAAGGATTTGAGGTAAATTGACACTGAATATACCCTACTTTCCTTTAAAGTGGCTCATGATAGCTAAATGCTAATGGCATAGCTAATTTAGCTAGAATTGAGATGGTTTTTCCATAGCTTTGCCTAGGCTTGCCTTATGTATGAATTGGCAGCTTACAGTTGGACAGATAATCTCTTTTGGACCTTTTTTAGCCTTTGAGATCTTAATGACAGTAATTAAAAGATCGAGGTTTACTGACCCAAACAGCTGAAGAAATGGCTACTTCCTTTCCGTTGTCCCTGGTGATCTCATTTTGCAGGACAGCACTTTTTTGGTTCAGCGAGTTAATCCCCAAATCATGTCCTGTCAGAACCTTGCCATTTATCTGGGTGGGTATTCTGTGTCAAGCTCAGCATGGCTAATTCTCTCTGGGACTCCCTTCTGCTATGAAAGACAGAGTTGACAGGCAAACTCACACATTATCGCCACAGTCATCTGAGCCGCTCTTCTCTTCTACTCTCTTCATTCTTCTTCTTGAGAGATCTGTAAAGTGCCCAAAAAAACACAGTGGGTTAGCCATATAAGACAATAAATACTTAATGTGCTGCTAAAATGCAAATATAACTCTTAGCTTCAATTCAAGAAGGTCCGACATTTGATATTCAAAGTCCTTTATATCTATATATATAAATCTCGGCACTGAAAGTGTTCCAGTCTTATCAGATGGAATAATCGTACAGTTGCTGTAATGTTTTGGCATCTTCTCATTTGCCCACCACCACTTCCAGGTTGACCTTTTTTCAACTCTCTTTGACATCCAAAAGAGAACTTACAATCAAGCTGAAAAACCATTTAAGTTGTTCATACATAGTCTAAGCGCACTCCCACACAACGCAATGTGTATTTTTTCACATCAGGCCTTTCAGGAAGAGGAATTCATAGGGCTGTCAAGTGCCACACAGGGGTTGAATGTGGTCATTTATAAGAAGCCGACTGGAGCACAAAAAAAGCAAGAGAAGCCATTTTGGTGCTGTCAGAGGGTTTTGTGGCTCTAAAAGACTGTGGTGATGTGCTCTGACACTTGGGGTCTTGTATGGTGCTTTTAAGAGCTCAGCGTGGGCACTCTCTACATCACACACTGCCGAGCAAGACAAAAACATACCTGTCACTGGCGAACACTACCGCTGCACTTAACGAGATTCCAAGCTTATTTCATGCCAGCAGAGGTCTTGAGGTGACTTTGTGACATTTTTGTTGTACAGTAATGCTTTTTGTTTGTTGCTGCTGGACATTGAAGCCTTAGTTCGGTTGAGAAGTTTGTTTTTATTGTTCCTCTGAGAAAAAAAAAAAGCGAGAAGTCTACATAAGCTTTAGATTAGTCAAATGAAAATCTATATAGTTCTAGCATCTCTGCAAATTATTGCTATCACTAAATGGCTCTTGTTACTTTCAACATTTACTGCCCTTTAAACTAGTTGATATATTTTTCTTTATGTGGCACAAAATCACATATTTAGGAAGTTTTGCTCAAATGAAAAGTCCTTTGTTTAAATGCATTGCTGTTCAAGAAGGTCACAGTGTGCAAAACAAAACAAGTGAGAGGACAAAGCAGAGACAATCCTCCATTATGCCCCCCTTACTTCCGCTCCTCCCTGGCGTTTTCTCTTTCCCTACATCCCCTGCTACCTTTATTTGCTGCCCTATTAACAACTGTTACTGCAGCTTTAATTACGCCCCTGTGATCTCCAAGAGTGGCGGGCACGTGTCATCTCCTTCCCAGGGGAGCCTGTGTAATTACCAGCATCCATCCAAGGGCCGTTGCTCCTGTTCCTCGGTCGCCGTGGCGATAATCACACTGCCGCCTCTAACATCTGTTCCATGGGCGAGGTGTCCAAGTGGCCTAAGCCTGTCACACCATGCCTCCCTGTGTCAGGCTTAACCTCTGACCCCACCCATGGCTCCACAGAGCTAATTTGTTTATTCCTAGAGACAAGACGGACAGAACAAAATCCCAACAGAATGCAAAAGCTTCCAGGCGTAAATATAAATGAGAATAAACTCTTTTATGGGATCATTGATTATAATCAGTTATGAATGCTCTTTGCTTCAAGTCATGTCTTTTGTTAGTACAAAGTAAAAGGTTGTCTATCACAATGTGTTATCATTGGCAGAGGTTGGTTGCATTCTCAATCCTTGGCTAAGTTTATTTTGACCGACTCATAACTGAACCATAAACACACAAAAAACAAGCTTTGCAAACAAAACAGAGATTCTTTGTGCAGAATATGATCTTCACATGTAATGATATTATGGTATGGACAGAGTTGTTAATCCTAAAGGAAAATATCTCTCTGTATCCTGATTGTTACGACCTTTTCTCCAGTGTGCATTGGGCTGCGTCAGTACCGTCAATAAGATATATACAAACGTTTCACCCTTCTTTCAAAATTCTCAGTCAGTAAAAACACAGCTTGAATTTCACTATATTAAACCCAACGTAATAAATTAAATCTGAAGTTTCAATTATGCTGCGTTGATTTTTATTGAGGCCTTTGTTTGAGCCCTACAGAGTATGTGTAGAGGCCAGACTTATAGCTAATCCTTTTGATGATACTATTTGCCCATTCCAGGAGAGGGATTTTTCAGCGAAAGTAGGAACTTGTCCAATTCTATATTCATCTCTTTAAACTCTTCCACTCATGTGCATCACTCTTCAATTCTTGGCCAACTTTTCATGGGAAATGAAAGATGCAGTTACAGAGCGCGAGGCAGAATTAGGCAGCAATCAGGATTCAAATCCTCAGAGACTATAAAGCCATTTCCCTCTTTCTCACTGATGAGACCCAGCAGCAAGTTTTGCCCCACTCAAAACTTTTCCCATAATGAGAACACTTAAATGTTTCTGGCCACACTTAGACTCAACACAAACTGGGAGGATTAAGCGTGGGTGTGGTATAGATGAAGGGATAGGTATCTACTCTAAATAAAGATATATTGCATCTTTGCTGCAGTTGAGGTGGCAGAATATAAAGCAGCGTGGAGGCTTAAATAATGAAAAGCTTTCTGATCAAAGGGACAGGAAAAGCGATGTATTTAAGCAGGTCAGAATCTTTAAAAGCTGTTTTATTTATGCGCTTTTTAAAAGAAAGTCATAGTCAATATTTGGCAGCTGTGACATTAACGAGCAACGTATTATAAGGGAGGGGGATTCATAAATATGCATAAAGATATTAGTGGGGTGTTAACAGTAAGCACCTGTCTACTTAACCGTGACAGGAACTCTGTGAGTGACTTTACAGAGACCCCCCCTCCTTACCGAGCCACATGTGTCCTTCTATACTTAATATCGCCTCTCCCTGCCAGTGACAGTGCTGCTGACAACCCACACTTGGAAAAAATAGAACATGTTTTCAGAGATGTCAACCGGCGATGGTGAAAGCTCAAGGTTAGAGTTGCTCGTTGACTCGCTGGCTGGCACATCCGCCTGCCTGCCGTTTCTTCCTTTGCACCCTATGAATATTGGCTATCCACATTGTGAAATTAACAATATTTTATTCATATTTTTTCCCATCTGAAGATGTAGGGAATAGCATAGCATCTGTCAAGCCGGCTTCTTCATCGAAACTGTCGAAAGTCAAAGGGTTATGCATTTTTTTCCCTGTTTGTCAATGTGAAGTTTAGAAGCTGTCAGGGGTATTAACTTTGACACAGAGCGCTTCTTTACCGTTGGCATGTGCATAATTATGTTCGAAGTATTATTAGAGAAGGTTAATCATCATTTTTTGTCCCCTCTGATATGAAATATGCAGGATGTTGAATAGTATTTCTCTGTCAGATGAAATGCAGTTCACACGTAAGTCAAGTTTCGGCAGTAGAACGGCAATAATTAATGAATAAGTATCTAAAGGGAAGTTTAAGATTTTGTAAATGCAGCTTCATGTTTTTATACTTTCTAATTCTTGTATACTCAGTGTTTCTAAATTGATCAGATCTTGAGTTTGACTTTAATCTTATAATTACAAGGCTATGCACATCAAGACACTTATTCAATCGATATTACCACCATTAATTAACTGACTGTATATGTATGTGTGCTGGTCATTGTTCCCATTCCTCAAAGTCACACACAATTGTCTGTCCTTCATTGACGGATTATGGTGGAACTAATGAAGAGATAGAGGGAGGTAAAGAGTGTGAAAGAGAAAAGGAGAGTGGGGGGGGGGGGGTGTGACGGCCATCTGGGATGACTCAACATCTATGTCGGGGATTGCTGAATGTACCACATGCATCTCTAACTGTCACACGCTGTAGGATGCCAGGCGCAGACAGATGCAGGACAAAAAGTGCTGTTGTTTACTGCTACGTTCTTTCTCTCCTGCCCTCCCTTCATCCTCCTATCCTCTGTTTGCCTCCGCGGGAGACAGGCCCCTTCCTGCTTCAGTCAAGCAGGCGCTGTGTGGCTGATCAGAATGTGATAGCACAGGAAAAAGAAAGGTGGGTTGGTTCTTAGAGATTGAGGGCTGTGGTGGGTCAGAACCCAACAAGCTGTGCTTGGGAGGCTGTGCTCTTTCTCTCCTCTTCTTTTTTCTCCCAGCACCAGGTGGTGTGTAGCCGGGTTCCACCTGCTCACCTGAAATGCCATTGTGCCTCTCCAGCAGAATCACCATGTGTCATGCAGATTACTTACCAACACAGGGCCAAGTGGCGGACATGTGTGTAGGACACAGAGGTTTGTGCACAGGCATCCTAACTATCAGCTGCCCTTGTCACATTTGACTTCAGCTCTTCTGTCTTCTGCTTTTAAAGTAACTTTGATGACTTAAAATGCAAGGACAGACATGGAAAATAATTTGATTATGAGCTAATTGTAGTGTTCCTTTGCCGGTTTAGTCAATTTCTTCGTTTAATCATTTTTTTATTGTGGTAATGGTTCTGAAAAAGTCCCAAATGGCTTTTGTAACAATGACTCTTGACCACGGGACTCATCAAAACACACATCCTTGGCCTTACTGAGAGAGTGTTATACTTGTTCTTCCCTTCCTCTCTCCCATCCGCTGTGTTTGTTCTTTCCCGTGTTTTGCTTTTAAAAACAGAGAGTTGGGCCTCTCGACGCCACGTGGGACCACTGAGAGCCAACCTTCTCAGACTTCTGGCTAACCTTCATGTTCAATCAATAACTCTCTATAGAGGCTCCATCTTTGGAGTTTGTTTGTTTCTGTTCTTCTGCTTGCCGTGCTACTTACATCACAGCCAAGATGATGAAATTGATCAACCTTGATGCTCTTAACCCCAAAATGAACTGGAGCATTTTAGAAAGGGGAGCAGAAAAACACGTGAAAAAAGGCATAGAATAGATTGTTTTGCTTCCTTTTTTGGCCTTGGTGGTCAACTGTAGTTCAATTGTTATTGTTTCAATATATACTCATGATTTTAGCCACACCATATTTTGTCTTTTCTCTCTTCAGTTATTTAGCTTGGTGTTCCAAATGAACTCTTTATGCAAGTAGAAAGGTTTCCCACTCACCATCAGCTATTTGATACCCAACAAAAAATACCTTCGCTCTGGAAGATGGATGGACCCTGGCTGCTCGGACAGAGGTCAATGATTTCCCTTCCCATGTCAGCTGAGAAGTAAACACCAGGACACAGGCAGCTATTTCAGCTCAATGTCTGGACCCATGAGCTCTGCTGTGAAGCTCAAGATCCCTATCTCTGAGAAAAGGAGCGCCTGCCCTCCTCCCACACTCTCTCTCCCCCCTTCCCTCGTCGCTCGCCCCACACCACCCCGTCCTCTGTCCTCTTACCTTCATTACACATTTTTTGTTTATGCTTGGGCGCAACTGTGGCTGCTCCTGATGGTTTGAGGTCAGGCGTGACTGGCCACGGGTTACTCTAAATAAATACACACGGACTAGCCAGGAAGGAGCGGGTAGGCTGCGCTTGCCGCCGAATCACCCTTGATTAATCAGCTGGCAGACTCAGGGTGACTTTTTGTGTACACTCCCCTCCGCCACACTTCCTTCCCCCAATCGACCCAACTCCCCCCACCCTGCAAGCCCATGGAAGGTGATGGAATCTGGCGGCACAGACAGGGCAATCTAGGCATTCAGGCAGATAGAGCGTTGCCACACAACCATGCCTCTGCAACAAACAAATATACACACATAAAAGACATATCCAAATGCACCACGTGAATATACACAGCACCTGCATAGTTCATCTGACCAACTACTCTTCCTTGTGGTCTCTTAGTAAAGTGACAGAAAGTCCTATTTTCAGCACTGCAGGGGAGGCTGAACACATGGCCTGTAGTCACAAACTGTTGTGCCAGCTAAGTGAGTAAAGCATTATTAATGTGTGAATGGTGAAAAGAGGGAGAGAATGTGTCCAACACTTGTGCTTCAAATACATATTTTGCCTATCAAATGCATTTTTTGTGAAGTTGCATTGATGGGTAATTATATGGGGGTTCTACTTTAGCACAACAGCTGCACTCCAGACACAGCTAGGCTGAGGCCTCCAATTGATGTTTGATTCGAAACATCAGTACAACGAAAAGCTTCACACACAGCAGGTTGTAACGGTTCAGTCCATCACTTTCAACAGCTCTCTTTCCACTTCTCGCCTCTATCCCTCTTTTCGCATCACCCCTCTACCACCACATCAAACTCACCTCACAGTGCAAGAGCGCACGTCAACCTGCACCAGGATCTCCCCCAACCCCTTCCTCGGCTGCCATCATTAGGGGTGGTGCTGTTCTCTCACCTGTCAGCTCCACTCGACCATGGATCAGTAGAGCCTCAGCTGGACCGTGCAGACCCCTGTCACTAACCCTGACCCTTCCCTTTCCTCCTGGCTCCATATCTCTGCCTCTCACTCTTCTATGTGCCCCCTCCCGCCTGCCCTGACCTTCAGGCTCATGCAGCTGCTGTCCCAGCATCCAGCCTGTTTCCCCCCTGCTCCTTTTGCAGTTCAACCGCCCAGCACCGACTCTAGACCTAGCCCCCGGCTTTAGCCCCCTGGCCCATGTGCCTCTGTTGCCCCCAGCATGGATGGACCTATCCTCGGGCAAGGTGTGGCCCCATGTGGCACGCCTGTCCAGAATACAGGTTATCAGCTCTGATCGCCGCAATAGACTTCTACCCGAACCTGCTGCCCTGAGGGGACGGGTGAGATGGAGAAACTGAGAGAAGAGAGAAAGTGAGGGTATATTGAGGAAAAATACTGAGTTGATGAGTGGGGGGAGAGTGAGAATAGAAACAGAGAGGAAGTTAGGAAAGGGATGGAGTTTTGCCTGGTTTTGCTTTAGCCTCCCCATTGACATCCTATGGAACACTCAAACCAGACAGCTGAACTGCTGTTTGATGAACGTTTGATTTTGTAAGCTCCTTTTTTCCCTTCTCTTTTCATTTCTCTTCTTTTCTTTCATTTCTTTTTTTTTCTTCTCCAAATCACGTTTTATATGAACCTTCCATTTTATTATAATATTTGTTTATGGAGTGGTTCTAAATGAACTTCAATGTATCTATTTATATGTTGCCATATCACTTACAGTCCAACAGATTTTCTATCTGTTGCTGGACACAGAGTGTAAAACCAAACCATATGCCACCAATTGCCGCAAATTAGCCTGGATCGAGATTATCAGCGGTAAAAAACCTGTCCAAGTTTGAAGCACCATTAATTCTCCAGCCGTTTTGTTTTGCAATGAGATTGCCAAGCACTCAGTGAGGGTTGGTTTGTTATCGTGGTCGCAGACATTGTAATCAGGCCTCAATAATCACACTTCCAGAAGCGGAATGTGCCTGGGGCCTGCGCCAACAGGCCTTAATGTGGGGCGCCGTGGGCCGCTAGCCTGCAGACACACAGGGCTGGCAGATGGAGGCTGCCATTAAACACGGACAATCAGAGAACACAATCACAGAGCAGTATGTTGTACACAGAGAGGAAGACAGTAGAAAATGTACAAGCTTATTTTAGGTTTAGTGTCATTACAGAAATCTGTATGATCGTTGATTGTGGTTGATAGCTTATATCCAAGAAAAGGAGGTCAATTATAAAATAGTATTTTGTACTAATATGTTTTTTGGAGTGACTTTGAAGGATGAAAGTGATCATGATTTCTCAAGCATAATCTTAATACCCAGTCTTAAAAACTTGCTGAGTAGCTACGTAGTTTTCTGCTTAAAGGCCAACATACTGTGGTATTTGCATTCATTCATGTCTTGAATTACCTTATCCCAATGAATGCATAAAACATAAAGTAGTCACTATGATGTAACCATAGGTTTCTGAAAAGCCCAAAGTAAAGCCCGAAGTCTGTGGCTCCAGCTGTTGCCATGGAAATCTTAACATGGGGGACCTGCACTTATCGTGACAGTACATATAAACAGTAAACAATCAAGACAATTTCTTCCACAACTGTTTTGTGTTTCTTTTGATGTGTCCCTCTGTGTCTCCTTTTTTAAATTTTCTCTATTGTCTCATTGTCTTTTTTTACCCTTGACCTCAGTGACTCTCTCCGTCTCTCTCCCTATCATGCAGTCTCACATCCTCCCTGTGTGTTACAGGACCTACCAAAGGTTCCTGGAGTCTTGGAACATGACTACAAGTGTTTCCTGTTTCACTCCCTAGGTGGAAAGGTGTTGTTGGCATTGGTGGCGGGGGTAATAATCTAAGATACTCTGTACACAGCAAGTTCTGCCATCTTGCCATAAATCTCCTTGTGACTCATTTATGCCTTTGTTAATGGCAGAAACATGACATTGAACAAACAAAAAGGACATGCCAGTCACTGCACGACACCGTGGAACCACAGGGCATGTAATAAGGCCACAAGTTAAGTGACACCTGAACAGAGTCGTCTCATGAATCATCAGCACTTTCTAATCAGACTTTCAATTTCAAAAATAGCAACACTTTAAACCATAAATCTTTCTCTGGAGAGTTCCAGGCCTTTTGTGTTTCCCTTTTTCTAATTGTCCTGTGCCTCCAGATCGTAAATCTCTCAGGGAAGAGCCATTAGCAAAAATGGCTGGCAGAGACTCTACCGCAGAGACTCTACCACAGAGACATCGCTGGTCCATTCACACTGAGAGGATGTCCAGATACTGACTCAAGACACAAATGACTTTCAATTCATTCACTGGGGTCAGATGACAGCACGTCTGGCTTGGCCTAGCATGTCAGCAACTAGCTGGCTGGTATTTGGGTTTTCTGCGGTTAGAATAGTTTCCTCCCAACTCTCAGAATAATTTAATTATCATATAATATGTTCCCAGAATGTCATTGTGTTTGGTGATGTATTCTAACTGCTGCAGATAGTTAACAATGTGATCTGTTTCCTGAGCTCCTTTGCTTGATGTAATGTGTCTCAGCACACAAGTATACTGTATAACCCATGACTGAATCAGTACTCTGAAGACAAAAACAATTGCATCAAACAAAGTCTGACTAAATCTGTACTGTGGTACACAGCAAATCAAGTCTCTAATGGCTTACAGGTCTTTAATATTTTTTTTACCATGTAGACAGAGCTCTGAGTTGTGAGTTTCATGTGTTTAGGGCTTAACCCAGGGTGACGGCCAGCCCTGGGAAAACAACATGGAAAAGATTTCTCACAATCAAATATCCTGTCTTAAGTGTTTTGGGGGAGTTTGTGTAAATAGGACCCAGTCAGTGCAGCAGTAGAATGATTTCCTGTTACAAGCACAGTGGTTTGCTGATGAACATCAAGAGGGACACAGCAGGATCGGCATCACGTAACCCAGGCACTGAGCAACATGGAAGAAATTGAAGGGCACCCGCCACATTATTTCCATGTGGTGGTGATTATCTTTTCTGTGATGCTTTCCAGCATGAAAGGATCATCTATTTTTAAGAAATGCCTTTCTCCGAATGTTCTCGTGACTTTAAATAGATATAAGTAATTCCCTACCATATCACGGAAGAGGACAGTAATATTATCTTTAATTTGAAAATCATTGTGGAAAAAAACACCTTTGTGCTCGACTTTAAGACTTTAGAACAAGTGCAGGGAATTTATTACTAATCTATATAAGCGTACCTTATTATTACTATAAATCTTCTAAGAACGGAGCTATAAATTACCTTAGCCATTTCATTAAATTTAATTAAATTGAATTGACATTAAAAGTCATCATTTCTGTCTTTTTTCACAAGTGCAGATTAGATATGAGCCATGCTGGATCTCCTCAGTGTTAAACACATACTGCGTACAATATTACAGAGTTAATGGGACAGATAATTGACAATGAACCATAGGAGGTTAATAATAGATGCTTAATTGACTCCTATCAATTTGTTACACTGAACATCACTGTCTAAGGATCTCATTCATACAGAGAGCAGGCATATTCAAAGCAATAACCATATTTCTTTTTTATGATCAGCACTTTTGTGATACACAAAGACAATGAAGTACTGAATGGACTTCATCTAGTGCAGTGCAAGAAAGACGGACGGATGAGAAAGACTGAACAGGAAATTTGTGCACAAATGCAAAAGGTAAAAGTCATTTATCATTTATTATTGATCAAGCTGCTTAAACCCAGGTAGACAAAGAGTGAGGAAAGTATTAAACATTAACTTTGTAACACTCTCACATCATTAAAATGTATGAGACGAAGAAATAATACATGAATCATGTGATTCTAACGGTTTCTGTTACATGATCCTGCTACTTTCATACAATATGGCACTATACATTGTATAGATATGACATTATAAACAACATCCACTTTAGTTTTTGTTGGCCTTATCCTAAATACATTAAGCAAGATATAGATTTTCTTTGTCTAAAGTCTGTTTAAAACTGGCTGTAATCGTAATTATATTGTGTAATACCTCTTCCTAGCCCTCAACAAGAGTGTTTACTGTGTAATCTCCTGCTTTATCCGTTCTATTACTGTATTGGTACTCTGTAAAGCCTGAAGTGTGTGAGAAATGTTTCCCACTGGAGTATAAATTTGTCCATCAACATTGAGGAAGTGAGAGTTTATTTTTTCTGACGCCACTTGACAGACTATGGCAGAGCTGGCTCCTCAGTGTGAATGGTGAATATGACAGGTCAGCTACTGTCCCAGGACCTCTCGGCCTCTCTCGACTGTCTTAAAGACCTCCGCTGTTTACACATATCTGTTTCACCTTTTTCCTCCTAAACAATTAGTGTGCAGCTCAAGAGGAAGCCCGTCCTGTGAGAGCTTTGAGCACATTCCAGCCAGCTGTAGGACATCATGGACAAGCACAGGGTAAATGTGAAGAAACTCTTTTAACAGTTTTCACTAAATAATTAAGAAGATTGTGATGTCATCATTTTAGCTGAGACACAGAGAGCATTTCCCTTTGTCGTACAATGAAGTTGAAACAATTAAATAGTAAATACTCCCCGCTTTCTACCTCTTTAACTCATGGTAATTTTTTGCTCCGGAGGCTCATCGACTCATAATTTGAATGGATGTAAATAGTTTGGATTGGAACACAGTGTTGGCAGTGCGCCATGCATCACTCGGAGGACTTAAACAGTTTGAGAGCAGACTGATAGATGAACCGTGCTGGAGAGATGGAGAAGGGAAGGTGTTGGAAGGTTGAGAATATTAATCATAGCAATTATTGAAAGTGTTTTTCGCTGACATCATCGTGCAGACCCATATATCAGCCAGGAGCAGCATGCTTATGACTTAGTGACACCGGCTGAGGGGAGGACATTGAGCAGTAAAAATTAGCAAGTTATGCCAAGTGAAAAATGAAGCCATCAGAGAGCCATAAGCAGCCCACATTTGTTATTCCAAAGAACCCAATTCAGGAAGTAGGCTTTTGGGAGTGTTATTGTTTGTGTCGTAGTTGTCTTTACAGCGAAAAACAGAGTTGCAGCCATTGTGTGCAATTATAGTTGCTTAGGAAATAAGTGGGCCAGAAAACGGAAATACAGCTGAATGGGATTTCATATCCGCAGGAAACTAAAGAAGTGCTGGCTTAAATTGATAATGTCAAAGATTCACACACAACTAATCTAAACGTCCAGAGGAGTCTGTGTGCATAGATTATAGTTTTATCCTTTAGCAGGAAGCAGCAGATTCCATGCTCTTGAATCAGTGTTCACTAGGGCCGGAAGAAGCTTCAGTTGAATTGACTAGCACTGAAATAAAAGGAAATGCACCCTATAAGAATGTATGCTATCTCTTATTTCTCTCATCATGTTTATTCAATTGTATTTATGTATTTTAATTATTTACTCACCAACTAGCCAGTAATATGAAATAGTTACTTCATACATTTTTATTAACTTTTGTTAATTATGCCCCAAAGCTATGGAACAAAGTACCCGTAGACATCAGGGAAGCCTGTTGGAAGTATTTTTAAAAAAAACCTCAAAACATATTTGTACTATTTTGCCCTTTTAGGAAGCTTACTCCTGTTCTCTGCTGCACTTTCTCAATGCACTCTGATTTGTTTTAACCTGTCACCTGATTTTGTTTTGTATTTGCACTATCCTCTTTTTTTATATATATATATTTTTTGGGGGCTTTTTGCCTTTAATCGGATAGGACAGTGGAGAGTGACAGGAAAGTGGGAGAGAGAGTCGGGGATGGGATCCGGAAAGGACCACGGGTCGGGAATCGAACCCGGGTCGCTGGCATACGGTGCAGGTGCCCCAGCCAGTTACGCCATGGCCGGGGCCCTATCCTCTTTTTAATGCACAAATTTACCATTGTACCTTTAATCTAAATTAATTGTGTATATTCTATGCTATTTTAAGTTTGTATTATGTCTTTTACTGGTAACTGTATTACACGTGATATCAATTTTCTGTGAGTATTATAAACACTTTGAACTGCAATTCTTGTATGAAAGGTGCTATATAAATAAAGATTATTATTATTTAGAAAAAAATAGAGTGTGTGCACTCTTTGAAAAAGTGTAAATGTGGCTTTTAGTTCGGATCTACATCAAAGAAAGCATCAATATGCATGTCATCCTTTTATCTGCCTCCATTCGGCAATTAAATAATCTCATATTTCTTTTTTACGGGACACTTATTTATACACTGTACCGCTCTTTCGTCATGCTCTGTGTAAGCCAGTGCGTCGCTCCTTCCCTCTCTAAATTAAAGATGTTGTAAACACAGCGCAGCCTTTCCCTCTTTGGAAAGTCTCGGGAACATCAGAGGGGTCTCTGGGTCTCTTACGTCTCTCCTGCTGCTCAGGGCTGCATCAGCTCCTCTGGGCAACCACCCAATTGGCTGGGAGTCTGCTACCCTGACCCTGAACCCTGAATATGAGGGTTAGCCAAAGGCCAGCGCAGAGGCTGAGGCTGGGTGTGGTGGCGTAGGTCAGGATGGGGGAGGCGGGGAGGGGGAGACAGCTAATAAACACAGAGGAAGGCCCATCAGGATGTGTCTTTTATAGCTGGCTGGTACTTGAAGGCATCAAACCCCACTCCCACAGATGAGAGGCAGGCAGTCCAGCCAGCAGATGAATCCTGTAAGGGTGGAAATGATGGGGTCAGGGTTTTTACAAGGTCAGGACGAGGTGAGTGGAGGGGCATGGACCCAGTAATCCTTCCTTTCAGTCTAGGACATTGGGATGTCTGTTAACTCCTTCACACCAATACCCTCACTCTGTAATTCTTAACATGTGTTAAGACAACGGGACTACAGTACAACAAAATGAAGACGATTTTTAAGGCAACCATTGGACAGACATTTCAATTAACTTTCATGAACTAACGTGCTTTATAAATAAAGTTGGATTGGAGTTGGATGAACTAAAAACACACATTTCTTACTTTGTTACAGGTGATACTCCAGGGCAAATAAATACCACCTTCCAGTTTTATGAAAAGTACACAATACTTCTATGATACAAATGATGTATACTTTACTGCCAAAAGTTCTGTTGCCAAGATAAAACTGAAAAGACAAATGATAAGGATATGTTGATGTGTTTAAATGTGACTTAGGTCAATATTTATTTAAAGCATTTATATTTGGCAAGCAATTTTGAAAGTCACACCCTCTGGGAAAGATTGATGGTATGTTAAATGACATTGTTTAATTCCATAGTAAAGTTTATGGATCTGAATGGCTTACCATTAGGTAGGAAATCAATTGTAAAACTTATGGCATACTGGTTATGTCAACAAAATGTAAACTACTTATCCGACAGCCACAAACACATATTATACAGGTTTGAAATGAATGTATGCATCACTTTCACTGTCACCAGCCTCGAGATGACCCCATCCGACTCACACCTCTTACCTCTTCAACCCTCTAGGCCTCCAACCTCCCTAACACCGTCTCGTTCCTTGTTTCATTTTTATTACAACCCTCCTGCAGAGACTTGAACTTGTTGCCCCGCCTGAACTAGGGTGACAGCTCACTAAATCACAGCTTTTAGTGGTTCTGCCCCCTTTTTTATACACTTTAATCACCAGACTCCAGTAACCAGGAATATTGGGCTCAGTGTATGGAATTCTCCCCATAAAAGAAGAAGCAGAGGCAACTGATATGCTTCTCATGGCAGAATCGCGGCTAGAATTCATCTTGTGCTCTTTGAGAAGGTAGATGGGAAATGATGGAAGTGGGGGCTCTTTCTTATGGGTGACGATCAATTGCTCAGGATCAACAGGTTTTAGGCCGTAAACTTGAGGCCATCTCCTATCTAGCCGACAGTTTGTCATCTGGCAATGCCGGTGTTAATGCTGGTGGGAGACCTTGGATTTTGTTTGTTATTTATGGTTAGTCACAGGTTTAGAAATGGTTCTGAATGATCGGAGGCTATCTTTCACACAGGCACCGTCGCTGCTCTAAAATGGTTAACCCTCTGTGTACACATTCTCTAGGAAATAAAATCAAAGAAATACAAGCTTGGAATAAGGAAGAGTTTAGTTTGAAGAAAGTTTTGTATATAAAGACTTTTGTTGTATAAAATGTATCCCTTTTTTAAGAAGATAACTCCAAAAATCCAATGCTGGAGGTGTTATTATTCTTTCTCTTCCTCTGCTTGTCCTCAACATAGACAGTACCTGCCTTGATCAATCCTTTCTCAATGCTCATCCCCCACATGTTCCTCCTCCTCCTCTCTCTCTATTTCATCTCCAAACCAACATTAATCCTTATCCTCCCTAAGGAAGCCCACTTCGTGCAGCAGCGAGGGTATTTAGAGCCAGTGTTGACATTGGACAGCACGTTAGACAAATATCCCCAACTCAAAAACCACAAGACAAATGGCAGACCCGAGCTCGCTGTGTTCTGGCAGTGAGTTTGCTGTTCTGGCTTAACTGTGGCCAGCCATTCAGTGCAGGTGACGTCTTACTGCAAGAAAAAAACTGACCGCCGGGGAGAGTAGGTTGATAGATGAAAGAACATGTGGGGGCAGAGTAAAAAGAGGGCGAGATGGATAGAAAAGGAAAGGGAAGAAGAGACATGTGATTAATTCTGAAAATGATAGAAGGAAAACTTTAATCAAAACCATAATGTTTTTTGAATGGCATTTTCAAGAAAAAAAGATTTAACACACAGCGTTTATACTTTCTCTGTGGCACAAATGTTGTGGTGGTGATCTTCAGATGGAAGGAAAAACCCCCAACATTGATAAATCATTTGTCTCCAGAGAGCATACATGGAAGGTTTTTGGGAAGACCAGCAACTCCCACAGACAACCAGGTGGTGGCTTTGATTATGGGTGCGCATTACATCATTTCGAGGTGGAAAACAAACACACATATCCACACACAGACAGCACTCACACGCAGACATGCCCTGTGAAAAGCTATCTACACAAACTCGACACATTACCACACGCATACACACAAGCACCACACAGACACGCTCTTCAGAGATATGGGGCCCGTTTAGACAACCGCCAAGTTGACTTGGCATTGGTCGGATTGGACTGATCCAAGAAAAGCAAAGCGGACCCACAAGAGGGCTGGGGCTTTGTGTTTGTGGAGTGTCACACTTCATCACGAGGGAAACCCATAACAGGCCCAGGAAGACCTTTGAAGCTATGGGAGGGGTGTGCGGGAATCGCCTCTGTGGCTACCTCTGATGTCAACTCCAATGTTCTGATTGCAGGCTATTTCCTGGATTAGGATTATGTTTGTCGGCTGAGAAGAAAACTGTCCGAGGATTGTATATCAGAGAGCAGACGAGCTAATTAAAGCATCCCACTAGACCATTTACAGATTAAGAGTATTTTCACCAACATTATAATACTTAGTCAGCTCAGTTACAAAACCACAATTTACACTAATAATGTACATTCAGATAAAACAGAGAGGATGTCAGGAAATCAAAATGATCACTTTAACGTTGTTTTATTACAAAATATGTTTAGTTTTGGCTTGACCATACACCAAGTGTTTGGTTTTCTTGAGCTGGGATAAAGGTGTAGTGGAGAGTCTCTGTAAACAATTAGATGTTATATCCTGTGTATAGGACAGTGTTTGGCAGCAGAGTCAGGTGATATCAGTGTGTGCTGTTTGCCTTGGCTGCTTCATAATTGGTGGAATGGTGGCAGACTGTAATGGACCACATCCTTTTGGCTTGAGCTTCACAAGCCTCGACCGCTGAAGTCATTATTTCATTCTGGGATAAGCAGAGCGAGACAATTTCAAATCAAGAAGAATTATTCAGGAAAATATCTTTGTGTTTAGAATTAGATGGCTGGTTTTCATTTAGCTCGAGGCACCAATATGCACTGAGAGTAAAAGTGAGTATATCTGTAGACTCTTGTGTTAATGTAAATTACTAATAATAGTAATGATAGCAACAACAACAACAATAATTATCATAATAATAATAATAAATTGTCTGCATATTAAGACCACATTTTTAAACTTTGTTGGACTGTCTGTAAGTTTGCCACAAAATGCAATTTGTTCTAAATAATAAAAAATACAAAAAATAAATATATATGTATTTATGTTTTGAATAGATGCAATTCAGGTTGGATCAAAATAAGAGACACAAAGTAGCAGTGAATCAGCACCACTTTTTAACTTTTCTAAAAGGCATGATATTTATTATTTTTGACAACAAAATAATAGTTATCAGCAAAATCAGCGCTTTCACAAAAGTGCAGCAGCTTATGAGGCAACACATTTTTCTTCCATTCTACTGCTTTATGTGAGTCAGAATCCAAATGGAACCAGGTTTTAAAAAAAAACAGATTTTCATTGGGGGATTTAGAAAAGAAAAAAATTCAATTACTGTTTGCAGACTGGGGCTGTTGTTAAGGACGATGCCATGATCAAACACCATTTGGATCAAACCACGACTTTATTTCACATTCTCTCACATTTCCAATCAAGGAGCGATTAGCCTCAGACATTAATGAGCCTACTAATCCATTTGGGCCCCTCGTGATAACAGTTAATTGTCTGTAAAAATGTGTACAGATCCCCGTTTGGGTTGTTTACTAACTGATTTGGATGTGGTTAGGCCCTAAAGAGGTATCATTATGTTGATAGTTCTTTGGAAAATGAGCCCCTGATGGAGGCAAAACCAGAGTGGGGTAGAGTTTGGAATACACAGGACTGCTTTCAACCATTGCTCACTTGAGAGCAAATTTATCACTATCTTAAGATAACATTTGGCTGTCATCAGCCCTCATTGAACTTCATCTATAATTAGCATGAGTTTTCTTTTTGTCTTTACACTAGCGCAGGAACATTTATAGAATAAACCTCTGACATTTGGATAGACGGTGATTCACACTTTAAAATCCAGAACCTGAACAACCAGATGTTCGAGGCAAACGTCTCAATTTGGCACTGCATTCTCCATCCCCTCTGCTTCATGTGGGGCATAATTGAAACCTACATTCAGATTACAGTTAATTCCAATCCAATTTGCACTCTGCATAAAGTCAGAATAAGAATTACACATTAGCTTGATATGTTTGATTTCAGTAACTAATGTTACTAATTATTTTAAATGAAATGGCGATGGGATAATATGACATCATTACCTTGATATTGGGTTGCATTTAACCCAAGATTTTGGACTATTAAAACATTTGTAAATATATTTTTTAATGTTAAAATATGAATGCCTGTAATGATTGTAAACTATATGTTAACTTTACTGTATCTGGAATCAAACTCTTTAATATAATAAATGTGATAATGTTTCTAATGTTTATTCTTGACATGAACAATTTATAAACCTTTTCAAAGTGTAATACCATTTTTTATTACATTCCCCAAAGATTGTTTCCAATTATGTTAAACATTTATTGTGCTTACTTTTTCTTATTCATAGCATTATACATTTCATTCATTATACTTTATACTATACTATTATACATTAAAATGTTCTTTAAATGGTGCATGCTTGCATGTATAATCAATAAAAACAAGCTTAAATAATGCCTTTTTTTTTAACCAACTTTGTAATCCTGTTTTAGCCGTTACCCATAATCCACTTCTCCTGTTCAGAATGAAGTACACATGACACACTGTGTTACTGTGTAGCACCTGCTTTTTCTTCTTGTGGAACAGACCAGAATTGTGTATGTGTGTTTGTATTCTGGCCACTCAGCGTGCAACCTTGGCTGGCTTGTTGTGACACTCAATTTATCGCCTTGTGATTTGAGGCCTTAGTTTCTCATTACACACAAAGTTTTTGTGTCCTTGTGCGACAAAAATTAGTTTGTGTGTCCGTGTAAATCACCTGTCATATGCTCATGCTCCTTTAAGGAAAGGCCAAGGGTGTCATTTGATTCCTGCTGCCTCACTTTCATATTTATGCGTCTCATATTCACGTCCATTTGCTGTGTCTCAGTTGGGCTATCCATCAACACTTTTTATCCCCATCGCACAAACAATACGGACATAAAAGGCTCTTTTACGTCAGCAAAATGCTGCCACAAATAAAACCGGAACCACACACCTCTTTATTTGTTGGGGTAATAAACTACATAAATTAAAACTGAAAAGTGACAACATTTGCATGAGTCATATCCTATGAGCCTCGGCTTTAATGGAAATGACCAGAGGCAGTGAAGCTGTGTTGCAACAAAATTGGAAAATAGGTGATATATTAATGAGTTTGCAAACTGAGGGACAACCAGACCCAAGGGGATGTGTCCTGGTCTCTCCAAGAGAAGGCCATTTTTCAAACCAACATGTCAATGAATGATTTGGAAAACTATATCATTCACCTTGTCAAATATAATGTCCTACACTTGAGAAATATTAAGTGTATAAATGTATTTGTAGATATAATGGGTTATCTGCAGGACTGAGGATGAATATTATCTTTCGTGTAAGATGTTTATACTTCTTCATCAAATAATAAAAGAATAATGGTCCTTAATAAATAAACTAAAATTAATACATACTGCAAATAAATAAATAAATACAGAAACAATCAAACAAAGAAATGAGGACAGATTAAAAAAATACTTTCACTTTAATTTTTTTAATTATTTGCCTTTTCATTTAAATTAGGAATCAAAAGAATTAATCGTATCACATCATATATGAACCCTTAATCATATCCATCCATTAGATAAAAATATGCATGTTCTGTACCCGCTATACCACAACACAACATATGCGTATATGTAGGATGTAGATTTTGACATTTATTCAGGATGAATAAAATAAAAACAAACAAAAACAAAAAAGGGAACCCAGTTAAAAGCAATGGGATGAACAGACGTCTCTCTCAATTGTGTACACTCAAACAGAATGTGTTGCCTTTAGCCTGCTTAGGGGTAGAAGGTGAGGGAAGCACACAAAAGCAGTGCAATTATTCAGCTCTGGCACAACAACAGAGAGCAAAAAGAGCATCAAAGGCTTGACTCAGAGCAAAATAGGGCTCCCTCAGAGGAAAAGCGCAACCTGTGTGTGAATACCAGTGCATGGACTTTTGGTCCTCTCTTGAGACACACAAGGCAAAGGATTTCTCTTTTAGAATTACTGTGAATATGCACTTTGATTATGTTTCTAAAGTTATATGTAGTTTGTCAGGGCTGAAAAAGTGTAGTAAAACCTGCCCTTGTATATGCTTTTGTTAGCTGATGTGTTATAGGTTCTAAGAAAGAGATTTTTTTTAAATTTAATTTTTATTGGTATACATTTGATGTATTATTATTTATTTCTTTTTTTATGGTTTTTGAATTGCTGGTTAATGTCCTTAATTATATCATTTTGTGAACATAATTGACATTTTGATTTTAGAAAACTAACAATATAATACTATTTTTTTAAACTTTCAACAACCTGGCAATACTGTACTTAATTATGGCGCTGCCTCTTAAACAAACAATATAAGTAAATTCAATAGAAAGACAGAAAATGCCAGGGACAGATTTACTATCAGGCATTATGGAGGGCAGCTTGCTATATACTAGGGTCCTTTAGTAACCCGGAAGTCTAGCTCACATGTTGTGTACATATATCGGTTGCTAAGCACAGTTATCACGTTGTACACTATAACAGCCAATATTGTTGATGTCAGTAGTCTGTTGAGCAAAAAATAAGAAGATGAAAGTGGCCGCGTTAATAAGGTAACAACGCGTATTTGCAGTAGCTCTCGATAACGGTGTTATCGATGATGTTTTTGTTAGCAAGGTAGGAACTAAACCTCAGATGGACTGCTATCAACAAACGCTTCATTCCTATGAGGTGTATGGTGTTGTATTTTCGCCGTTTCCATTTCCGTTTAAGCCAGGATACCATGCTCTTGAAGAAATTAAAAATGTTGTCGACTATAAGTTTAAAAACTAGTACAAGTGAAGAATAGGTAAATATGTGTATGGTAAATTACGTTTTAGAGTAGAGCATCCTGAGTTAGTAAGTGAAGCCACAAGCAACTTCTTCATCACTGAATATTAATGCTGTGCATGCTTCCCAGATCAACATAGATCATGTATTGGTCTTCATCGTAATGATTCCAACACAGCTTTTCCTCTGTGCATATTTCTCATTCTGTGTTGCAGTGGGGGCAAAGACAGCTGCTACAACATGATGCAGTGTGTTGCTGCTGGGCACCGGATCGTAGCTCTTGCCAACCTCCGTCCTGCAAACACAGGTGAGGAAGATGTGCTGCTGGGGTTTGTGTGATCTACAGGGGGCAGCTGGGCTATATGGGCCAACCATCTGCATTTCTCTGACCCAAACTGCAGAAGTACTAAACGGAACTTCATGTAAATCCCACAGGAATTGTTGTATCATGCTGATACTGTGCAGATGGGAGATTCAGCATTCCAGAGTTAAAACAAGACGTATTAGCAACATATATTCGAAGGACTTCCAAGCAAATACGTAAAATCAACTATAGTCATAGTAGCTACCTAAAATAATATCAATTGTAAAATATTCCTTTGAAAAACAAAGTGCCATGCTCGAGTGAAGTGCATTATCTCATGCTTATTAGAGCATTAGCTTCAGTTACAGTTAAGGTATTTCTTGTGTCTTTTGGTGATTCTGGCAATTATGATAAAGCATATTTATAACTAAGCTTAACAATACCAGCATAGTATCTTAATTACTATCTTAATTATTAAGGTAGCTCAAAATGGCCAGTATATATTTCAGTCTCAGCCTCCAACAACTGATGCCTGGTTGCTTTTAAAAAGTTATTGTTAAGCCATTTCATTACATTCTAATTTCTTTATTTTATTTTGGCCCACATGGATCCACATGCAGCTATTACATTTGTCGACAGCTCAGGAGTCAAACTAATTGGCCAGTAAATGAGCATGTTGTGTAAGGACTCTGGATGTCATAGTCCTCCTGTTGTTTTATTTCGTGTTATGTTATCTAAAGACACTATTTGTACACCATTTTAATAACTTATGAAATTAGCTTTGCTGTTTGTTAACCCATTCTTCTAAAAAACTTGCAAGATCGTACACTCAATATCACTGTTTATCAGACACTTGATCAGTGGCTAATCCCCGGACACTGAGCTAAATATATTTTCCTTCATGCCACAGATGAGTTGGACAGCTACATGTACCAGACAGTGGGCCACCAGGCCATAGATCTGTATGCTGAAGCCATGGACCTGCCCCTGTATAGACGTATCATCCAGGGCTCTAGCCTGGACATCAGCAGAAACTACAGTGTGACTGAGGGGGATGAGGTGGAGGACCTATATGAGCTGCTCAAACTTGTGAAGGTAGGCTTTTCTGTCCTTAATTTAAGAAAAATAATACTTGAGTAATCTGCCACCTGTTATTTCCCATGAACACAGAAACAACCTATATCAGAGTTTGAATAATAAAAACAGTATATCTCTAATTAAAAAAACCATATCAAATAAAACAATTTCATAAAAAGAGGTGTGTCCTACTTTTTAGTAGATCTTAAATGCTGCATTGATTTAGAATCATCGGGTTACATGACATTAAAGCTGTTCGAAAGAAATTCGACTCTACAATTAAAAGTAGAATTTCTACAATAATATTAATACACTGCCCGGCCAAAAAAAAGGACACAAGCCTGTGGAGGCAGTGCTATGATCTGGGGTTGCTGCAGTTGGTCTGGTCTAGGTTCAGCAACTTATGTGCCCAAAGAATGAGGTCAGCTGACCACCTGAATATACTGAAAGACCAGGTTATTCCATCAATGGATTTTTTCTTCCCTGATGGCACGGGCATGTTCCAAGATGACAATGCCAGGATCCATCGGGCTCAAATTGTGAAAGAGTGGGTACAGGGAGCACGAGACATCATTTTCACACATGGATTGGCCACCACAGAGTCCAGACCTGAACACGATTAAGAATCTTTGGGATGTGCTGGAGAACACTTTGCGCAGTGGTCCGAATCTCCCGTCATCGATACAAGATCTTGCGAAAAAGTTAATGCAAGACAGAAATAAATGTTGCGACATTGCAGAAGCTTGTGAAAACGATGCCACAGGGAATGCGTGCCGTAATCAAAGCTAAAGGCGCTACAACGAATATAAGAGTGTGTGACCTTTTTTTTGGCCAGGCAGTGTATAATATGGAAAAAGCACTAAAATCTCAAAAGAGGTGTCTTCCACTTGTCCAGTTTAGTTATACTGCTATATTAATTTAGAACCATTAGAGCACATTATATGTAGGCTATTGAAAGACATCTAAGAGTTTTAAATGAAAAACTAATAAAATACAAATCTTCATTTAAATTGTATTTAAGAGTTTTCACTACAAACAAGCAAAAGAGACAGTATGACAGTATAGTCTTGAAATCTAATTTTACAACATAGGATGATACATTAAATGTAGTTTTATTTTCACACTTGGTATCACACACAACATAAATAAAGAGTGTATCTTGTTAAGAAAAGTATTAAAATGCACCATAATTATGTGAACTCACCACGGCAATGCTCCATTGAGCATATACAATAGTCATCGTTCTGACTCTCTGCCACCACTGACATATGCTTGACTGCTTTTTAGTGAACAAGCTCTCAGAGCACTACTAAACTTCTCATCTCGGCTAAGGTTCATGACATATGTCACACTGTTGAGATGTTTTACAAGTCATTCTCTGTGGATTCAGAGTCACTTTGTAGCCCATCAGCACTGTCTCAAAGAGATGCTGCTTGTCTAGTTCCATTTGGCCTGCTGCACACTAACAGTCCTTAGCACCTATAGTAAAGTGCAAGCAAGCTGCTCAGTAGATTAAAAAGCTATGTTAGTGCTTTTAGCCTGTCTTATTTAGTATGTCTTGATTCCACTTTCATAGTGGGGTAAGTTTTCTTTTCATCTTGCTCTTGGAAAAAAAGTGTGCCTGTTGTATCAGTTAATCAAAGTTGTATGTGTGAAGTTAGAGAGAGGTGCCCTTCAACAACCGGCTTCACAGGAAAAATTCCATTCTTTTTTTTTTATCTCACTTGACAGAAGATCAGATGCAAAAATTAATCACCAAATTAATATTTCATCAAATACCACTTTTGCCAGGACGTTGAGAAAATATTCATTTGATGCCAAATTATGTATGAGACCTCGGTGGTCGGATGTGGTGCGGGGGGGCTGACTGACAGGTTTGAGGCAACTGCGTGTGTGTTTGACACACCGCTGGCACTGCCTGCCTACCTGACCGCCTGCAGCCATGAGGAAGCTACCTGGACCCTTACTTCAACAGCTCTCCCTGCTGTCAGCGCAAACAGGGTGTGGGATTGATCCTGTGTAACACATTTTCCCCTCTGCACCCCCCCCCTACGACCTCTTTTAGTAGCTTGCAGCATCACAATTCAAAAGAAAGAGCTTCTTATGGGATGGTGGATAGGAGTTTGTTGTTGAGATGGGAGTTGGCTTGACATGGTGTAAATTAGTGAGAGGGGGTGGGTGCTTTGCTCCTACTGTAGGTGGAGACATGTTCATCCGGAGCTGAGGGCTGCTCCAGGGCCCCTGCATGTCCGCACACCGCCTGGGTGGCGAGGGCCAGTCAGCCTGCCTCAGGGCATTTCGCGCCCTCTGCCTGACTTTCTTTGTCGTCTTCTGTTTAAATCGCAGGCTTTACACATGCGGCTACACGAGAAAGCTCTTGTTTGCGTGTTTCCTTGTGACGTTACAATTTCAGTTTTTTATTTCACAGTCAAAAAGTGGACTTCTCTCTAGTAAGTGATGCAACACACCAGCTCTGGTGTGGTCAGGGCTCTAATTGCAAAGGGCTGCTAATTTCCCATTTCCAGGGCTTCTCTGGTCTGACCTCAGCAGTCAGACGGGCCATAGATCAGGGCAGTTGGACTCCCAGGGGGCCCTCGCAGGCTAGCAGACCTCCAGTCAACTCGCAGTTTACTCTCACCATCATCAACAGACCTGCACCATAAACAACAGGCTTCCTCTGCCTTTCTCACTGAGTGATGTCAACCATACGATTATAAATGTTATCTCAGATTTCAGGTTACCTCTATGAAGTAGCTTTTCTCCTTAGAATTCATACTAATCTTTTAATCTTTAGGTTAAATAACATGTACCATTGAGAATATTATAAACGCTTAAACAATTCTGTTAAAGCATTCGAAAAATCCTCTTAAAAAGTTGAGGATTATTGTGAAATCCAGGTAAAAAAAATATACCTGTTTCACTAGGTAATCATTTTTTACAACATACATTTTGTGGTGTTGTTGATTAGTGAAGAAAATGATGGGGGGGGGGAACACTTCTTTTGATGATGCGCTGTTAAATCACCCGTACTGAAAAGAACGGTTTTAGCATGAAAAAAATTTGCTCTGTTTGGAAAGTTGGATATTTTTGAAAGATTCTTTCTTGCAGTTTGAATTAATTAGAAGTTACAAGATTATATTTGGCAAATGACACTTGAGCATAGATGAAAGAATTTTTTTTCTATCAGATCCGGAGTTGATGAGTTTTAAGTGGATATTCTTCCCTCCTCCTCCTTTGCAGTGCCGGCAACAGACCCGTAGCATGAGCCAACAGTGCCATCTATGGATCATTCCCAGGAGCTGACAAACCAGAGATACTCAAAGTCTGAGCCTTTCAAAGGACTCAAAGGAAGCGATCATATTCTTCAAAACCATTGTTGATGGAGGAAAAAAGTCCAATTATATTAGAAGAAATGAGCCGTCCATCCCCTGGCAGTAGTGATAATGGCAGAATGACAATGTGGCCCTATCCTTGGCCACTTTGCTCTCATCGCTGGCTGTGTATGTGAGTGTGTCTTTGAAGTGTGCAACCTGATAGACATGCAAGCCACAGCGTACCCCATCCCATCCTGCTAGGTGCTGATCTTTGAACCCACTCTTTGAGGGGTAGAAATAACAGTTTTGTCAGCGGCAGGGGGGATTGTTCATATTTTGCACATCTATGTCTTTAAAGGGTTTATTTTTATAGAATAGTTTATGTCCTTGTGTCTTCAGCTAAGCTTCAAAGGGAAGCTAGAATATGAACATTATGTGAAAAGATAACTGTTCAAGTATAACATTTCGATGTGTAGTTTATTTAAATACTGCTTTTTTTCAATTCAAAGTCTCCTTGTTTGTGTGGATATAGAAATTGGATTCCGTAGGTTGTGTGTCCATACTTCATGTGTGTGCTCGGGCTGCTCTCCTCTGCTGTGATCTGCTCAGATGTGTGATACAGATCAGCAGTGTCAGTCACCCCTGGCTGTAACGCCAGTCCCCCCGAAGGCCTGCAAAACCCCTCATATTAGTCATATCACATCCCTCAAGTCCTTTATCCTTCTCTCTGTGCTCTGTGACCTGACACAGTGGCTCTTTATGCCCCGTGACCCTGCATGTGTGTGTGTGTGCCCACACGTGCACGCCCGTGTGCTCAAGGTCAGGTCAAATCGGGCCTCTGTTACATGATAACAGGTCTATCTCTGTTCTCCTTACACACCTCTGCCTCTCTTTTTGCCTCCTTTCAACACGGAAGAAATAAGTGCTCTTTCGCTCCATGCCAACTGTAAACTACTAGATTTTGCACACATATTTTATTTATATTGCAAGATATTTTGAAGACTGGTTTTCAGCATACAGTATACATCATCCAACACAAAGACATTTTTACTTGAAAGCACCACAGACTGTAGGATGGGAGGGAGCTTTAGGAAGATGTTACTACAGTTTTAATCACTTGATGTACTAATTGATGGTATATAAAAAGAAAATGACTCTATTGCAGCAACTCTGCAACCTTTGAGCTGATGAATAAAGACAAAGACATTTAAGCTCATTAGAGTGATGAGGAACAATAGATGATATCTACGCACACTTACTTTTCCGCCAGCTCTAATTAGCAGCACTGTGACATCTCTGTCGTACTGAGACCCGGCTTTGAAAACGATGGAAATGTTACTTTCAAATCTAATTTCTTTTCCCTGTAATGGGTTCGACTTTTCACAAAGACTGCTTCTTTTATTATTGGATAACTGAAATTGCAGGTCAGTTAACACCTAACTTCCTTCCCTCCATTTTTCTAAAAATCAAACAAGATTTTTTTTTTGCACTGGGACCTTTGGCCTTTGTAGATGAAACATTCCCTTCCGTTGGTGTTTTAAAACACCTTGTTTTTAGTGAGATAATCCTTCTCTTAAACTCGCACACACTCTTCCCCCCATTCCCTGATTCTCCTGACCTTTATTACATACACACGCACACACTCCCCCCTCATCCTCAGCCTCTGCTGCTCCATTATCGACATCAGCAGACAGGAGTGGGGCCCTCTGAGATCGCAGAGGCAGTCTGTCCACAAGTCCAAACGCTCTTTTTATATTCTTCCCTTTCCCTCGCTACTTCTTTCTTCCTTCTTCTGGAATCTTTGTCTCCATTGTATTGTCGTCGCACTTTCATCCGGACCCTTCAGAAGCCTGGCACTGCGTTGTTGCCTGATGGAGGTGTAGCCTGCTGCGAGGAAACGAGGGAGAGGAAAAAGAAAGGAGCAGAGAGGAGGAGGAGGAGGGCAGGCAGGCGGAGGAATCTCCAGTTGAACCAGGAGCTCTGTGGTATTGATCAGGGACCTGAGGTGTTGTGAGACAAGTTGTTGAAGAAGGGTGTGAACTATGGAGGAAGGAAGGGGGGAGGCGGTCAAAATCAAACACGAAGCCCTTCTCTGATTACCGGCATGGTGCAGCATTAGACATACATTGGGGGCAAAACAGGAAAATGGATTTCTTTAAAAAGCTGCTTAATACATAAATCATGACCTCTGGGGTCACAGCAAGGGGTTTAGGAGATCAGATCAATAACAAAGCTAATGCAGGCTTGTTAAAGCTGGTTTGTGGAGTAGGGAGACCTCTAAATGGTCTTTATTAGAAGTAGCTTACAAGCAGTCTAAAAGCAATGGATTATCGCTTTGTAGAAAGTTTTCTTTGAGCACCTTACTTAAGAATATATTTCAGAACACTAGATTCTTCTAAACAGCTGTCACTCTTTTGCCTCTCTGTGCGATAGCCATTGTTATCTTTTCCTTTGGTCTGAGACTGCTTGTATTTATGTTGGTCGCCACAGTGGCAGTGGGGTTGAGATTGGGAGCTTGTTTTGCACATGAGGAAGGATAGCATTAGCGCTGAGATAATGGCGCTGTGTATTGTTCGCTAGCCGTGTGGAAGTGGTGGGGCAGGATCTATTAGACCAAGGCCCATTTCCCTCCAACTGACGCTAACAGTCCCCACAAACATTAGATAAAGAGCCTAGCCTCCAGCCTTTGTAATTTGTTTGTATTTTTCTGCTTAATGTACTTTGCTCAATCTTGTTTAGCGATGATGGAAGCTGATAGCCTTATCTCGCCTTGCCAAGGGCATGAGCCACTACTACTGCTTGGTTGAACATTGTTCCAATGAAGAATGTGTGCGTATGTTTATATTTTCAGATTAGGTTTTCCGATGTTGGATGAATTGTAGATGTATCTTGCAGTTATTTGCATTTGAGATATTGGCTAATATGTTTTGTTATGCACTTAGGTTAAGTTCACAACAAAATACACTATTATGGAAACTGTATTATTGTTTGTTTTCTTTTGTTTGATTGTTGTTTGGTATTAAAAATGAAGAGGAAATGCTGTGATCCTTTTCCAAACCTGGCTGACTAAATTTGATTTATTTTCTCTTTTTGTCATTCTGTGTTTTGTCACTTTTTCTGTAAAATGCCTTTGGATTTCTTTTCTTTAAAAACAACTTCCACTGATCATCAGAGATCTATTGTTACCTCTTCACTTTTACACTTGATAAAATGTGTTTTTACTTTCCTTTCTCCTGAAGGAAAAATTCATCAGTAAATCGGAAAATATATAGTTAGATTTACATGACTTCAACATGTTTAAATTATCCCTCCATTTGGATTCTAGCCAGTTGTTATTTTCTTTGCAGCCCCATGTTAGAGTGTGAGGATAATCCAGGCAGTCACTGAAGAGGTTGGACTTGTAATAAAACCTTTAAACTCACCAGTACCAACAGCAAGTCAGGCTCAATACTGCCTGTCTCAGAGCAGACAGCTGAGGAATAGTGCTAAGTCTTTCAACTCCCTGCCATTCATCTACTTGAAAATTAAGAGGGCTTTTATGTTGTGTTTTGTGAACCATTCCCCTCAAGAAATATTTGTGGCAGGCCCCATCACCTCCCGCAGCTAAAGTCATAACCCGCCGTAGAAAAACACTGTCTGGAGTCTGGAGAGTTGGTTAAACCAGCATCGCTGCTATATTTTCCTCCAGTCTCCCTCTTGGGAGGGAAGGGGGGAAGGATCGGGGGGGGTTCATGATGTCTGTTGGAGCTATAGAGGATAGAGGACAGGAGAGCTGAGATGCCAAGAGCCTGGAACCTGACCTCACCAGAAAAACATTTACATTTTGGAGTGTGTGTGTGTGTGTGTAGGCCAGTTCTTGACTTTGTGTATATACATGGACGTCAATACATGTGCGTGCGTACACCCTGTGGACTAGGTGGTTGTTACGGACCATGAAAAGCAACTGACATAGTTTACCTCTCTGTGGCATGAGACTCCTTCTTTGAATCGGTCCTACTCACTTTCTTTCCTTAGACGCTCACACTGTTTCCTAAGCCAAGTAGGATTTATGCAATAACAGAGCTGGGATTATGATTTATTTTTTTGTTCCCTGTAGAAAACTTTTGATGATGCTTATTTTTGGAAAAACATATCCTTTTAATGGGGAGACCTTGAATATTGGTAGGTGGGCACAAAGTGATGTTTTATTAAAAGTAAAAAACAACTTTAGATAATTACATTTAATAGCCAGTGAAAACTAAACTTGTTTGCTTTAATTTTAAGTATTTATGAACATACAGTACATCGATAAACAACCTTATGTCTCCCTGTTGCTTCCCAACATTTAGTTTTCCCTACGTGTAGATATGGAAAGCCTCCTTGTCCTTGGCCTGGTGAAACTAGGGCTTTGTGCTTGCTTTGGCCAAGACCCTCTCACTCCCTGCTTGACTACTGGCTGGGCCTCTGTTTACGTAACCATATATATCAGAGAGGAAACTTGTGAAACGTTAATCTCTCTACTTTTTAACCCTGATGAATTTCTACATTTTCCAGCTGTGCGGCATGGCATATTTATGCTTAGGCTCTATCACTGAAAACAGCTCTGTCATTGTAAATGAATCATTATCCAAGACTAAATAGTGTGCGTGTAGAGTATGTGTGTGTAAACTTCAGCCTAGGAAACTGTGCAAACACAAACTCAACCGTGAAAAAGCTGCAGTGGTACCTTCATGGATTAAATTTGCTGCTTCTATTCATTCCTGTCCACACTTAAATCCGTGCACACTGGCCTGTCACATTTCTGTGGCCTGCTAAGCGGCCCTCAATCATTGTGCTGATGAGACAATGTCTCGTGTCATATCCTCTGTTGGCTGGTCACACCTACACCATGGCCTCAGCAGAGGATAATACTTTCCCCTGTTCTGCTTCCTCTCTCCTGTTCTTGTAACTGTGACCTGCATCATCTCAGGAACCGGTCGGGGTATTTAGGTTTATGTGCAGCTGGCTTTGTGAGCCGTTTGTTTTTCTTATTCCACCACTCTGTATGGTCGAAGACTGACACGTCGTGAGTCATCTCGCCAGCCCGTCCACGAACACAAAGGAAGAGCCCGTCTTTCAACAGCTGCTTCAAACAGACAGCCCCACCAAATTACCAAAGGGAATGTCTCTGTAAGCCTTTTAGAACAAGGTTTTGGCTGTTGTTTGTTTTACAAAGATATGTGCTAAGCTTGCGTGTCCATTTGTTACTTTATTTTGATGAATCTGACATTGTACATAGTCTCAGTATACATAAGCAGCATATAATCTTATAGTCAGCATTAGGTGTGACTTGTATAACATTATAATTGGTCCAAACTAGGCTATTTCTTCATACACACATCCTATCCCACCTTCACCAACTCTGGGAGTCACCTTGGAGTGTAACTGTCTGCACAGAATTGTAATGAAGAAGGTGATTCAAAACAAATAAGCAGTGTCTCCTCCTACTAAGCTTGTGCTAAGCTTCCTGTCAGTTTGGCATGTCTGAGTTGTCAGGACAGCCAAACGCGCCCCGGGACTATGTCTGCATTACATTAAACACAATCGCTTGACCCTAGCTGGCCCTATCCCCTGTACCACATCTACTTGAGCTGCTACTACAAGGTCCGACCCCCTTCTCATGTTCCCACCATGTCAGGGAACACGGGAGAACAATCCCATTACATTACAACAGGCCCAGAGCTGATCTAATGGAGAGAACATTAAAACCATGTCGCGTCCAGTCACTTACTTGATGGATCCTGGAAGAGAGGGATGAAGAGGAGAAGGAGTGTTGGAGAGGAGGGGGGAAGGGGATAGTAGGATGTGAGGTTAGATGTGGTGTCGATATGAACGTGCGGATGCGGCAGTGGAAAGCTTGTGATGGTACCCCGGTGCCCTTGAGCAAACTGTCATTCAAAGCACTTTAATTCATTTCTCCACTTTGTCTTCGTCTCCGCCTCCCTACCATCACACAGAAGCTTATTACATACAGGAGGCAGTAATATAATGGAAAGTGCGTGTCAACAACTTTGGACTCAATAAAAAGACTATTTTGTTATGGAAATGTGAGGCCTGGTGTCTGTAATAGCCAAGATCTGCCAACGCTGGCTTCCTAGTTGTCAGAACAGGCTGAAGCAGGCTTTTTGGAAACCCACCATTTTTGGAAAATGGAGCTTTGTATTGTTAGGGTGTATAATTAAGACCTCATTGTGACAGCCATTCAGAGAGAGCGAGAGCTAATGAGGGTTCTGATGTATTCCATATGAATATGAATATTGAATTTTTAATATTTTATGGCTTTCTAATTGCCTTGAATGCTGTTAATGGTTTTGACTGTTGAATATTATCCAGACTGAATGTGTGGCAAGCCTAAGTACCTTTTAAGCTGAGAGCTGAAGAAATGGCTGCATTCTTAAGCTGAATTCTTTGCTTTATGATCATCACGTACATGTATCTTTGGGGCAAATACATTTCTTGACTGGAGGCATGTCTGTGACTGTGAATACATTTAAACCACTCTTTTACTCCCTTACTAAGATGAATGTATATATAATTACAAAGTATATCACACACACTACCTTGATATAGAGTTTAATGGCCGTTTCGTTTCTTTGTGGAGCTTGTCTGCTGGCCTTAATCTTCCCCACTGCTGACATCTTAATAACTCAGTCCTCTCCATCATTTCCACAGGAGACATCCGGATGTGGGGAAAGGATTAGTTTAATGAATTTGACAATTAGTAACAGAAGTTAATGACTGCATGGGGCTAAGTACCCTGATGGACATGGCTGGGGGGACTGAGGGCTTCCATTGCTCTGGGCCATAGATCCTCATTAATAGCTTTCTGCCTGCTGGAGAGGACAGGGGAAGCCGGGCCAGGCCTTTGTTTAGTCTCCCTCTGATGGCGCTGCTACACGGTTGCACTGTTGCACAATGCTACACCAGAATTAGTCCTGCTCTGGGCGTCAGTTAATGCAGGGCCCCAGGTCCTGGATCAGGTGAAGCTTCCTTTAATGAGCTGGGGTCATTAAATGTTGAAAAAAAAAAAGTGACACGGGATTGGGGCAGGATAGGATCTTGTGCCAACAGTCATGAAGAAAAGAAAAGTGGCTTGCGGGTCAAAAGAGTCCTGATGACCGCTGCATTGATTTATCATTATGTTAGCTTCTTACCCGGATCCAACCTCTAATGTAGTCAAAACATCGTTTAGCCAGATAGGTCTCATAAAGATTTTATTATTATTTATTATTATACTTTGCTTCATGGGCTACCTTCTCGCTTTTTCAGGTATTCACACTATAAACCATTTTGATACATTTTTCAGCTACCATAAAATCAAAGTTTGTATTTTTTATGGAGTCATGAATACACATGAAGAATTCCCATACTATCCATCAACTCAGATTTATACATGCATATACCTCTTCTTCACAATAATTTATCCTACCTTTCCCACAGAGGATGAGAAAGTATGTCTAGAATTTGTAAAATGGCGTCCAGAGCAGCCTTAGCTGCCCTCTCATTCCTGCCCGTCTCCTTGTGATGGCTATAATTGCGAGAAAAAAAAATATTTGCATCCCAAAATAATCATTTTCCAAACATATTTGCCAGTCCACTGGCTGGACTCTCCATAAAAGCATGGGTATGTGTGAGAAAATGTGCCTGCTGTTATCATTTGTAGTGAGTTAGCCTGGGTATTATGATGTAATGTAATGAGAGCTAGTGAAAAGAGAAGCCATTTAATTGAGTCTGAGTTGAGCCTCAGAGGCCCCAATATCTACAACAGTCTGCCTCATGAGAGAAGGGGAGACAGAAGGAATCTGAAACACAAGATGAGGATGTTGTTTGCTCTGATGCTGTTGTTCTGTCAGGCCAGGTCTGGTCCTGCCCAGTTTAAGCCAACACACCAAATTGGTGTTGATGTAGCACACTCCTTCAACACTTCCATTCCTATCTCTTTTTCTCTTTCTCTCCGTCTCTCTTCATCCTGCTCTTTACCTCCTAATATGCCTCTTTAGGAAGTGACAGTTGTATTTAGGGAAAAGGTTATCATTGCATTAGAATAGAGTGCTGGCCCTGAGGCTTACCTAGAATTACATGACACTGCCTGCAGCCCCCTTCGCTCTGTGCAGGGCTGAAATGTTATCAGTCTGACTTAATTACTGTCACCGGACAGTGGAATTGACTGTGATGAATATTCTGGTGTAGGACACGTTAGAGAGATATTAAAACTTGAGTACTGAGTCCAAGTTCTTAAGATTTGTTAGTGTTTAACTTAAGGTCAAAGAGTTAAATGTTGGCTTTGTATTTGGCTGAAAGTGTCTTGTCCTCATATCCTCTGTTGTACCCTAAACACCACACACACACACACACACACACACACACACACACACACACACACACACACACACACACATACACATACACATACACATACACACACATCGTACATAGCCATACACACATACAGAGCACATCCTTTCTCTGATAAGCTGGCACGCCTTTGTGGATCTGTGTGTGTGTGTGTGTGGGTGTGGGTGTGTGTGTTTGTGTATGTGTGTGTGTGTGTGTGTGTGTGTGTGTGTGTGTGTGTGTGAGGCACAGCGCGTTGCAGCACCGCGTCAGGCCCCAGGCAGGGCATGGATTTCATTTAGGAAAGTATCAAAGGTTTACACGCTGTTCGCTTTAATCAGCATGTTTATCAGGCAGAGAAAAATTGCAGGAAGGGACCACAGGGAGAAGGGGGGGTGGGGGGTTATCTTAAGGACCAGTAGCCAGGGAAATTGATAATGGCTACAAGGTAATTTACTGGAGACTTGTGCATCCCTCCACTGCTTCTACCCTGGCCTCTCATTCTAATTACAGCCCATGTAATGTTCTAATGAATCTGCAGGTGTGTGTCTGCAGGGGAGGGGGCATGGCGGTAGTGTAGGGGGTTGTGCATGCACGCCTATGAATGTATGCGTACTAGCATGCACTGTTTCCTTGCACCCATGTGTGTCTGTTTGTGTGTGTCACCGCCGATCAAGCTTGTTTCCGTGAGCGAAGATTGAACTCATCTCAAGGCTGTGTCAGCATCTCTCGAGTGCATAGTTGTCTCACTGTTTCTGAAATATGAATATGATATGAAAAGCAATTATACCAGCCCTCAGCAATATTAAAGATACATGCCACTCACCGACACAATGCTCCACTGATACTTCAAGTTGTCACTGCAGTCTTCCAGCTGGGCTGTGTAGAGGATGGAAGCTGCGGCCAGACACTCTCATCTCCTGCTCACACTAGACTCCTGATAAGGTCCAGGAACTGTCTTTAGCTTTGCCGGGGCCTCCAGTCCCACACCCACATGTACGCATAAACACACACGTTCGCTCACAGAGCCATACACAACCCTCCCGGGGATATGGTCTGGACCATAAAGGCCTTGATACGACCAGAGTGTAAACATCCCCACTGGATTGCGGTCTGATGAAAGGATAGAGCTGTCAGGAATTTGCTGTCTTTGTCTGTTTCGTGTGTGTGTGTGTGTGTGTGTGTGTGTGTGTGTGTGTGTGTGTGTGTGTGTGTGTGTGTGTGTGTGTGTGTGTGTGTGTGTGTGTGTGTGTGTGTGTGTGTGTGTGTGTGTGTGTGTGTGTGTGTGTGTGTGTGTGTGTGTGTGTGTATTTGTTTACATGTGTTTGCGTGGTTTTGTTCAGATAACACTTTTGGAAACCATTGTAGGTTGAGCAAGGAGTATTTGGCCCCATGGGACAGTGACATCATATTGCTGTTACAATGCACGTTGCACATGCTGTATAATGGAAAAGGAAAGAAGTGTTTGCAGTTAAGTTTCCTCCATCTTTTTCTCTTCACAGGAAAAGGAGGGTGTCGAGGCAGTGTCTGTAGGGGCCATTCTCTCCGATTACCAGAGGGTCCGTGTGGAAAATGTGTAAGTCAAACACACACTCATGATGCAGCTCACACTTTCTATCTGAAGTGCGCATACACCCGCTGCGTTTGGGCCTCTGAACTCGAATGACGCACACTCTGTGGTCTGCTGAAGGAAAAGAGTACATCTTCTGTAGTCACCGTGTGTTCCAGACTTGGAATGATTTTCTTTGAACACATAAACACACATATACAGACTTAGTTTTGTTTATGCTATTTTTATTTAGACTAGCTTTGATTTTTATAGTGTGACTCTGTTTTAAAGAAAAGGTTGTCTATGTGATTTTGCTAATACAAAATAAAAAACCCATTTCCCCATTATGTTTGAAACTCAACAGTCTCACGAATTAGATGAATTCCTTGTGACACAGATAGCCATGTCTTTTTCTATTCTTGTTCTTCTCTTGTTCCTCTCTTTGTTTTGTTTTTGCCCTCTGTCATCTCCCTTTGTCGTCTTGTTATAGACCTACACAAACTGGACATATTGCAAATTATTCCTTTTATTAGCAACTCCTCCTGTCAGTCAACTTTTGTTACCCATTACGCAAACTATGTATGCCTAAATATACACATCGTACGCCATTCTTGAGCACAAGGCATTTGTGTGCAGACTCCCAGTTACCTGCTGTTGATATGTGTGTTCCCAGACAGGCCACTGCTTAAGATGGTGTTCTTTTTTTGTCTTTGATTAAAGCCACTGGCAGTGGTGGCAGATGGGAGCATGTCCTAATCAGGGTGGCTGCCTTCCCGCCAAAGTAGAAGATGCCCAGCCCTGTAGGCCATGAAGTTGATCGGAAGCTGGCAAATATTCAATATATAACCACTCCACATCTCTGTCTCTGTCTACAACCTCCTGCTCTCCCTGCTCCCTTCACCTGTTCCACAGATGTTTGCGGCTAGGTTTGCAGCCCCTGGCCTACCTTTGGCGCAGAGACCAAGAGTCCCTGCTTTCCGAAATGATATCATCTGACCTCCATGCTATCCTCATCAAAGTCGCCGCCTTCGGTAAGTTTGTGTCTCAGGGAGCTGGAATATGTTACTTTTGTTTTTTCTCTGAAGGAGCCATGTTGGTTAAGTGGTGTTTGGCACGGTGATAGAAGGGACAGCATTTGGATAAATGAGGGAAACGAGGAAGAGAAGGGGAGGTGTAACCGGAGAGAAAAAGAGAGACAAGCAGAGTAATGCCCTAATCATTAATCTGTGGCTTAGCAGCGATGTTGAGACTTGTGCCAGCGGCGAAGGTATTGAAGCAGAGAACAATATGAAAAGATAAGAAGCACGGAGGGAGGAGGTGCGAGGGAAGTGCGCAGCGGTATTAGGTGGGTGGGTGTGGGGGGGGGGGTGTTGGCAGTTGAGAAATAATCACAGGTGATTGCCCCTCACATTAATGCAACCTGTCAATACGTGACGCATGTCCCCATTGTGTAAGAGAAGCACTCATTCTCTGCTCGTGCATAGCTCAGAATACATGGTCCGTAAAGCGAAGAGTAAAATCTCTCATTTAGGTTCTCAACGGCTTCAGCACTGAGGGAAGAGGTTAGTGTGTTATCACCTGCTCTCTACCTGCCTGTTTTGGAGCCCCAGGACAGAGAGATCAGATTACTGAATAAGAGAAGAGAGTAAAAAAAAAAAAAAGTGTTCTTTTTCTTTTCTCGGGTACAAGACTTTAAGATCCCTACCTGTATCTACTTGAAAGTGCAGCCGGATCCCTTTTGAAGGTGCCAGTGATAAATGATAATTGTGACTACAAATGGTTCTTTTTACTCACAAGGTACTCATAGCGATACATCATCATGTAGACACTGTTTACGTGCTGTTAAGTGCTTGTTGTCACCTTTAGTTGCAATCAGTCCAAAAGGGGTCGACGGCTGACTGATGACCCGGAGAGCTGAGCAGCGCGTTGGAGATATTCTGCATGTCTTTCAGCGCTGCTCGAATAACCTCGCATGGAATGCACTTGTCAAGCCATTTATCTTTGGTACTTTATTTGGAGCCATTTTTCATTTTTAATGGTCTCATGATAAAGGACTTTTTGGTAATAAATAATATGACTTGTCAGATGCCTGTCAGAGGAGAGATGATGTCAGAATCCATGTCTATAACATTTATTTTTTTAGGATCCTGCATGATTATAATAATTGTTTTACATGCAACATGTTTTGTAATTTCCCTTACACAGATCCAAAGCTGCATTTTATATTATGTTTTTAAAATGTATAAGATGTCAAATTACCCTTCTGGAATAACAAACCCCAACCTTGACGACCCCGGTCACCTCCTAACCCAGCTACCTCTGCCAAGCCTTCTACTCTAAACACAACTTTGTCTAAAAGCAAATTCTCAACATTTTTTGGAAGATTATAATTAGAAAGGAAAATCACCTCGGGTGCCTTTGAGTGTGTATCTTGGCCTCCCACTGTAGCTGTTTGTGTGACTGTGTGTGTGCATGTGTGTTTTGGCTACAGGTAAAAAGGAAAGATCTTATCAGCCCTGACTCCTCACCTGTCCCGAGGCAGTGGTAATTAGAAAGGAGAGAATTGAATAGGGAAGCAAGCGCACAAGGCATTTTAGGCAGCACTCACATAATTGCAGCTTTGGTGGGAGCAGGTCTGAGCAGTGAGGTGTGCTGTTTAGGGGAGATTGGGTGACACAAGGGCGTACCTGGTGGCCTTTGGTGTTTGCTTGTGTATGTGTGAGTGAGAGACAGAGATTCGGAGGGATTTACTCTTACAGACCTCATGAGGAGAAATAAAAAACAACTCTCACAGGGCAAAGGTTAAGTCTGCATCTGAACTGACAGCCAGAATGGCTTATGATATTCCGCGGCAGTATCAAATGGGTTTTGGTGGGCTCTGAATAGTGAGAAGTCATTCAAGATTAATATTCCTTCATTAGACACTCAGAAAGACAGGTGGAAATTAGCAGTGAATGGAAAAAGAAGGAAAAAAAAGACTGTCTTTCTTAAGGGAGGATATATTCCTTGATGACAAATCCCTGCAGAGAAAAGACAGCTGTCCAAATGCAGGATGAGCCTCTAAGTGAATTCTGTAGAAGTGTTCATTTGCGTGCGTATGGCAGCCTAAAACCACAAAAGAAAGAAAGAGGATTTTAGTCTTTGAAGATGCCAAATTGCATGTAGTGAAGTAATTTTAAATATCTGAGTCTAAGCCTGTGAATGTCAGAAAATGCTTTTAATTAGCAAATAAAAAGCGTTTCTCAAAAGGAAACGTATATTATTGTTGGAAAAATCATCTTTATAATGCATTATCTCTTGAGCTAACTGTGGTAATTGTCAATTCCAAAAGCTCCAATTAAATATTCATGTAATTAGTTAATTGATTGATTAGTGCAGGTGTATATGAGGGCACAGGTTCAGCAGCTAATTGGACCTCAGCTCCAGAGATAATTGGCGTGTGTGAAATCAAGGTCTCTCCACTGGAAAACCTTTTATCACTGCATGATCTTTAACCCTTCACACGAACATAGCCTTTGTGCCATGAAGAAAGGAATTTATGTCACAAATTTGCTTTCACTGATCACCTCTCCCACTTAAGGACATTGGATATCATTTATTATATATTTAAAGGACAATTAAAATTCAAACACATCAAAGAAAGTGAACTGTTGTGTTTTCAATATGAAAGGCAATGAATTGCATTTAAATAGCACTAATTTCTAAACAAACGCACAATACAAAAACTAAACATTTTTTTCAGTTACCTACCACCTACCCTTTTCAAAGAAGAATTAACATGCATAAGATTATTTTTTCAAGATTGGGGGAGAATTATCGGACATTATATGTACTGCTTCTGCAAAAAAAAACATACAATTCGCTCCTGGAATAAGTGTACGGTCCCCAGTCTAATTCAGTCAATACATTAATATAATCTGTTGCTGATATTGTCTGAACTACAGTAAAACTGTAAACCACTATGTACACATTTAAGGAGGTTTTAGGGCAGTTCCAGTGAATGATGGACAGAAATGTGTGTTTTTGGATCTCACTTGCCACAAATTGCTGTTACTAAGTTACAGCAGCTGCAAGGGGCTTTCATCATTGGATCATAGGCTCAGTCACCATTGTGATAATGTATTCAATGATTGATAGCAACTTAACTGATATTCATACAATTAATTCTCGAAATTTGACTTAGTATGATGGGAAGCAATTGTTACTTCTTTTTAAACCACCGTCTAACTTTGTGTGAATTCCTCAACCTGAAAAAAATGGTTTAAGTTTGCCCAGGGAAAGTTCTGTATGGTTTTAAGCACTCCTGGTTTCTCCTTTTTGATTTGTTAAACTGAAAGGATTTCATCTTGATGCGATTGCTACCCAATTCATGCTGTCTATTATTCTGCTCACAGACGCTGAATTTCAGATAAGAGCCTGACAAATTTCACATACAACTTTAATCTTATCATCCTTTGTACGGTCCCACCTCCCTCCCCTTCTTTCTTCCTTTCCATTTGTATTCGTCTCTGGTTTTTTTTCCGCAGAGATTAGGTGATAGTGAACAGCTATTGTTTTGGCGTGGGTCGCTGAGAGCATTGTAAAAAGGCTGATGCAGCTCACTTACTAGGGAGGAGACGCCTATTTCATCCATTTAAAGGCTAAAATTTTACACATCATGAATCCAATTTTCTCTGCCTTTTCTCTCTGAAGGCAGGGATTAAAGCCGAGCTGTCAGCTGGCACGCCAGATCTCAAGACAACCCGTGGATGTCTGCGATACTGCGCTTAGCTCAGCTCAGACAGTATCTAGAATCTCCTGGCTTTTAATTTGGCATTAGGCTCAGTAAGCAAAATCACAAGCAGTTTCAATTAAATGAGCAACTCACTGCTGTGGGTTTACATGAATCAAACTCCTCATGGAGGGACAAGGTCGATCATGGTTGTTTAAAAGAATTAGTGCAAAAGTGTGCTCTGAAAATAATTGCCATTGACTTCTATAAGGGTAGAAGTGAGAGTAGCATTTTCTGCAGAGAATGGGTTACAGTTTTTCCTTTTGGTCCAAGAATTTACTTTAAATAAGGATTTTTAAAAGCAGAAACATCAATCTGGCCTATCATTGTGTCTGATCATTTTTTGCATAAAAGTCAGTATTATTTTTGTTCATGTCTAAAATATTACAACAACTTGAATCCCTAAATGGCTCTTGGTTTACTAGTACACTTTTTATTCTTGGCTACTTTCAAGGCCTTAAATGTCAACAGGGTTTTTGAAAAATGCTCTCCCTCATTACTGTGCTCACTGGTTTTAAAGTTCACTGAATTTAATTGGAGTTTTATAGGATAATACGAGGTAAAAAGCCCTTTTGAAGGAGAGCCATTCCTCTCGGTCTCTCTTAGGGAAGCTCCTCTCTCTCCAAAGTGCGGTCTTGCTGTCTCTGGTGGCAGACTAATGGCAGCTTCTAGTGGGCTTATTTGGGTTTAATGTGGCATAATGAGGTTAGGTAATTGGGTTTAGGTCAAGTTGTAAAACAGGTTCAGAAGAGACAGAGATGTGAAGATCATGTAAATGAGTGGTGTTAGAACGCTGAAGGCTCTCACCAGTGGCTACTCAAAGACTTCTCAAGGCATGTATTGTACAAGTGCTAGCTCATTCCACATACCCTCATTTCCAAATGGTTTCACTAACCTTAAGTCAGTCTGGAACTTCAATTCAGAAAACACTCGTACAAGTGCTAAGTGGTCTTGGGAGGAATGCCTCTGTGTTAATGCCATCTTTGTATCATTTTATCCCTCACTCCTGTCTTCCTAGATATCCATCGTCCTTTTCCCTCCTTGTAAATATCAAATCATGTTTCATATATTATTTAAGAGAAGGGAAGTTAATGAACATATAAAAAAATGTGGCATCCCCTCAGCAATTTGGAGCCAATTATTAAAATTTGTTAAAAGGCATGACTAATTAAAGAGGATATTTGAATGGGATTGAATGTTAATGCTTTTTTTTCTCCTGCCTTATTACCTTTGTGGCAGGGTTAAGATGAGAGGATGTTGAGATTAGATATTCTCACACTAATTAAGACCACCGATCCCCTGGGAAGAGAATAAGGGCCTGCTCATTCTCTCCCTACACACCCCCTCATTCCCTCCTCTGTGGCCCTGCATCTCTCCCCCGCAGTGCTGGACCACCGGGGGCCCCGAGGAGAGACTCAGCTGGGATTAAGATGAACCCAGGATGGGATGCGACGTCCTCCCCATCACATCCCCTCACCCTTTCCTCTCGTCTCCCATCCGTTGCTCCCCATGGGTCCCTGGGATGACACGTTAACCTTTGAGGTTGTCAGACCATTAGAGAGGAGAGATTCTCACATTACGATTAACTTTGTTCCTTTAATTAAACACATGAACGTGCCAATGAGCGGGACACGGTGATGCCCTGGAATAGAGGAGCAAGTAGATTTTCCGATAAATTATTAGGGACAATTCAGCATTTTTTCTTAGTGTGATGGCATTACTGTCACAACTGCATGTCACTCCATGTAGGTCATCAGTAACTTGTTAATGATTACGTCAATCAATTAGGAGGCGGCCACAGAAAAAGGAAAATGTTAAAGAATACAGGAAGCCATCATCAGGGACTGTTGGGATGTAATTGTTGGTTCCAGTTATTTGCCCTGTTTTTTTTTAGATAACAATCATGTTTTCCGCTAACCAAAGTGGCAAGGGCATATAACTACACAGTTTGGAATTTCCTAAAATTTAGCATTTTCCCTTCATGTCCTGTTAAGTTTTTTCTGTTCTATTCTTTGTCCAGAGCACCTGGTACTCGGGGCTTTTGTTTTTCATCGGAACAGTAAAGAATGTACAGTAGGGAAATTTCTTTGTGAAAGGAGTTGTTTACATGATGAGATGGAGTTCAGCGTGGTGCCTTCAGGAACACGCGTCTGGAAGACAAAATTGGGATTATAACCCTTATTAAAAGCCCAACAAGCAAGTGTTTACTGTTTGTGTATACCTTTTTAGAACTGGTTATATTTTCATAATCCCTAAATAAGAAGATACAACTGATACACTTTGGAGAAGCTATGGTCTAGACTAGTGACATCTTATTAAAATTGCAGAAAGCATGGCCTCTTTAAAAAAAAAATGTAAAAGTCTACACAGTTGGTTGGTTTTACTTTTTTTTTGTCTGGGGAATGAGCTTGTATTTTAGGAGTGTGCCACCACTGGGTATTCACACAGATCTTTCCTCCAAACTTCTTCCCCCTCCTTCTTTTCTCTCCCATGCCTGTGAGTCACTTCCATGCACCATTTCAGGGGAAGGGGAGGGAAAAGGCAAATAAACAAGATCTCTTTCCAGAGTTTATATTCTCAAAGGAAACTAGATGAGGGGGCGACGGGCGAGGGGGTGTGTGGGGTCTGCGGCCAGCAATTGAAAACTGTTGCCCTTACCCAGAGAGATCTGTGTACACTACTTGCAAAGTCAAACAAATAGATCCAGGGTGCAGGTTTACGTGTGTGTTTGTGCGACTGCCCGTAAACCTCCCTGCCTGTCATCTTCAATCACTGTTCCCTGTTACTGATCAGACCTCTTGCTCTCTCTCTCTCTCTCTCTCTCTCTCTTCTCTGTCTCTCTCTCTCTCTCTCTCTCTCTCCATTTGTGTGTTTTTGTGTGTGTCTGACTTTGTGTCTATGTTTGTATGTATCCTGTGTGCCTTTCCCACGTGGGTGCCAGGCCTGGATCCAGAGAAGCACTTGGGAAAATCTCTATCTGACATGGAGCCGTATCTGAAACAGGTCACACACTGGTAGATACTCTGCCACCCAGTTTACACTCATAACTGTATGTCTTCCATGTATATCTATTTTTACATCAAAGCCATTACATCAGTGTACATTCAAAGTATTAAAACATGTTGTGGTGTTTAATATGTTTATTATGCTGAGTGATTTTATTCACAGTTCTCTGCTTCCACTGCTAAATTGTAAGAAAATATCATATTCTGTTACAGATGCAGTTTTTTGATCAGGTCAACATTTTATATTTGTCTTTTGAATTTATTTGAAACTGACCACTTGTAAGTGTAAAACTTGCTAAGGTATTTTAATGGTATGTTAAGACTATAAAATAACATTTTAGGTGAACCTATTGAAATCGGATGATAGTGTGTTTGAATAGAAAGTGAACTGCTTTTTGATTGGCGATTCAATGTTTTTAACACACTGTTTTCTTTCACTGATTAGCTGTCTCAGAAGTATGGAGTTCATATTTGCGGAGAAGGAGGCGAATATGAAACCTTCACTCTCGATTGCCCCCTCTTCAAAAAAAAGATGGTTGTGTGAGTAAAGACATAAAAGTACAATATGTTAGAACGTCTTTCAGCATGTTGCTGCTCTAAGTTTGGAAACTTAGAGCAGTTTTGTTTTTGCCAGCATGACTGCACATGAACATTTCTTCATGTGTGAACAGCGATGCAGCGGAGACAGTGATCCACTCAGCAGATGCCTTTGCTCCGGTCGGCTACCTGCGCTTCCCAGAGATACACACCGAGAACAAAGATACCGTGAGTAAAAGTTCTGAAGGATTCCATGAGTATAAGTTGTTTTGCAAATAAGATCAATGCTTTCAATGCTGAATCAATGATTTCACAACAAAAGTTTGAGTCACTCCTGGGGTGGATTACTTCAAAACCGCTGTGAGGGCAAAACAAACACAAGAACAAAACCTTTTGGTGTTTGATAACTTTGTCGAACAGAAGAGAAACACAGCACTGTAGGGCAGGGTTCAGATCAACCTCCAGAGGGCCTCTCTCTCCCTTTCGCACACTCTTGCTCTCGGTGTCTCCCTTCATCCCTCGCTCCCTCTCTCCGCCAGCCCCACATGGCCTACTTTGACGTCTGCAATATTCACTGCAGCCTGAAACTAGGCCCAGCTTAATAAACATGTCTGCTCACATTAAGGCGCTTTGCATTCAGGTAGCTTGCTAAGCGGACACAGGCGGGGGTTGAGGGGAGGCACTAAGAATTGGCTTTTGGTATATTAAAAGCAGCTGAATGGGGCTTCACAGATAAGAAGGTTGACACTTTACTTCCCCTGCAAAGACACACAACTTTATAATCAAGTATTCTGTGATGGAGACGCTGACCTCATTTATGTGTAGCTTTAATGAATGTGGTTGAAAATGTCTGCTTTAATAAGACACCTACTGGTTGATGAGTATTCCTAGCGACAAGGAGTGCTGCTTGCACGCCGTTGTATTTGTTGCAGCGGAGTAACACTATAAGGGTAACACAGAGGGATGCTACTCGCCTGTAGCTCAACATGTCTCCGGGGTAAAGCGTGTGATTTGCACGTGCGTTTCTTTGCCCATCACACCATAATGCGTTCATCTGATTTTGTGTTTGTGTGCAAGAGAGCATGTGTTCATATTTGTGGCCCTGTGTGTGTATTTGTGTGTGTGTGTGTATCTGCATGTTGGGTGGGGGCTGGGACTGTTATGGACAGAAAACATACCCCCATCCCACAACCCTCATGACCCTGCAGCCTCACTCCCTACAGCTATATATTTTTCGGTCCCCACGCCTCCTCTCCCACCCCCATCACACACACACACACACACACACACACACACACACACACACACACACACACACACACACACACACACACACACACACACACACACACACACACTCCCACAGCCCCTGTAGCCCCCCCTAGGTTGCTGGGGGAAGAGCAGGGAGATCCAGGGCCTGCGAGGGGAGCAAAAGGGGGGGTGCAACCAGGGGAGAACCTGCCCTGGTTCAGCCTTCTGAAGCTCTTCTCGTCAGGGTGACAGATCTGCGGTGACACCAGCACTAGAGGAAACTGCACCGGGCTCAGGGGGTGGGGATGGACCACCATCATTTGCCCTCCGTTAATGCTAGTCAAGCTATTTTTTTTATGCTGGCCAGGAGAGAGGGGCTGAAGTATAATTAATTTGATTATCATATGGCCTAATGCAGCTGACAGCAGATGAGGGGGGTGAATGAGTGTTGGACAGGGTGAGGGGGCGTTGAAGAAATTTGAAATATATATTCAAATGTGTGACGCCCCAGCAGGATTTGGCAGGTAATATGTACGCCTTAGAGAATAATAATGATTTGTTATTTAAAGAAGCAGCAGTCGGCAAAGCATAAGCAAACCGAAGGATCAGACTGGTGAAATCCAAAACATGTCCCACACATCCAGAGTTTTTTGACTGACAGCCAGCATGATTGAATCTACAGTATCAGAAAATACCACTCCCTATTCGCCTGAACAATGAATATGTTAGCATGTTGTTTCATATTCATTCACCTTGAAGTTGTGTGTGTCTGGGCCCTTGTCATGAAAGACTGACACACACAGCCAGCTTGGTGGTGTATTTGAAAAGGTTGGCTAATTATACAGCGTTTTGTCTGTCTTTGCAAAAGGCTCAGCGCTCTTTGGTGGGCGTTTGGCCTGATGTATTCCCTGTGGTGCTTTATTGCAGGATGTGGTGGCGAGAGCTTTGCCCCATGGTAGTTGTCCTTGCCAGAACGCCATTGACAAGATGACTGAGGAGGTGGAATATGCTGATCAAGCTCAAGACAACCAGCAAGAATTTACATCAAATTGTGACCTTAGTTGTCAGCAGGGCCACGGTGAGATTCATTTACGGCGAGACATCCACATGCTGACATGCGTGCTACAGCGTGTAGTTATGTGTCTATGTGTGTGTCGGATGATATTTGTGTGGGTGTGTGCTCCCTGAATCTGTGTCATGTGGCCAACATCGTGATGCTGGTATTTTATGAGTGATTGTTTGACAAGAACTGTCATTTCAGCAGTGTATTTGTGACAGTCTCTGAATTCATTGCTCCTTTGACAAAACCTATGCATGCATTATCTCACATACAGCATTGTCCCTAGTTGTAAATGAAAGGATAAAAGCAATTACACACTTATTTTGTATCTTCTAAAAGTCTTGAAGCCTTGGACCATATATTTGTAGTGCTGACTGTACTAAATTGTCCCAACCAGCTGTAGCTCTTCCTGCAGATCGCTCTCCATCCTGCTCACGGAGGAGCTCCAAAGGCTATCAGTGGATCTCTGGCATCAACGGCCTTCAGAGCAAAGACCCCGCGATCCAGGGCCAGACAACGGCAGCTTTCACACAGCTGCAAAGTAAGGTGTAAAGTGTGAGGGAGAGAAAGTATTTAGGAAGAAAATGAACACTTAGAAAAAACATTGTGGACCAGAGCTGTGGTCCTGCTTTAAAATATACTTACGCTCAGGAAAAACACAAGTCTACCAGAAAATGATTTCATCTTTTCTTTCCCAAAGCCACATAAAAGGACACTCAGAAGTAAAGTCATCTTTTCTGCTATCAAATAAAAATCACATCTTTGAAATTATCAAGGGGAGATGATACAGAATTCCTTGGTCCTTTACTGATTTAAGCATTAAAACCGATTCTGTTTAGTTACCGTACTACAAACACTTAAGCCCCAAAAATCCAATGTAGAGAACAAGTGGGGAAAATGTCTTTGTCCCTTGGGTGTCTTTCTTTCTCCTTGCTGCGTCAGCTAAAGACACACAAGGAGGTGTGGCAGAGCTTGAGAAGTTGTTCCTTATTCTGAAGAGCCTGTCAACCCAGAAGGCAAAACCCTGTGTGTCAGAGACTCCGTCAGTCACAAGAATGGGATCGCGATTTGACCACCAAACAAGGACAAGCGCTTTAAATTAACCAAAACAGAGCTTCTGTTAAAACACAAACACAGACACACACACACACACACACACACACACACACATACAGTGCAGTCATGTTGGGTGGCTTTATTGTTTTTTGCCCTACAGAAGTTTAAAGTGTGCGCTTTTACAGTGTATCTGAGCCTATTTCTTTTTTTTCCTCTTTCTTTTTTTGATGGAGAAAGAGGAGCGAAAGATGAAAAGCATATTTAATGTTTATCGTGGTGCTCGGCAGAACAGCCTTCACAGTGCAGAGACAATATTAAACAAGTTAATATTTAATGAACAACCTCTTTGTATGAGGGTGAAGTAGTCTGAGACGCTAGTGTTGGCAAAGGAAAAACAAACTTGAAGCTCTTTTCAAATGATTGTAGTGAGAAGGCTTTGCTTTGAGCCCCTGTGCCTATGTTTGCATCTCAAGCCATTGATGTGCACATATACTGTGTTACACTGCTCTATTTAGGAGGGGACATATACTATTACTGCTTTCATGCAGTTTCAATAGATTTCAGTGTTAGGAAAAAAAATATCGAAGCTATCCACCTCCTAACTACAATAGCCTCTTAAAGGCTGTTTGAACAGACTGACTTTATGGTAGGTATAGCACAGCTGTTAGCCTGACATTTTGACACAAACAAATGCCTGAACACAGACTTTAGACTCAGAGTGACTTTAATGTTCACTGGCAAGTTTGCCTGTTGTGGTGGGAATAAACACAACTTCTAACTTCAACATATCAAAATAAATACTAGAACTAGTTTATAGTGATAAACCAAGAACTCAGGTCTCAAACTACAAATTGCATGAATCTGGTGACCAGTTACACACACGGCATGTACTGGGGCCATACAGTACTTCTTTTTGGTCTCAGTCCTATGTGTGCTATGTAAACATGGAAAATAAATGTAAGGCTTTTACAATATAAAGAATTTACTGCAATATGCAACTGATGCATTTGCAAAATTTGTATTAGCAAATATGCATAAAATAGCAAAAAGTTATTACAATAGACAATATACTACACTTAATATAACATAATAACATAATAATATAACATGTATTGTCACTGTCTAGGTGAGTTGGACAGCAGAGACTGGAAGCTGAAAGACATCGTCCTCATCCACCTGTATGTCAGGTCCATGGAAGATTTTGTTCCACTGAACACCGTCTATAAGAAACACTTTGGTGTAAACCCTCCAGCCAGGTAAGATGCAAACACACATACAAACCTTTCCGGCTGTGAACATACAGTATATATAATGGTTAAACTCAAATGCATTCATTCCACGTTTCATTTCTATTCCTTGTAGGGTGTGTGTCCAGGCTCCTCTTCCTGCCGGGCAGCTGCTGCAGATGGACTGCCTGCTTCATTACTGGACTGAGCCCCTGGAGGAGGGCTCCTTCCACCAGAGAGAAGCCCTGCATGTCCAGAGCCTGTCCCACTGGGCCCCAGCCAACATCGGGCCGTACAGTCAGGCCGTTAGGGTAAGCTCCAAGATCCACAACAGGAAAGGGTGGTGTTGCTTGTGTTTAATAGACTAATTACTTACTGTTAATAGCTTATTCAATTATTCGGGTAATCATTTAAGCATTATAGACTTGTCAAATAAGCTTTGCAGGTTTTTTCTGTTCATTTCTACCCTGCTCTTTACATAACATGTTTGTCTCCTAATTACAAATGATAGTGAAACTTAATCCACTGAATCACTTGATGCTTGTCTGAGTGTCTGAGCCAGACACAAAGAACGTTATTTTTCTTCCCGCCATTGTTGGCATAGCAATTTAAAGTTTCACTTTATACAGGTTAGCAATAGATTAATGGATGAGCACCAAGGATTACTTGGATGAAGGATGAATCTTGTGACTCTTATAATGCTTATTTGTACTCGACTCTTACAAAGCACTTCAAGTGTCTCAGATTACATGCAGTGTTTCATGTTTGTCTCTGTTGTCTGTAATTATGCATAGTTGCACGCGTGCACATGCATGAGATTGTTGTTACGTGTGATAGTTTGTTCTCATTGCTAGTTTTATCCATACATGTAAATATGTATCCCTATTATAGTGGGCAGTGTGTATCCATTTTTGCACTTGTTTGTAAAGCCACGAATAGAACTTCTTTCATATTGTTTCAAACCCAGGAAGAATGTCGAATTCAAAGGCAGAGCAGAGGAAGTGTGGGCCGCGGTTGCACGGTTGGCTTGGTGTTTTGTTTACCCAGTGTGTATTATATGGGATTACACTTGTCAAGGTACTGTCAACAAGGATAGTGTCCATCTCCTCCACACTGTCCTTGATCCTGCAGCCAAATCTGTCTATGAGTGAGAACATGTGTGGATTAGCCATTCATTTAGAGCTTGACGGCATATCTCACCAGTGTGTCACCAAAGCTCAGAGGCTGTTGTGCAGTTTGGATTCCTGAGATGTAACCTACAGAGTCAGGTTTTCTTTTAACATGCCAGCCGTGTTTGATTTCCTCAATGGAGTCTCATTGATACATGAAATTGAAGTCAGCCGTGGGCATGTGCTCTTGCCTCTGGAGAACTGTTTAATCTCTCAGTCCTCTAATGATCATTCATATCCAAGGCAATTTGAGAAAACAATGAGGGTAGTTTGCTCACTCAGAGCAGTGTGCAACGCTTTGCACGACCCCTGTGTCGCCTCTCAGTGTGTCTGCTCCTCTTCCACGCTACAATGACTTAATTTGATCAAAAATGTATTAACAACTCTTCAGTACAGCTACAGATTTTTACATATTGATACAATTAGCCCCTTGCTGTGAGCAAGCATGCAGTGCAACCCCTCCTCTCACCAGTACGTAGACTCCATCTTAATGACAATTTTCCTTGGTGACTATTGCCTTGACACCATGGCGACAGGGCTCTGGCAACAACAGAGACAGAAAAGCTGCTGGGTGAGACCAAATAACCTGGAGCCCTCCACATTCACCGACTGTGGAAAATAATTGGTAATTAAAAGAAGGATCCAGATATATTAGGGGGTTGGATTGGGGGTTGGAGTTGAAATGATTAAAGGAAGAATTTGGGATCTTAATTATGTACAGAGAATGTAATCAGTTTTGTGCAACAGAGGTTTTCTTGTGATGGAGAAGGAATGAATACAGTTAGTGGTGGAAAAAACGACAAATAGAGAGTCGCCTGATGATTAACTGAGGTTAACTGTTAACACTGGTGTTTGTTTTCTGACAACATGAGGCATTGCTAACTATTTGAATGTGCTGTATACAAATAGGGCTATTAACGGACCAATGTCCAGCTCTATTGGGACCAGTTTATTACTTTGACAAGTGTCCAGTGCTTTGAGAGACAGCACATGGCTACTGACAGAACATGGCACTAGCCCTGCAGGATGTGACTACAGTAGGTCTCCACATGGAAAGGGTGGTACTGTTGGAGGTAGAAAGGAACGGTGTTAGGGATTGGCATGTGATGGATGCTGGACCTTCAAATTCCATCAATCTATTCATCTATCTGCCTGGCTTGTCATTTCTCCCTGCCTCAGCTCTCGGGAATGGCATGCTGACTAACTGTCGACTCGGCTTGGCATGCTGACAGATTCAGATCTGACTTGATTTAAAGAATTAGTTAACCTTTATGATGTCAAAGCTGCGGGCCTCTTGGTAGATTGTATGTTAATGTGTGATATGCTGCTAGTTTAGGTAAAAGCCGCAAGCTATAAAGACAAAAACACTGACTTAATGTTTTTACCGTTGTGCTGTCCCTGATTGACATGTGTTTAGAGGTTGTATTCATCATAATATGCATTACTTGTCAGACAATATATCATTTGTTAATGCAGCGGTATCAAAGTTCTTGACACAATTTTTGTTTTGTTTTGCTGTCTTGTTTATCAGAGAGTTAATGCAAATTTTGCTGTCATTTGTTTAGACCCAATTTGCATAATCTAATTAAGATATAAGAATGTCACTGTTTTAAATACATCAATCAATTTAATGAAAACAAAAGATGCTCTCTGACATCCAGTAGTTTAATTTCTAAATATCAAAACAAATGATCTCATTACAACGAAAGCCAAATAATGGCATGCTTCTAAAACTAAATAATAAAATATGACTCTATTTTCTGTCAGATGTTTCTTAAAAGGTGCTTTTAAACAATTCTGTTCCATTAAGATAATAGCAGGACAAAAGATTATGTGTTCCTTAAGCCAGCATGTTCAACTTTGTTGCACAGAAATCCATTTGTGCTAATAGAAGATGATTATGTGTATGAGTTGCCAGATGGAAAAAATTGACCCATTACTTACTAAAGTCAGACTTAACAACACGAGATCAAACTGCAGGACCTTTTCCTCATATATTTAGATTAATGCGGCGTGTTCCATCACATTCCCTTCGGAGCCACATTCACAGAGGCAAACACAAAAGCCAAAGCATGTCTGAGAAGGAAGACTAGCCGTTGAATGCCTGTTAAACATCTCCCCTTTCCTGTTAAGGTAAGTGGCTCACCCCTGGGATATTTGCTAGGAAATTATACTCACTGATCAGATTCTGCGGGGTGTGTTTTGGGAGCTGACTACACTAGCCTCAGGTTGCTGGTGAACACTAACCCCTTGCCTCATTCCCTTAATTGTGAGTGACAGTCAATATTGTGGAGGACTGTCTTGCACAAGCCCGCGATAGGATTTGCATTGGATTTTTGAAAATTGTCAAAGTGGACTATGAGGCATCAGGAGGAAAGTGGATCTGACGCTGCCAATTACCGTCAAAGGGAGGGGTGTGTGTGGCAGGGGGTAGAATTTGAATAATCTCCTCACAGGAGTCTTGATGTCTAAAAACAATAAGCTAAACTTTGTCTGACCCTCTTGATGAAAGTTCAGGGGTCAGAATGAGTCATAGGGAGGTTGGACCACCCAAATCCGGCCAGAAAGAGTGTGCAATAATGACAAAAAAAGGACAAAGTTGGACTTTCCTTCTGGTAGTTGAAAGCCTGATTTTGAAGTCGCATATCATATATTATTAAAGGTCACGTTACCAACTTTTTAAGAGAATTTACAGGAAAGAGTGAGATGAAAGGGATTAAAACAAGGTTAAGATCCCAAATGTTTTAACGTTCACCACTGCCTCAAATGATTAAATCCATCTTTCTTTTAAAAGAAACATAAAGGTATTTTACAGGGATATCCATTTGAAGTATAGTTCTAGAACAAATACTTTACAATGGGTTTGTGAAGATAGACACCCTGCTTTATGATGAACAATCAAAGCGCTGACAGCAAAATATGAGCTGGTGTGGCGAGTGAGTAAGCAAAAATGTTAGTGATGAATAGCAGAAATTAAGCTAAGTGGTTTAGTTTTATGGTTTGTTGTTCTCACCCAGAATGTTTTTTTACTGTCAAAGAGCCAAAATGCACAGTTCAGCAACCCCCCCCCCACTCCATCACATCAAACAGCACCCCCCCACCTCCCCAAACTTGCTCAGTCTACATCTAGAGACTACCTCAATTACCACAGAAGAATAATTAGCCCAAAAACAGTGTGTGTGCGTGCATCCGCGTTCGGGGAGTGATTCATGCGGCACGAACAGATTAATTAGGACATTTAACTTCATTTCTAATACAACAAAATTAATCCCATAAAATATGAGGGATCTCGGAGGAGGTGCCTGTCAGCATCTGACGCATCTCCCCTGTTTGCCATAATCTATTAAAACCTTGCTTTTATCTCACCTCTCCCCTGTCATACTTTATGGATTTTTTCATAAACACGGCCCATACTTCATAAATGTCTCAATTTTCTAGTCTATTAACATTACTTCAAAAGCGCTTGATAAAAGAGGAGGGCATGCGTGAAATAATGCACCAATAATACCAAGCGCTGGAGGCTAGAACAGTAGGGGCGGCTCTCTAGCGTGCGCACTCAGACAATGCAAGGGATGTTATCAACTTTAATAAAGAACAAAATGATCGCTTCCAACCAAGGAGGAGGGGAGATGAGGCAGGGAGGAAGGGGAGGGACCAGGAGGGGAACAGTTGCAGAGTAATTGAGTCGATGAAAAATGAGGTCTTGAAAGCTCAGCGGTTTGAGCACTCATGAGATTGAGAGCTTCTCAAAACTACGGGGTTCTTCAGCACTTGTAGGTACTTGCTCCTGTTTGCAGCGGAGGATGTTAACACCGAATTGTTTTTCTTTTCATTTAACTGAAGGCACAAGTAGAATTGTCTGGTTGTTTCGTTTCCTGAATGCCTGAATTGTGTGCAAGGAGCTGAACCTTTTGTCTGGGGAGAGTCAGAAAGGGTTTTGACTGACAGTCGAGCTTCACCCCGCAGCCTTTCCCCTGCGAGCATCGATTCAGTTCCTGTCTCTGCACATCACCTGAGTCTGTCTCTGTAGGCTTTACTCATCCTACCCAAACACCGGGGTCAACTGTCTACGCTTGAACTGGACACACACGAAACACACTGATCAAACCCAGTAAGACCTTACCGCAATGGCATGTTGGCTGTATGCCCTGAGGCCAGGTCTAACGCACATACACAGACACACTCACACACAAATACGCACACACGCACACCTGTGAGCGCTTTGTAAAAGGTCCTGGTTGTATGACAAAGTAAACTGGTTTGGTCATTAAAATGAGTCACAGCTCACTAACTATAACTCACTCATGACTGACAGGACACGTATGCAACATTCAAACCACTGTAATTGACATGCAAATAGATAAAGATTTATGCAAAGACAAATCAAATAAGCAATTGAGCATACACACGTTATCTCAAACCATCAGTGCACAAACATTTCCTGGCAAATGTTTGCATGTGTGCTGGTTTATTTACCCGCAACATGTGTGCATACTCTTTAACACTGTGTTTACTGCAAGTATGGGCTCTTTTTTCTCGATCTTGTAATACAGCTCTACACCTTCAGACGCATATCTGTGTTGACACGCGTTCATAGCGCCGTCCTGGGACGTTGCAATAGCTCTTGGACAGGGATTGTGCCTCTTCATGTGTACACATATTTGGGAGGTCATGTGAGACTATGTTTTTAATCTAATGAGGGGGCAGTTTTATGGGAAGTGGTAGACGGCAGAGGAGGTAATTATGTTCCTCCCAACCCTGTCCCACGCGCCCCATGTCTCCCCCCCTTCTCCCCCGCTGTGACCGCGTGGAGGCTGACCTGCCATGGCAGTGGTCATTTTCAGAAGTCTGTGTGTTCTTTAATACATTATCCTGCATCGCTGCTGCTGCAGCACCACGTGGGGACAGACTGGTATCAGCTTGTACCAGGCGAGGACAGGGGAAGGACTGGATCTGTCAGAGTGCATCGACTCTCGCGCGGCCGTGAACGCCGGCGCTGTGCTTCTGCCCCGGCCCCTGCCACACTCCCACTCATTAATGGGCCCGGCCCTGACAACTGATCCTAATTGCCTTTGAACAGCTCTTCATGTATTATTGGTGCCTGACTGCCTTGGTTCATGTCAACAAGCCATGGGGAGCAGGGACAGGATAGCCATGTCCATCGCCCCTCTTCCTCTATTAAATGATGCGGAGATACATGTATACTAGACATGCATGTAAATACACTGTATAATCAGTGTGTGTGTGTGTGTGTGTGTGTGTGTGTGTGTGTGTTTGTGTTCCACTTAACTATATTTTATCACATGGGAAGCTTCGAGTGACACAGATCTCTGGTGTCTGTCATGCACCAATGGTCAGCACCCCCATCCAATTTTCCACCTTTACAGATTTTAAAATGCTTAAATACCATATGTATAAAAAGCATTCTGGGATTAGTTTTGAGGCCACAGTGTACAAACAGAATATACTAGAACATTGTAAGTAACGTTGATGCAGGCAATTAGTTATGAAGTACGAATATGATTGTATTTGATAAATGGCAGACTGTTGCATTTTTTATTTGAGACAACCACATGTTTCATGAGTGTGTGTTTGTGTGTGCTTGTTTCCTCACACTTTGTCACTGCTGATGAGCAGTGGAGGGGTGAATGGTTCAGAGATATCAAGAAGGCAGCTGAAAAGCGTCATTTAAAGATCCCACAACAGCAGATATCTGCCAAGACACTCTCGTTGTTACAATTGCAATCACAAACACTCAGTCAAAACACATCATTATTTGTAGTCCCATGTGTGAATTATTACCCCATATCCAACTATTTACAACCCATTTTACCCCTCTATTTGAATACGGAAAAAGGAGAGGTGCGGTGGCTTGGCTTTTTATTTGTGGAATGAAATAACTGAATAGCGAATGCATAGATAAAAAGCATAGCGGCGTGTCCTGTCCACTCCCATCACTGTCTGAGAGAGGAGAGACGTATGACCATCCCATTACTATGGTAACTAGCCACTATATTCAGAGCTGCCCGGGTGTGTTTCTTCCCCCTGCAGTGACGAGAGGGCATAGCTGACAGGACCTACACACACACACACACACACACACACACACACACACACACACACACACACACACACACACACACACACACACACGTACACACACACAGACAAAAACACAGATTGGGAGGGTCTGGGAGATGCTTCTTGTGAGATATACATGTGTGGCTAATACAGACAATACAGAAGCAGGTTCCCACACATAGTGTGGTGACATAAAGAAACTAATAGGGGTCCGTGTTAAGGAGAAATATATCTCCCTTATTTTTCACTCACAGCATTTTTTTTCATAACATGTAATGCAGAAATATTTTGAATTGAAAATTTCATAAAACTTAGCCAAATAGGAACAATAAAAAAATGTGATTATGATTTCATATATATGACCTGATCTACCAACCAAACATAATTCAAACATTTCTAGCATATTTAATAGTGTTTTGTTGGCACTGTATAAACAAAGAGTCACCATGATTGATTTGTCAGTAACAAACACGTAGTTTATAACACTAATTGTCACCGACCCAGAGTGTGTGTGGCTGTTGGAGTCGGCTTGTTTTACCGCAGCAGATTCTCCTACTGTCTGCTGTACATCCCTGCACTGTAGTTTATGTATTTTAGAAAGCTGCTTTTATAGATTATTCCTGTAATTATTATGCTCTACTATGTTTCTGTGATTCCATAAGTTGTGTACATTAAAAGTGGCAGTCAGCGCCTCTGGTTAGAAATGATTATTACATCCACATTCAACAGTGTGCAGGCATTGCCGTATTTTTTACATGTGTTCACTTTTTTTTGCAGTAATACGGAGTCAGACAAGAGTTAGCGCTTACCTTCCATTTACTTTTGGCAACTCACTTCATCATAAATTTCCTATGGAGCAATTATTTTGAGTAGTAACTTTTAACTTGGGTCATTCATTTCTGAAATGCCATTGTCATCAAAGACCGCTTTACTGTTGTAAAAACTGCTGCAGATGAATAATACACAGCCTCCTTTTTTTCTGCGGACATATCGGCATGTTCACTTTTAATATATATTTATTATTAATATTATGGATTTATTATGTAAGGGGATGTCAGGCCCTGTAAGTCTGGGTAATGTAATGTAGTTTAGATGCTCGGGGTAAGAGTTCATTCAATATAAAATAGAGTACACAATATTTTCTACATGTCAAAATGTATTGAGTTCAATTTGATGCTCAGACACAAATCTTAACATTTGCTCTATTTTTCAGAGGAGATTAAGTTCATTTTGCAGCACTTTTTTTTTCTCAGCTTGCTATAGTTAGGATTGTATTGTTCCTTTTGCACATTTACAACATAATACAGATTTGAATTATCCCAGAGTAAGAATAGGAAAGGATTTCTTGGATGGAAAATTATACTGTCATTTTATTTGATTGTTCTTAGACACATTTTGAGATTGATTAGATTTTCAGAATTTGGTGATAAGAATAAAAATATAACAACCGCAAAGGATTTTTTAAGACTATTTTTTTGTATAATTTGCCCCCAAATGTTCCTTCATCCATATTTATGAATTTCACTGACGGAATTCTCAGCTTATTTATGCAAACATTTTGATTTGCCAAAAAAAAAGAAAAGAAGAAAATCCAAGAAGTCTTCGAAGCTGTCTAGCCAGCCTGTCCATGGATTTGGCGGACTTTGTATGAACAGCATCGTGGAACCAGCAGCCTTTTTAATGCAGCCATACTGCCATCTGTTGAGACCAGAAGGGACTACATCTCTTTTTGCTCTCCTGTGCAATTTCAACACCACCTTGTTCAATCCGTCTTTCATTGTTTTGATGGTGTCATATTCATCTTTTATTTACAGAATTACATGTTTTATCCATTACAACAAACAGAGTAGCAACCAGGCAAGGAATAGAGCGTTTGTGTGGGTTAACTCAATGTGTTTGACATGGACGCAGAATACTTTTCTTTATGGAAGAGCATTTTCATGTCACTGGGTCGCAAGCTGATTTCTTCTGGACGTTCACACTGTCTTATGCAGAATAGATATTTCACAATGTAGTCTTCACCTCACTTCTACTGACAGCAACACTTTAATGGTTGTGCCTTTGTGTTGACATCTTTTTTTGTGCCCAGGTTAAGTTAGTGTTACCATTACCAGCCAGACCAAGAGATTCAGCTTCAAAAAGAGGAAAAATATGAATAGACAGAAGAGACGAGGTGGTCACAGCTGGGAAGGGAGAAAGAACGGGGGTTGAGGGATGCAGTTTCAGCATCATTCAATCAGACAACATGCCCCTCAGCTGAAACAGCGAGACCCTCCCCGATTCTCTCGAATTAGGGAGATTAGCAGGAAAGCGCATAATGCAGGATGATGGAATTTGTCATAATTTGCATTGTCCTGGAAAGATTCGGTTTGATAGAGCGATGCATGGAGGGGCTTGTCATGTCCCACGGGCAGGTCATAGAGGAAGCTTGGCAGAAATGATTTTTGCGATATGTGCATCAGTCGTAAAAGCCTCACAACCAATTTGTCAAAAAATGTGAGGTCGGGACAGTTGAAGGCAGCAGGGCATTTTGCCTAACGCAATGAAAAACCATGCCCCTCCATCACTCTGCACCCACAGCCCTGCTCTGGTGTGGCACAGTACTCGACAACAACAATATTTTTACATCAGCTTTGAGTATTTGTTGTTCTATTTCATTCTATTTTTTGGAACATTAACATCAATATTACTGAAGTAAATCTACACAGGAACAAAATACAGACAGAGTACCATTTTGTTTCAAAATTGGTTTCATTTTTTGGTCAAAAATATATTTGTATGGCACTGGAAAGATTAATGTATTTGTTTATTCTTGCCTGTTGGCATTTAGATGTGTCTCCCTGAGCATCCTGCGTTCAGGCTCCTCTGACCTTGGTCATAGCACTGAGCGGCAGCGGCTCCTGACCACCATAAAGTTGACCAAAACTGACATGACAGTGTTACTCTTCCACATGGTTCAGTGTCTATGGGCAGTCGAGGGCAGACATACAGGCACAACAGGAAAATACACATAAGCGTAGAGAAAGTGGGGGTTGGGGAAAGGCCAGTGTCCCTGGCTCCGACTGACCACACGTTTCATCAACCTTATAGTTGCATAATTCTTTATGTATTTCTAAATGTGTCACCTTGTGTTCTGAACATATGCTTATGGTTCGTTTTCTGAATAAATGTGCCGTTTTAGACCTGAGAGAATGCATTCAGAATGGCCCTGTAGTTGCCGCTCTTTGTGCACTTCATATTGCTATTTATGTCGCCGTTTAAGTAACACTGATTTTGTGTGACAGTTGAGCATACAGGGGTTAGGATCAAACTGGAGCACAAACAGGAAGAAAAAATAGAGATTGTAGAAAAAAGAAGGGGAGAGAATAAAAAAAAGGCAAATATCTCCCTCCCCCTTCCCATGAAGCCTTAAATGAGAAGCCTAACATGGGGAGAGATTCTGTAAAAGCAGGGTCGTGGTTCTCCTGAAAGGTTTGTATTTGTAGAAATGAGGTGTCAGAAGAGGCAGGATTTCCTCAGGGCGCAGCACAACATGAGCCCATCTCTTATCATTTCCCACTCCCAGACGTGATCTGCTTTGAATGCACTAATGCTGAAAGAGCCCCACAGACTTGAAGCCAGTTCAAGATGAAATCACAGCACACATCCCTGACAAACTGCCATCCACCACACAAGGATTAAACAGTCGTTGCATATGAAATCCCCGCCAAAAAAGCTGAAATAATATATGCACTTAAATACATTTAACAAAACTTCAACCTCAGTTTTTGATCCCTACATTTTGAACCATTTCGGGCCATTTGCCAATGCTAAAATATTCAAGAAGAGAAGAAAGTCAAAAATACGAAGTCAAACATTGAAAAAGGAATGTTCCATAAGGGATTAAAAGTAAACCAAAGAGTGTCCCATTTAAAATAAATCTTAACGTGTAAATCAAATAAAGTATGAATGGAACACACCAAGTGAATGCAGCATCCTGAATCTGACCCATGCTTCTTTATTTTATAAAGGCAAGCATCTTTAAAAAACCATATTTTATAAAAGTTTTACCTCTACTAAAAGCCTGACTCTCTGAATATGCACTCATGTATCCTTTCTACATGGATGGATAAGCTATAAATAACGCTCAACATCCAACTGAAAGGACATATCAAAAGTATTTATTAAATGTTGCATTTAATTACCTATCCTGTTGCTGATACTGTGTGTGCCATTAACCTCTTAGCTTGATAACATGTGCAAGCATTGGGGAAAAGTTACACCATATTAATCTAACCTATTTTACACACTTTGTATTATCATTTTACTGGTTAAATTATGCATGAGGTCTCAATGGGGAGAAATGTGACCATTAGCATATCTGATAGGAGCGCTGGAGCAGTTTTCCACCTCTCTCTGTCCTTGGAAGCAGGCAGGAAAAACCTGACTGTTCGTCAATACCAGGTCATTTTATCCTGGCCAGCCCAGTTCATCCATACCATCCCAAAGCTTTGCTAATGACACTCGCAGACGTCCTCAACTCGATGGGGGCCCAGAGGGCTCCAACACCAATGTGAATATAGTCTAGCACTGTCTGGTCATCTCTGGAAGCTTTCTGACAAAAAAACTGCAATTAGAAACACCTCAGACACACCAGCCTGAAACAAGACACCGTTAAGGGTTGGGAGTGGACCCAGGCAGGCGCTTCCTGAGTACATTTACATATATGTTACTGTCTGCAGCTCACAGGGATGGAGAGAGAGTGTTTCTTTGGTGAGGGTGACCTTTTGACATGTCATTGGGTCCATTAGAACGTGATGGCGTTTTAGACTTAAAATAAAGGTTGATAAAGCAGGAACAAAAAAAATGTGGTTAATTATAAGCAGGAAAAACTGTATAAATCAATATAATTGTATAGACTGCGCCAAAATGATTTTAACATATGGTGATATTGTTTGCAATTCTAATCAAAAACGTGACTACTTGACTTAATGCATCTTTATTTTCTTGCTAAATACAAATAGTGAAAATGAAATACAGCTTTTATATTCACTGCAAGTACTATTGTCCAAAGCTCCCAACCATTGGCACTGAATATGTATTATAAAACATTATTACATCTAAAATATAATAAAAGTAAATCATTATTTTCCTTTTAGGGTGTGACATTTCCAAAATCCTTAAAGTTATGACAGAAAATATACTATTAAACAACAGTAGAACAGAAATAAACCAATATGAACATGTAGTATTGATTCACCCTTTTCTCTGTGGGCCATTTAGACTGCTAGCTTTTGAAAAATACTTACCTTGTTATAGAAAGTTTAATGTCATGTGCAATTGTTTGACCCTTATGAATATTAAAGGAACCCATCTCTGGCCTATTAAAAATGCATGTGGCATTGTGGTTGTTGATCACGTTTAGAACACCCATGCAAATTGGACTGTCTTCGCTGTCAAGGCCTAAGATGAATAATGTAGTTGTGTTGTATATTCAGGGACACACCATTGACAGTCAATTAACAAGTTTGATTGGTGTGTGAACTCATTCTTTTGAACTGTTAATTTTATGTAAATAGTATTCACTCTCCCTTCTCCACTGTCTTTCTCCCTCCCCCCCCCCCCCACCTCCCATCCAGGTTCACCACAGAAATATTTGCCCCCACCAACACCACCACCACAAACCTCCAAATCCCCAACTCCACCTCCCACTAAGAGTAACCAGAGCGGGATCCTTAATAATTGATCATCACACACCTGCTTGGTAGAGGCTTTGGGAGTCTGCCTTTAACAGTCAAGGGGCCCCATGCTAGCCCCTTTTGATATTCAAATTGACAAATGGTAGCCGGTCTTTATGAATTCAAAGTGGAGCGAGCTCTTTTCATGGGGACAAGCTTGTTAAGAGTCTGGCCACCCGTCCAACCTGATGGAGCCCTATTTTGTTGGAGTGGATATGATGGCATTTGATGGCTCATAAATGAAATGCCAATGACAATTTGTTGTTGATGTGTGGGAATCTGGCTTTTGTGTTAGGCGGACATAGTTATGCAGGCGCCTTCGCCAGATTGTGCTCGCAGGTAAATGATCCGGTGATTCATCCAACTCGTTGAAAGCAGCGAGGGCCTTATCTCCTCGCTTTCTTCCCCCTCACTCACTCGCGCTCGTCTTCCCTCCATCTCTTGTCTCGCGTGCTGTCCCAGTAATTTGGAGCAGCAGAGATGGAAGCTGACGATTCATCAAAGTTGACAAGTGAACCCAGGAGCTGGGGATCATGGCTAACCCATCTGATTATGGAAATAGCCATGACCATGTTTGCCCTCTAGCTAAACAGTTGTGCGGCTAGCGTCTTGTTCTGCTTGTATACCATTTCAGTAAGGGGAACATATTCAGTTTTCAGTATCAAGTTGTGTCATGGCTTATCTGTGTTGGCCTCACATTAAACAGAGTGAAAATAAAAACAAAGGGCTTGTTATAAATGAGCTGGAGAGGAAGTTCAGCTGAGAGGGTGCTAAGTCCCAAGTATTATATCTTCTCAACTCTACTAATCTCACTGTGAAACATGATACCCCCGGCTGTGTCTTTGCTAATCAGTGAAGGACCATGTCAGGGGCCATGTATCAATTGATTCAGACCTTCTTGATCCTCCCTGGAGATCTGCCTGTGCTTAGCATCCCTGCATAGGCCAGCAATTATCAACATGTCCCCAACAGCTATTTGCATTGACCAGCAGCTAGTGTCCAGCACTAATGCCATCCAACCTACAGGGTCTCCAAAGGCCTGACCTCCTTAATACCATGCCCCATCCGTACTCATCTCGTTGCATTAAACAGATCGATTTTTTTCAGCTTTCATTATACAAGGAGCTTAATTGTAACAGAGGTATTTAACAGACAATGGAGCTTATTATCACTTTAATATTATGCTCATAAATAACACCTGTGTAACGGAGGTGCATTGACAGGCTTCTCACAGAATACCTGCTTGTGAAATGAGAATTTGTTGGTGATAAGAAGCTGATAAATGGCAAAGGGTAAAACTTGTTAATTAATGCAGTGCTACTGAAACAAACAAAGCTAATAATTAATGTTAATTTGATTATAGCACCTCATAGATTAAAATTGTATGTTTTGATGTTGGGTGACTTTTAAATCTAGTTTTCTGGTTGAATAGATTTCACAATTGGCTAATTAAATATTCTTTTGACAAGTTTTCTACCATAATTGCTAGGGTGGGGTTGCGTACACATGTATTTTTATACATAATGTACTTAATTGTATATGCCCGGGGCAGAGGCTATCCAACCACTCAAAGTTCCCTTCAAGGCCTTGATGAAGTGTCAAGCATAGATTGTATGTATGAACATATGTGGTATGAATAAAGCATTGGGAGTATAGACTGGCAATGGTGCCCAAAAACGATTTCTTATTCATTTGAGTAGATTGCCGTGTTATTTTGATAAGACATATATAGCCCCCAGAGGACTATATATGTGAATCCTAATTACTTTAGTGACCCCGAACCTTTTCTGTGGCGCGACCATGAGTTTTACATTTGTTGTTTTGAGTAAAATATCTCCAAACACCATAATTAATTGATTAGTATGGAATTTGACAGTCATTAACGTTCCCCTCAGGATATATTGTACTAACTTTGGTGATTAACTTATCTCTGGTGATGAACTTTCATCTAACAACACCTTAATAAACCCACACTGCTCTGTTTTTCTTGTATTCTCTTTCTCCAGGTTGATGAGTCTGTTTTCTGTGCAGGCCAAATTGCTCTGGTCCCCTGTACCATGCAGCTGGTAAAGGCTGGCACTAGGACTCAGGCCCGTTTGTCCTTCAGCTACGTGGAGAAGGTTCTGGAGGCTGTGATCAGCAGCCTGACTCTAGCTCATGTTGTCCAGGCCCACTGCTATACCACAAGACACCAAGACATCCCCATCATCAGGGCCGTCTGGGAGAGCATGCTGAGGGCCGCAGAGGAAGAGAAGGTCAGTTGATGTGCACTGAAGCTTTTGTTTATGAAATATATACCAGTGGTTAAAAAGAAAAGCAATGACTGTCTGTTTTATTATAGATGCAGAGGAAATATTGATCATACTTATAATCTGATACTGCTCCCACATAGAATGAAAACATGTTTAATGGATTAAAAGACAGTGGATGAATAAGTAAAATGAGAGAAAGTTGATATGGTATCGAAGTTTTTCAGAGAGGCCTTTCAGAATTGTGTTTTCTAGTTGTGAAATAAGGGAAAGTTCCTCGCCCCTCTCTGCCCCCTTGAGACACAAGCCGCCGCGACTGATATTTGCCAGTGAGTGCGCTCATGAAAAGTTGATGATGTGGGAAACGCTGGTGTCTTTGATAATGCGGAGCTTGGCACAGAAGCAGATGTCTTCCTCAGAGCTTCCCTAATCCTTTGCCCCCACACACCATTTTGGAGCTCCGTTCAACTCTCAGAGCAGCTTATCCCCCTCTCCACCCCTCTTTCCTGCCACCTCCCTCCATCCTTTCCTCCATTCCACCACCCCGGCTTACAACCCCTGCTCCATACGTCTAATAGGGGCACCAGCCTCCCCTGGCAGCCCTTCTCCTCCCATAATAATCTGTGTCGCCATGGGAATAGGGCCTAAGGGAGAGGCAGGAGCCCACCTCCAACATGTGGCTCTCCTCAGTGGTGAGTTGTTAAAGACTGGGGAGAGGATGTCAACTTGGTGTCAATTCCACAAAAGTATAGTTTATACTCAACTATAAATGTGTTATTGAAGGCCCGCAAATATTCTCCAAGCATTCAAGTAATCATTTCTGAATTCAAATACATATATTTAAGATGATATCAATTAAGAGCTGGTGTAGATTTGTGAATTTATTTGACTTATTGTACCTCACTGTGGATTAAAAATCTTGAAAGCGTTGACAGTGTGCCAACAATTTAGCATGCATATTGGGTTGTTCATTTAACAAGGCTAACCAAGGGCAACCCTTTGGGAGGTCACAAGACTAGGCTCAGGTCAGAGGTCACTGAAGATGGGCAACATCATCCATCTGTTGTGCTTCCATGTCACTTTGCTGACCCAAGACTGCCACCAAGAGACCATGTTTTATTTTCAACTGATTCTAAGATTAGGCAGCTCTAATTGACAGCTCCATCTGTAAACAGGTGAGTTCTCCCCTTAAGAATAGATCTGGCTGAGGTGGTGGGTTACTAACCTGACCTCATGCTCTTTGTTTGCCTGTGAGGCGGATGTGTCTTCCTAGCTTGGCTCTCACATTTTCTCCTCTCTTTCACTTCAAGGAAAGATAGGCAGAGCGGCTGTGGTGGGGGAAACTGTTTCATCCTAAACTAGGTGAAATGCTCTCTCCCTGGGGTGGGGATTATACAAAGCACCGGTGCTCATCTGAACTGACTGTAATTAGAATGGTTAACCCAGGTCAAACACTGATAACACGACTCCCACAGACAACAGCGATAACTCCACCAGCTGGAATTTGCAAGAATAATTTAAATTTAAATGTAGTATGTATGTGAAAATGTATTCTTAAAGCAAAAGATAAAAGAAAAGTGGACAGATAAGACAATTATGTGAAACAGGGACATTAACCAACCAAAACATCACATTATGCTCCACAGTCATTTTGTTGCCCAACAATTTATTATGTGTGATTTAACATGTAATCCAATGTGTGTTTACTTTTGGAATTCTAGTTTATGAAACTGAACAATCAATTATATTTAAAATTAAAATAAAATGGCAAAGGTATACCTAATTCTTGATCTTCAACTTGCATTGTCAAAAAAATAGATAATGTAATATGCCAAGTACTTCAATACATCATATTGATCATTGCTGTTATTGATACTGGAGATTAAAGCAGATTAAATTCCCTGTTCTAATCCCTTCTTTCATAACCCTACAGTGCATCTGTTCTTCATTGATGCTGATTGAAAGCCAGTTTATGTAGCTTTACATGTTTGCATACAGATATATAAATGGTATAGTGTATTTTCCGACACAAGACATGTGAAGGGAAATGATAGAAACACCACTGCTTATCGTGTCTGTGGAGCCAAAGGGCCATGTTGTTGTCGTGCGCAGATAATTTCTCTAATCAGGTGGATGGAGAAGCTTGCAGGGTTAATTGGGAGCATACTGGAGTCGCTATAAGTGTGAAATTGTATTTACGGTGCAATAAACCACAAAGAGCCTGTTTGTCTGTGTGTGTGAAAAGGGTTTGATGAACAAGGTTGATGTGATAAATCAATAAATGTTAAACAGACGTCCCTTTGTGTAACAATCACAGGTTCTGGAAACGTGTCGTATAGTAAAAAATAATTATGAAGCAGGTTTTTTGTTACTAGGACTAACAGCACTTTATTTCCACACACACTATTCATAAGCACCAATACATTTTGGAAAAAAATATTTATCAAATGATCTGTTTTTGATATTTTGATTTGGGATTTAATTTAATAGTATTGAATTTGCAATATGGAGCGCTTCCTTCTTGCATACCAGAGTAAAATACTTCATTCCATAATTTCTGTCCTTCTTACTTGGGACTTTTCAAAGTGCCTGGCATGGTTTTATAATGGCCTAATACACTTAAACCTTTCTTCACCCCACTGACACGGCCCTGTGTGTTTCATTTACACAAACAGTCTGACGGGCTTCAGCGCGGAATCTTAAGAAAAGAGTGAATGAGGGAGTGACTGGGAAGGGATATTATAGCAGACTGACGGCACTACAGTAAGTGCAGAGACATAGAGCCACATGCTGAAGGCGTCCCGCTGGGCAGGAAATGTAGGGGAACTGGCTAAGCAGCGCAGTCCCATCAGCTCCCCGCTGTTCCCCGCCTTTACACCACTTCCTTATTACCTTGTTTACCGTTCAGCTTTCACGCCTCTCGGCCCTCCAACCCACCGCACGCTCCAGGCACACGGACGCAAGTTAGAGGGAGGAAAGTGGGGAGAAAGAAAACAAACATAAGGAGAGGCAGGTCACACTCAATCAGCATAGAGAGCTGAGCGCAGCAGATCCAGACTTCATGCGTTTACCTGCTGCCTACAGAGTGAGAGAGCACTGGGGGAATGGCTGCATGCCCTGGTACCGAAGTGCGACGAAGTAATGAGATGGATTGTGTTAAGTGGCTGGTGTAGAGCGGAACAGAGCGCCCTACACACACACATTCTGCCACCTGCCTGCCCTCTCACCTTGCCACTCTAGCACTCAGCTCCACTATATATCAAAGCCTGTGTTTAGTTGGATTAATTTAATAAATGATGTCTGGTCAGGTAGGGATGTCAGCCTGTTTTCCCCTCTCACTCCTCTGGCAGGGTAATGGAGTTCTGACTAGTCAAGCCTGAGACACGCACACAAATGTACAACATGTGTACATACGGAGACACACACTCAATACTGCACCTTTAGCACATTTTGTTCAAGAGACCTGCCAAACAAACTCCCTCATAATGTTACATGTTGCTGGATACATTAATAAAGAAAGAGAAAGGGACTGATTTAACATCGTTCGACAGCTCGGACAAAAAGTCAGGAACAGTGCCGTGACAGTAAAGTCCTGCCAGAGGCTGGAGCTGCAGTACCGAAGTCCCCTGATCTCCTTGTGAATGGTCGGTTGGGTATAGTACCTCAGCACCATAGGCCTGCAGGGTGGCCTTTAAGCCTGGCTGAGCAGGACCCCCTATCCTGTCACTTCTCTCCCCAGTTCCCATTCTCTGCTCCATGTTCAATCACTATTGACAAGTGCAGGAGCAGTTCCCTCTAGGAGGAATACCTAGCCTGTGCCAGAAGTGCTAATATAACATTTATCAAAGCAGAGGACCTGTATGTGTGCTGTCACTTTGTCTGACATGCTAAGAGGTCTGCGCTGACACGGCTATTGTTCTCAGCTCTTGTGATTGTTCATCACTGTAGGCTAGCCTCTCTTCAAGTAAAGAAATCTCCACCCTTGAACGCAAACTCATTCAAGACACTTGCTTTTTTATGTTATCTTCACTCTCCAAGGCAAGAGGTTAGCTGTTGATACACAATTAAGCGTTTGCTAAAGTTTAATCTGAAGGTAAGTGCTGATCCAGTGAATCTGGCTGATTGGGTCATGACGGGTTGGTCTGTTGAAGGGACAAAGAGGCCGTCGTCTGCTCTTGTCAGGGATTCCTTTTTTTGTATGTGAGTGAATATCAAAATAAAATGTAAGTAACCTGTTATTATTCTGCACTTACGAAGTGGGGTGTAAGTGGATGAAAATTGATCCAGCAAATTGGAAAGGGGGTTAAGTGTTTTTGCCCTATCGACTCCGACTGAAATGACGGTTATATAAAACACTCATTTCTCTCCCATTAGCAGATGAAGCCACAGCCAAGTATTATTAGAGGGCCACATTGTAGCATTGCTCCAAGACATTTTGTTACTGCTAATGGCCCTCAGTCCAGAGGAGGAAAAATAAAGAGATTTTGGCTCTATAGATGAAATTGAGGCAGATCTCAACTAAATGCGTGTGGTGAAACTGCCATAATATGTTGTGAGTGATCTTCTTACAAAGGTGAGAAGTCATCTCTGATAGGACCTGTCATGTTAGCTCAAAGTAAATGCATTTGTTCATTTTGTTTACGGCAACTGCGAGTAGTATGGATTCTTTCTGAATTGTTTGTACACACTGTCATTACAAGGGTCACCTCCCAATCTCATGCAAATTGATAGCCTATCAGTCTGTCAAGTAAAAAGCCTGTCTTAGTGCTGTGTGGTAGAGTTTTATGACGTGCTTTAGAATAATGTGTTATGTTGATGGAGCAGTGTTTGTGGTCAGAAAACGCAGCATGATTCCCAGCAGGAGGGCCATTCATTTGATTGTAGTGTGTAGCAGAACGCAGTATATAATTTGCCAGCCAATTCATTTGAATTTCACATTTTCTGCATTGCAGGACCTGATGTGGGAGCATGAAATCAAACCTGCGCCATTATTGGTGGTCGTGGTCCCGGCCTTACCCAAGGCTGCAGCTGTTGAGCTTCATGTAGCTGCAGTACAGGATGATCCCACCCAAAGGACTTCCTGTCACATGATTACAAAGGTTGCGTGTGGATCCATAGAGTGCCACACAGTTATGTCTGCATGTAGTGCGTCACTTTCACTTTCCCTGGCTGTGCCCGGCGATAACCAGGACGTCACCGGTTTGAAGGATGTTACAGAAGCAGTTGGCACTACATTCAAGAAAGCCATGAAGAAGATGGATGCTGAGCTGGTTCCACTGTGTGCCAGGGTTTTTTACAAGTGCAACCATATGCTGGCACAGCAGATTGTTGAAGGTATGTCACTGGAGATGTATCTCACTCAAGACACTATATCAATTGTTGTAATATGTTCACTTATTAACAGGATTTATCATAAATAAGTCATTCTGTTGCGACACAAGTTAAGCTCCACATCATTGTATTAATAGAAACAAACTGACAGCCCGTCTCTCTGCACTCTCTTTTGGAGGAAAGTTTGAGCTGACATTGTTTATGTAAACTCCATAAGATATTCTAGGAAGCAGTCCCTCCAGAGGAGGGATCATTCTCCCTTGTTTAATTATTGTAAGTCATTTGTTGTGTCTGCACTGTGTACAGTAATGCAAGCAGCTGGCACAGTCTTTTGTCATCATTACAGTTTTATACGCCACCATCTCCGGCTCCAAGGATCCCAGGTTCTCGCCAAGGCAAATGTGGAACCGTATTTGTTTTATCCTGAGAGATGTTCTGTCGGAAGGAAAAGGGCGATGAGCACATCGATCACACAGGCTCAGTTGTCAAGTCATCGCTGAAGCAGTCAATTAACATTTTTGAATCTGTGCCAAACCAGCCATCTTACTGTCATTTTTAGCTTTCACATAACTCATCTTCTTGAGGACGGGAAATTATGGTTACCAGTGATGAATGGGGAAAAGGTTGATCCGTTTCGAAAACGTGTTGATATGCATGACAGATGAACAGTGCTATTTGTTTTGTAACCTAATTATATAATTGTTATTCAACATCGTTTCATGATATATGATGCATGTCATTAATCTCTTCTTTCATTATTCACAATGGAAGAGTAAGAAGCTTGAGGAGGAACCTTATTCAAATAGGGTATCAAATAGAAAAGTATATAGATGTAGATATGGCAATAAATGCTTAGTGTATATGTTTTAGGACAACTCAACATTTACTATTGCTGCTTTTCTATAGAAAAACATGTTAGTTTTTCTTTATAGAAACCATTAACTGTGTTACTGGGTCATTGGTTTAATGGTGCAAAATCAACCTCAATCTTCACCCTTGAAATGTATGTTTCTTTGATTATGGCTTGCACAGACTGCTCCCCTAAAACCATTTACTGACTCATCATTGAGCTAGAATCTGTTACCTTAACCGGCACGCACAGCCAAGCCCTGGAAGCTCACCCATGGGCATTTTTATGGGTCACAGCCTATGCTCATCGGGTGATGAATCCAAAAAGTCAAAGGAGGAAAAGTAACACCTCTGGCACTAGCAGTCACAGCCTCACAACTGCTGCTGTCAGCGAGCAGACAGACAACAACATTGGAGCAGAATGTGACTGCAGCCCCCCCTACCCCCACCCCACCCTTGGGTTACTTGCGTTAAGATTCACAGCTGATAGACATGACATATGCTCCAAATGAAACCTTTAAACATCTTGTCTCAACTTGTTACTTACGATAGAGAGGTTCCCTCAAAGATAGGACCTCAATACTCAATAAAACCCCACATTTTGGCAGATATATTTAAGGTATTGTAATCGAAGAAATCCATATTTTTTCAAAGTAAGTATTTATATCAAATATGTTTTGAATTCTTTGTTTCTAAATACTCAAGAAAAAACTCATATTTAACCTAATCCAGCCACTTCGGGGTCACTGAAATACTGTAAACACAATATTGAAAGGTACACCTTTTTTAAATTGTAAACTTGACAGCAAACATTCACTTAGCCTACTGCAAAGAGCAACATCAGAATTTGTAGGAAGTTGTGTTTGTGTCCATGCAATGAATTTCCTTTAGTTCTATTTGTCTAAAATAAGATAATGTATTTTTTTTAAACCAAGACAATGTTACTATGTTGTTAGCTGTGTATCTACTTTACATTGGCAAGGTGTTGTTAAGTGTTTGATTGTTTTATTTTTGAGCTATTGTGGCCGAAAATGATCATTAAAAAAATACAACAATAAGAAGATATAATGATCCCAAGAGCTGAGAGGTTGTAAAATTATATTACGAGCAAACCCTCTCGCATACAAGGCGTGTGATTTGTTGTTGATATAAATATAAATAAGAATAGCTGCTTTAAGGAAAGGTGAGGGAATCGTATGTTCTTCTCTGGCTCCACTTAACAGCCCCTCATAATAATTGTTCATTGTTCTTGGACTAAATGAACAATTTTCATGAGCCAACACTTGCTAATTACCACCTCGTTTACCGGTTAATTTGACCAGTATGGGAGTCAGTGTAGCACAGCTAAAAACCACTGGCTCTGGGCCTTGGCCACTGCTTAAAAGCCCCATAAGCCCAGCAGGCATTAACCGTTCCACTCAGAAACACCATTTTCTCTTCTTTCCACTTAGCCTTGCAATATTTATATATCAATCAGTTCCAACAAAAATGGCTGTTGATGTTTAGCATAAAAGGGTGTTGTGGGCATAAGTAATGGTTTGGTTTTTAAAACACAGGGATTCAGAGCAGCAGCCTTTTTAGCTCCCTGTGTGTTCGCTGTGTAAGTAGAATAATGGCTGGTCCTCTTGGGTAGATGGTTTAGTTCCATCCCATTGCTAATGTGATGGCTCTTTGAATCTTACAGCCTCTGTCCACTGGGCCTCTCAATGAGGCTCCCTGTGTAGCCAAAAGGGGGGCTAAGAGCCCAGGCAGGGGAGTGGGTGTGTGATGGGAAGTGTTCTATACATTCTGTGTGATTTTACAGAAGCTTTTATATGGGATTGGTCCGTCTTTACACGCTTTTTACTCACAAAGACAAAAGAACACAAAATTGCCCAGTCACTCAAGTCACCTTCACCTCCCTCGTGTCTCTCATTGATACATAAGCAGGAATGTCTGTGTAAACAGACACGGAAAGAGACTGTCAAAGAGAGCGCAATTATTTCCTATCAGTTAGTACAAAGATTAAAACGTCCTGACATAAAACAGGCTTAGAGCGCAAGGTGTGATGAAGGGTGTGTTTCTTCTCTTAATAAAACCATCCACTGTCTGTGATCTCTGTAGCTCGTTCAGTTGTCAGCTAGCCACCTCCAGAGGATCCCGCTTCCCAGGGTGCACCACATGCTCTGATAACACATATTTAGGCTTTTAATGCCCTCCAAAAAAAGCCTGTGTTCAGTGGGGGTATTTTAAGCTGTAGTGCATATTAACTAATTAGGGAGTGTGGGCTCTTTGTAAGGATGTTTGGCATGCTGCGTGTGTTTCAAATGAAAGAGAATAGCTCTGAATTGCTTGAATAACCTTTTTGTCCTGATTTCTCTCTCTCTACAAGTTCACGTCAATGTCACATAGTTGTAGTAGAGTAGAAGTGGGTAAAAGTTTGTTTGTCCAGTCAAAATAAGTGCTTTTACATACATCATATTGGTTAAAGTTTGGGAATGGAAAAAAATGATTGATTTTCATTCGATGTTTCACTCTATTATGACCACACCCCAGGCCCATCCAGTATGCTTTTAAGTCAGGAGGAAGAAGCCAGGACAGTCAACCATAAGACAGGAACACTTGTGACCAATTAGTGCATGGAGCAGAGCTTGGAATGGTCAACATCCCAGCGGGCCGCTGCTAAACAGACAGGCTGTCATCAAGACCAGGCGCTGAGATGCTCAATGAATTCTCACATGTCCGCTGCCCGTCTGCAGTCCGGCCCCACACTCACACACTAACAACATCTCTCAGCTCCAGTAAAGCTGAGAGGAAGTCCCAACACAGCTTCCTAACATCCCAACACAACGGGGGCAGAGGATCCATTGCACTAGATCTCCCCCCAACAAGCTGCTCAATTGTCCAAAAGGGCATGGCAGGGTTGCCCCCTCCCTTTCTTCTGTGTATGTGTTTGGTTGTACATAGCTCTGTGTGTGAGTTCAGTAGGGGTAGCTTAGAGCTCAGTCCTTGCTGACCATATGTCTGCACTGCAGGGAGTTGGGGGGGGCTACAATTTGCCAAGGATTAAGGAATGCCAATAATTTGTAAATAGGCCTGTGTTCCCTGGTCGAAGGGTTAAGTGTAGCTTCTGTCCTGGAATGGTCCCAGTGGGGCATCTGTATAAGAGCCTAATGTCCAACTCCAGCCAAAGTTCTCATGAGACTAACACCTCCTTCTTTTTTGTCCTCAACCCCTTTTCTCCCTCCCCACCTTTTTCTGCCAGGACTTGAAGCAAGTTTGAGAAGCTCTCTAGGAGACTCCAGTCCGTCAGTGGCCCTGGTTCCAGTCCTGGACTTGCCTGACTCCGAGATCCTCCACCTGTCCTGCTGGCTCAGTTTATAGTCAACAACCTGACTCCAGTCATCCACAGCATGGGAATCCAATAGGGCTTTTCTGGAGAAGCAACTCACACAGCCCAACAACTCATGACTTAGAACAGGACATCGTGAATGTGAAAAAATAAAAATGGCATAACGGCTTGTTGATGTTGACTGTTTATTTGCAATGATTGTTGAAATGCAAACTTTTGTCCGTCTCCAAGTCGTTTTGATGATGTGCAGTTTTGAACATGTGTTTATTCCACTTTATATCACAGAAGTTAGGCCAATAATCCCTATGTCCTCCACTGGAGTTGTATACTGCAGCAGCTGTTGTTCTGCCTTCGAGAAGAGTGTTTTAGAACTTCTATAAGCTCAAGCTGCATACCAGAAGCCTGGAGATCATGGACTACAAAAGGAGACACCAGCAGTGTCTCATTCCACGAGGCGATAAACTGTATCCCCTGATATCCCACTGTTTCTGGTGGAATTTCTCTCACCACGTTAGCTAACACCCCTCATAAAGGCCTAGCGCCACCGCTGACACCATCTGTTCAGTGGTAAACCTATAGATTTACTGTGTGACTGCTTTGTTGCAGTGTGTGGATGATGTGACTCTCTCTCATGCTCCATGGGATTCAAGGTGTGTTATTATTGTGTAATGGGCAATCAGTGGCAAGCACCCGAAAAGATTAAGCCTCTTTATGTTTTCTATTGATTCTAAGGCAAGCTGGTTAATAGGAGAGGGACCCTACAAGACGCAGCTGCAGGCCAGGTGTGTCTTCTGTGTTGTGTTTATGTGCTGGGGCCCGAAAATGGACATTGTGACGATGTAGGAAGAAAATAACACCATTAACCATTGCTCCTGGAACAATTCTTCTCTCAAAGATCGTGAACCGTATTGATGATCTGAGTTGGAATGCATCTTCACTCCAGCTATTCTCTTTATTGCATTTGTGATGGCGGCAGAGTGGAGTGGGCTATTGATCTTCACCAACCGAATGTTGTTTTGATTGTTGTTATCAAAAATTGAACAATAGAGGCAGCCAATAGAGCCTGAAGAGTCTTATTGAGGGTTGAAAAACACAAACAAGCAATTATTTATGAGAGCGAGCAATCCAATGCCCCATAAATATACAGTGTGTGTTAATGTTCACCTGTTTGCTTTTAAAGGCCCCACCAGGGCGATTTTTAAAATGGTTGATTGATGCAGCTGTCAAATAAGCACTAACTTATGGATATTTTTTTAATAAAGTACTTCGATTTTGTTCTTGAATACCTCAGTCAAGTTAACACCCATACATTTTATTCACACATTTGATTTCGTTCAGTGTTTCCAATAAATAAGACAGATTCACTGTAGTTTGCCATTTATTGCCACATGTTTTACTTTTAAGGTTCTTTGTATATTTCCATTTAAAATCTTCTCTTTTAATGCTAAATAGTGTCTTTAAAATACTTCTTTTTATTATCTTTATATTTACCTACTTTTACAACTTATTTTCTTAGATTGTTTATGTTTGCACCACCAGACACCAAATCAAATTCCTTGTATTTGTAAATGTACCTGGCAATAAACTTGATTCTGATTCGAGCTTATAATTCCAACAGATTAAGTAATGAAACAAATAGCTGAATAAAATATTCTCTAAATATGTTTTCTTTGTAGGTAGTCTTGGTTCCTTACATTTCTTTGTGTGTGACAAAGTACAAGCAGGTTATTGCCAAATTGTTTTGTGTGAATATTCAGCACCCTAAATGAACAATTGTTAACAGAGATGATTAAAATTAGTTTTGTCGTTGAAATTGAGGAATGAAATGTAAAGAACCAACATACACCAACCCATGTAAATTGAATTGAATTACATGTTGTAAATAAAAAGCCACATTTGCAAGAACTTTCTGTATTCAGTTTTGAATGCCCATGCTTCTTTCTTTAGTGTGACAATGGCTAAATGACAAGGACTGTATGTGTCACATCACACAAACATACAAGACCCATTTCAATAAGCATAGAGGAGATTTGCCACTATAATTCAGTGCATGATAACCACTTGTCGATCACACTTTAAACACTGCATTGTGTCTCTCAGCATGCATGTTTCATACACACAGGCAAAGCCACAACTATATCATCACATTCTAATCATGGCCACTGTGATGGCCTATGGCAGACACATTTCTTTGTTTCTCCACCACTGTGTTTCCACTTGAAATGAATAAAGACAGGGTGACATTTAGTTTTCTCATGTGTTTTGTCAAATGTACATTTTCTACTTAGCTGACCTGCAACCACTCTGCAAACAAACTGGCTGTTGTGGCTAACATTGTCCTTTGTGCACATTGTACCAGCCTGCGGCTCTTGTCATTGTGGCCTTGCACATGGACTTTAACTGTGTGTTTCTTCCTCCAGGCTAACCAGGCTGATGTGTGTGACTCTCTTTCCCCACAGCAGTGTGCTTCGGTAGGGCAGCCCAGCTCTGGAGCCGCCTCACAGCATGACGCCTCCTGACATTGTGTTCTGTTTGCCTCAGTGACTGTGGTTTTGTTTGTTTGTATATTCGAATCCTTTTTTTAACCATAATGCATTGTTTCCCTCCCTTGACAGATTGTAAAAGCATGTCTTCATGGTCACAGCACTGACTAAATGAAACTTGGTCTTTCTGCTGAACTGGCAAGCCATCACATGCTATTGAGTGGTGTCTGCTGCCCTCTTGTGGTCAACATAACAAATTAAATAAAGTCAAATATTGTACACGAATTCATCTCCTATAATAGATTAGTGACATATTTGGTTGTCATTTTTAATTAGTTGACATAGCTATTTTATGTTTTGTATTTCTAATGATCAAACAATTCAATTGTATTTACGTTACAGTACCCTAACTCGTCTTCGATTTCCACATTTTTGAGTAAAGACAAAAACATGATTTGAGATTTTCATATGCACATATTTCCAAAACGCTCTTAAACTTAATCAAAAACAGTAGTGAATCATTTTTGACTGATTAATTTCACTTCTACTTGTCAAGAAAATGCGAACAAACACCAATCGTGAAACCATGGAAACAGAAGTACAACTAGAGGGCTTGAAAACATGTAGTATTCTGTCTGGGGCTTGCTAGACTAAGCTATTTTCCAAGACCAAACAATAGACCAACATCCTCCAACTCTGAATTTTGTATCCTGTATGTACATTTGCATGTCAATCTAGAGAAACTCTGTTAACAGGGGAGAAGGACCGACAACCAAACTGTCTGCTGTTCACAACACTGGCACAACATCATTGCCTGTCTCCAACAAACCCAACAGCCCTGATCGGGGGAGATTACAGTCAAAAGGCTTAACACAAGTGTGTAGTTTGTATTCTACAATGAGTCTTTCTTTTATATTGTATAGCCTGCTCTGTGTGCTCCATACTCTGTGTAGCTAGTATGTTTTAATGTACAGTATACCGTCTTTCATAAAAAGGATTTGAGACATAAATGTGATAATGGACTCTTTCAATATTTCCTCTTCAACAAAAGTAAATGGGGCATTACAGTAAGTATTTCACATATATTTCCAATTATGATGGCACAGTAAGTAGCCTAATGGAAAAAAAGTGAACAAAAGAAACTCAACTCCACTCAAGAATAAAGCAAAAACAAATGCATGTTGTGCCGCAATGGTCATTTCAAAGTTCATGAGCACATAAGCAGACAGGGTAGGTACGTAGTAGGAACCAAGATCTTGCTTTTGTATCCGGGGACGATTTTAAGGACGTACCCATTCCGGAAGTCCGTCGCAAACAACGCGTTTTGATTGTGTACATGCGCAACTGACCATCCAACTGCAATAACACTCATGCTGGAATAAACAAAAAGGTTTGTGAGTTTGCTTTATAGTTATTATACATCGGATACGCCACTGTACTTTATAGTAAAGTCTTTATTAAGAGGGTCTTAGTCTCTTAGTGCGACTCATTAGCTTAGCTTAGCTCACCCATGAAAGTGTGAAACAGCTAACGTTTACTAATTGTATTTTGCCACGCTTTATTGTTAATAATGAGTTATATTAACCTACAGAACTGATGTGATTGTTTAGAAAAGTATAGGAAAGGCATTACCGTAATTTACAGTTACTTTGTATATCATTTAATACTTTTATATTTACTTGACATCCTGAAGTTTTGAACCTAGCTAACATTAGCTTACTTTCTCAGCCCTATGTTTTTAAGGCGATGGTTCAGTTCAACCAGCTAACTTCAAACCGTATTGCTACCAATAAGAAACTACGGTTACCTTCATATATTATCTTATTTCCATCTTTTTTTCTGACAGTCGTCATTGTAGCAGCTTGAGATGGCCACCAAGGAAAAAGAAACCCCCGCTAAAAAGGCTTCGGCGCCTTCTGTGTCTCAGATTAATGCTGAATATGTCACACAGGTAATCATTGTGCATCAACACTACCCTTGTTGTTCAGCAATATGTGTTTTTTCCCCCCCATTCCTGTATATATGCTGATGACAGAGCGACTGTCTTCTCAATCTCCAGTCAGTTTTCTGCAACTACCTGTAATTGATCCTGTATTTTCAACCCTGTGTGAGGTGGGCAAAAGGGAGGAGTGTACTCTTTACACTAGTCTTTAATGTTTGTGCTGTGGATCATATGTCTGATCGAAAAGAGAGTCGATCTAAGTTAAACAAGTTTCCTTAATATTTACTACTATTGATTGTTTTCCCTATTTCTTTTTTCAGTTGGCTAACAAATATTGGGCTCCTCATGCAAAGAATAAGCTGCCATTTGACCCAAAGGTGAGTTATATGCATTGCTACAATTGTTGTTGTCTTTTGGCAAAGCAATTTGTTGTTGTGTTGTTTATTTATCACAATGATAGATATGGTAAAGACTTGGAAAGAGGAAGTGCTTATTTTGACCAGTTAATGAACTCTGCCTGAGCTCAACTGTTATTCTTTAAGCGTTTAGGTGTGGATGCTTTATGTGCAATTAACAGTTTTTAATTCTTCCTATTTTTTAGGTGTTGGAAGATGTTTACGAAAAAGAGATTCTCATGTCCAAGTAAGTGAAAATACAAATAATATTCGCCTTACACGGCTCTGTTTAGTCAGAGGTTTCACATTAACACTTACACTTATTTATCTTTTCTATTGTCCTCTTTTCATTTTGCTTTCAGATTTGCCATCAGAAAAATTATGCTGCTTGAGTTCAGGTGGGATACTTCACTTCATCTTCTTCCCTCTTTTTATGCCAATAATCAATTAAACAACTTGGTATATATATATATATTCATACAATATTTTTCATCTTTCAGCCAGTACCTTGAGAACTATCTTTGGGTGAACTACACTCCTAAAGTGTCCAGCAATGCCTACCTTATGTCCATTTGTTGCATCGTCAACGAGAAGTTCAGGGAGAATGTCCCAGCTTGGGAGGTAAGAAATGCATTAACTAAACCAAGAGTTAACTGTTAATGCATGGTGACCCCAGCATCTGAAAACACCTTATTACTGTTAGTAACTTCACTGTTTGTTCACCACACCCATCTTACCGTTCAAATGTATGGCTATCAGCATAATTGTACTTGTGCTATTATTTGTATGCATCAGGTGTTCAAAAAGGAGCCCATCCATTTCCCTTTCTTCTTCAAATGTGTGATGGAGGCTGTATTGGCGGGTGAGGGGGCCGGCCTCACTCTGAAGGAACAAACCGTGCTGCTGGTCTTCCTTGACCACTGCTTCAACAGTCTGGTGTGTACCATAACACTCAATATCTTGACTCAGTGGAGCAGTATGCAACTTTTAGTATTGTACTGCTGCTTGTAAGGTCAATGACGATGTTTGTTTTAATGTCAATACCCAGATTAATGGGAATAATCCCCTTATATTTGTTTACAACATAAACATGGTGTAAAGTTAGGGGCGTTTGTCTACTAAACTTTGGTTGTACAGATTCATAACAATTAAATCTGTTCCTTATACCCTAAAACATTAATGATATTATTAAACCAGGGGTGTTGATTAATGCATAACAGTAGAATATAATAATACTTTATTCACTGTGGTTTATTATTTTGCTGTGTACTCCTGAATCCTGGGACAGAAGACCACCCTTTTTAAGTTATGGTTGGGAAATCTTCAGCCTACACCATTCTATTGTTTTTCTCAATATGTACTACAATTGGCTTCTTACTCATTAATGCAAGATATGCCTTAGTCCCCAAGATAAATGTGGAAATTAGGATAATTCTTAGTACGATCCACTAGGTGGCAGTAGTAGACAAGGCAGTGAAACCTGGGTCAGCTCCCACCCCTCTGTCTCTCCTCTGCAGCCGCATTAAACCACAGGGAAGCACTGCAGATGTCTCACTTTAAAATCTGCTGTGATAGCCTGCTGCACTTTGATTGTATCCTATAAAGCCCTCTAAATATTTTAGTTGCAGAATTTTATTATGGGCTGATGTGTAATAAAAATCTGTCATACACAGTGCATTTTGACCACTCACTCTCTCTGTCTCTGTCTCTCTCTGTGCGCCCTCTCCCAGGAGGTAGATCTGATCAGAGAGCAGGTGCAGCAGCTCATCTCTCTGCCTATGTGGATGTGCCTCCTACCAGTAAGATATCTACCTATTACCCTAATTACGTTGTTTCCGGTGGTCATCGGCACACACACAGTAATAATGTTGGATATTCATCATAGGAAACAATAACCTGCTTGTTATTATACTCCACATTCAATGCAATGATCTCTTTACTGATTAGTTTTGTCTCATCTTTGCAGTCCAGACTCCAGCACGAGCTTAAGAAAGTCCCCAAGCTGCAGAAATTCTGGAATCTAATCAAGAAGAAATGTGATAAGATGGATGCTGACGAAGCTGAACAGTAATAATATTTTTTTTGCTTGTGTGTTGAGATCTTTACAGACTAGGAAATTGTGTTTGGTATCTGAGGAGTCGCTGAGCTTTTTTCTAATTTGCTTTTCTTTGTGTCTTCCTCAGGGCAAAGAAAGAGAGGGCCTTCCTCTCAGCTCTCATTAAAAAGTTTCTTGGAGTTCTCGTGTCAATACCGCCATCAGGTAAACAATATCAATGTTTATTTCCCAAGTGAGTTCATGGTGTTATTGTGTACTGCTAATACTAATGTGGAATCTACTCATCAAGACGACTGACTATTAGATATTGCTCCTATTTTATCTTTTTTTTTTAAATGGTGCATTCAAGGTGTGGATTTCTAGCTCAAAAAGAATTGAGTTAAAGGAATGATACCGGTTGTCTCTGGTCCCAAAGCAGTTCTAGCATAAGCTCGTTTTACCTTTCCCAGCATGATTAATGTGCTGAAGATTTTCTACAGCCTGTGATGTCAGAAGAACATCTCGAGTCCACTGCCAGTTTAAACCACAATATCCCCCTTTACTATCACTATTTCTAATTGCACTACTTTCTCCTTTTCTTTCTGAGTCGTGCATCCGCCGAAGGATGCATGTGCTCCAGCTGCCATACAGCCACTGGCACCGACTTCTATGCTGTAATGCAGGCCGACACAGAGGCCCCCCCACCTGAATGCTAAAAACAGAACGTGTATTTTTGTGTTTAGGTAGAATTCAAACCTGACAGGGTAGATTACAATCCAAAGCCCAGCTGGATCCACATCACTCTAATGCGTGCTGCATGCCTTAACTTTAAACACACATGCACACACACACACACACACACACACACACACACACACACACCAACATGCTTAATGAGGGCTGAGGTCCCAGCATGCTGCTGTGCTGGCAATGCAGTATCTCAAAGTGAGGCTCACACACTCAGCATGGCACCTTGGTGTTGTCCACATGCGATTGCTGTCCTCATATCCTCCGTGATAACTACACAGCCTCCTTTCCACTGCTACACCTCATCGTTATTTTTCTCTAGCTTTTTTTTTTTGCCTTGTACATTCAAATAGTCATGTCTGCTTGTCGGTCAGATTGCATTATTGTCAACATGTATTCCCTGACATGAGGTGAAGTGCTAACCTCCATGATTCCCTCCTACCCTTTCCATAGGGCCTGTATCCATGGACAAAGTACATTACTGCGAAAGATTCATTGAACTCATGATTGATTTGGAGGTAAGACACTTCCTCTCATTGCAAAGCTTCATTCGAAATCTTTTGCCATTTGTACTTCCTCTCTCCCTACATTTGATTGCTTAATTTAAAATGTAGAGTGCAGGGTGATGCACTCAGGCTTTACAGACTAAGCATACACTCCTTTCCACTGTGCACGTACAGTGTATTTGCTTAATCATGGTATTCTGATAAAGGAAGTGGTGTAGACATCTGTCTCTGCAGAGCTTGCTCGCCCTTCACATTTCTAGCTAACTCAGGTCAACAGACAGAGGCTAAATGTCCAGTCTCAGCTCCACCCGATGTGTCTCTGTCATTGCTGTCTGCAAAGCTCTGCAGTATTTGAAACGGTAGTCTTTTTATCTGAGTATGAAAGATATTTTTAGCCTGATGGCATTTGACATTTGGTGAAAGGAGTGATGAGCAGCGTCTGCTGGACATAAGAGTAATGACCGGAGACATTATTCCCTTCTGGAAATGATCCCAGGTATTGAAGGAGCAGTTTGTTTAAATATTTGTGTTTGCATAATAATTACGACAAAAAACAGTTTTCTAAAACCTCATCCAATCTTTTTACTGTTCAATTAGAATTTGAGATGAATGATGAGTATTGCTGTTTAAAAAAAAACCTCTTTCAGCAAGCAACTCTTTTTTTTCTTCTACCATGGAACCTGTATTTATTTTTGTAATAAAAAATTGACAATCCATTTTACGTGGGGCAAATGGCAACGAGTCAAGACTGAGCTTTTGTCAAGGTTGTTTTGCTCTAGACAGCATTAGCATCCAACGGTGTAGTTTTTTGTTTCTACTTTGCTCCTCTCGACTCTTTGACTGATATCAGACAAAGTATTAGTAATTACAGTAGAGTTGGTGCTTTTAAAGGTCTGGATGCCAGGCAAGTCCACTCCTAAAACCCTGGCAACATCCTGTTGTTTGCATGACTACACCTCAGTGGTAAAATGCACATACATTGGTCTGTAGTACTTGGGGAAATGGAAACCAGGTTGTCAGTTCTCTGTGATATGAGGCAAGAACTTTTATGAACCACCATCATCGTATGGCTTCATTTAAAAGAGAGTTAGTTATCTGGACTGAAGACACAGTGTCACATTAGATGGTTGCTGCCGTTGCCTGTGCAGATCTCCTGTTTCTAGCAAACTAGCCGAATAGATTTCCTCTGACTGTCGTGCTGACAGGCCGGCCTTGCTGTTCCTGGCAGCGGCTAGTGGCCGGCCAGCTAACCGCCTCCAGAGACATCTCCTGTCCTTCAGCGCTATCCTTTTACAAAGCCTCAGTAGCTCGAAATCCATACTTCCCTTCTCTGATGACGACCTGAAAATGAATGCAGGACAAAAAAAGGATCCTGGTTTTCATGTGTCTTGTATGCCGGCTGTCAGTGCCCTGTTTAGATCAAAGATGTTGGATATAAAGGTATCTGTTCTCTCGGTGTTTAGGTATCGTTTGCTGCACCTGCTCCCTTTGAAGATCTGTTTTCAATGAATAAAATAATGGATATGACGTTTTGTTGGTGTTTTGCATTTCAGTATTCCATTTCATATTCCATTTTACAATGCAGTTTCCTTCCGGGCAGGTTTGTTCCCCGCCTTTTATACTGTGATAGATTGAATCTCCTTTTTTGTTCTGTGTGCTCCAGTCATTCTATCTCTCAGGCTGTCAGTTCATCAACATGCAGCGTAATTCTTTGTTATATTTATACCAAAGTGGCTCTTTTATCTCGTTTTGACAGTTTTCTCCATTACTTGCCTTCATGTCATGTTCGCCTGCTACAGCGAGCACATAAATGATGTCTATAGAAGTGATCTTCACATATCACTGCCATCCTGTCCTTTTGTTTGCCTCTATATGATGCAAAACAACCTCAAGACACAAAAAGCTCATGGATCAATAAGCTGTATGGATAATCATGGTCCAGATGCTGGGAAATGCTGTAGTTGTTGAGCCAATTGATTCTTAAAATCCCCGAGAGGTGTCTATTCATACAATACCTAATTCTTTCCTTCCTTGATGGAGGGCGATCTGAACCCTTTTCCTGCACAAATTGTCTTTTTTTCTTATCATTTAGACGCGTCCACTGAAAAAGAATGCTTTTTAAACAGGATGTATTCAGGTATTTGGTTACAAGCCATAAACGTGGTGTCCCGTGTGTTTAGGCCCTGCTGCCCACCAGACGATGGTTCAACACTGTGTTGGATGACTCTCACTTGGTGGTCAGCTGCCACCTGTCCAGTCTCGTCCACAGAGAGAAGGAAGGACACCTCTTCTGCCAGGTACAACACAATAGCACACAAAAATACACTTAAAATTATTGTATGCAGGCATGATGAAATCGAGTCACCATTTCTGTAATGTTTCCCTGTGTAAGAGTAACTCATATTCTTGTCGCCTCTCTGTAGCTGCTGGACATGCTGAAGTTCTACACAGGTTTTGAGATCAGTGACCAGACAGGTACTGCCTTGACGGAGAAAGAGATGACCACTCTGCACTATGACAGAATCCTCTCGTTGCAGGTAAACAGAACACACGAATATGCTTTGTTAAAACGTCAACCATTATGCAAAATGCACTTTTTGCTGTCTTTTATAAATAAATGTGTCCCCGGTGTGTAAGTAGACTCACAAACTGTCAGAAAATACAACCCTCTCTCTTTTCCTGCTTACCCACATCTCTAAAAACGGGGGTACAAACAAGCTGATCCAGATTGGCTGCCAATATGATGTCATAACCAAAATGTGGGCTGTCTTCACATTGAACTCCTGGCAACGTCCCGCCCACGTGTCACGTCTCAACCTATCGTCCCCTTATACAGTCGGCTAACTAAATCTAAACCTCCGCAGCATCTCTGTGTCTCTGTGCAGGATGTCTGCAGGAGGGACTTAGAGGTGTTGTGTATATATAATACATATAATGTCACTGTTGTAGTGGTAAACACTTGAGAACTGTTTCAGATATAATGCTAGATGTGGTTTTGACATAATAGAGGTTTAATCACGGCAGCATTTAGCTGAGAAACTTCTCTCTTCAGAAAGAGTGATCATGATGCTCCAAAGGGGCGTGGCCAGCTTCAGGTCAGCTCAGGAACAGGGCTGAAATAGAGGGGTATGAGGCATGGCTACAATGGTTGATCTGTTTGGTATTTTGAGAAACACTTCACAGACATGTTTTGTATAGATATTGCAGTACAATATATTGTTAAAATATAGCATGATAGGAGACCTTTAACTCAAAGTATTCAGTGTGCTCTTCATTGATTTCTTTTTTAGGATGTAGAGTTTAGAGTATTTGGCTTTATGTTTTTACGAGAGCAACTTGAATAGAAAATGATACAGACAGTGACCAAATTTAATTTTTGTACTTGTGATAAATGGTATAGGTCCTAAGTCGGTATTGTATATCCATCTATTGCCACACCCGAGCTGTTACTATGTTTTCTAATCCTTTTTGAGTGGTGTTATCTTGGTTTAAAGCAATGCAGTATATGTAACAATGAGTAATATTTTTTTAACTATGGTCAGTTTCTGGAAATCTTTCTGAGTATTTTGCTCTTTTGTCTTGCAGCGGGCAGCGTTTGCTCATTTCCCCGAGTTGCAGGACTTTGCTCTGTCCAACGTGGCAGCAGTAGACACTCGTGAATCCCTGACCAAACACTTTGGCCATCTCAGGTAAATCAAAACACCATGAATCAATCATGTTTGTTGATTGAACAGCGTAGAAATAGAGCCATCTTTGAAACCTAAAATATTTTAGTATGTGTTTTTTTATTTTATCTAACCGGACAACTTGATGTGTAAATACACTGCATATCAAACATTGTGGTGTTGTATTTTTTTTACCATTCTGCTTCATATACAAATACTAACTGTATGAGTGTACTTTATCTCTTTAAAAGTTCATAATTCCCCAAAAGTACTGTCAGTGGCCAAGAGCAGATGATATAGCGATCTGACCTTTTATTTGAGCTCCTTTGGATCTCCAGAAATTACAAACCCCAGTCAAAGTAGAAGCACCCACGCAAACGTCCTCTCTGGGCACTAAGTTGCAGTATGGCATCAGCACCGTTGCTGCCTGACTTCCCTGCTAAATGGCAGCTAGTGAGCCCTTAAACAGGCAGCTGGTACCAGCCAGAGAGAGAGGCACGCCTCATTAATTTAATCGATTTGCAGTGGCTTGAGAATAAACTGTCTGAACAGCTGTGTTTGTCAGATCATATTAGCTTGCCAAAGAGCTAAAAAGCACCCTGGCTTTGAACTAGCCTGTGTGTGGGTTTTTTAACCTGTGCACATGCGTGAAGGGGAGTAAAAAGACATTGATTTATTCCTAACTTGTAATTACTTTAGGGGTTCTAACCTTTCTTGTCATTTTGATGTTATAATGAACATTTGATATATAGACCAAAGCTTTAAGAAGGTCTTTAAACCACCAATGTTTCAGCTCTACAACAAACTTAAATGAGTAGCTGAATACTTATTTGTTTGTCTAGTAAGTTTCCTCTCTGACCGTGTAGGAACTACATGTCCTCTTTGCGTTTGTTGTTTGCATATCTATCATCTCCTTTTAACTTCTTTAGTGGATTATAAATTGTTAAACCCCAAACTTAGTTTCTTTGAGTCGGGGGGGGGGGGGGTTATGAGCCGTGCTGAGCTGAATCAGGTAAAGATTTGAACTATACCATTTCAAGAGGCTCTGCTCCTCTTCCCAGAATTAGGGTTTTGAATATAGCAGAACTGCATTGTTCCCTGCTCCACAACTGTCACCAAAGCAGCTCCTGGGTAACTCCAAATATGCCGATCAGATTTAACGAGGCACTTTTCATCCAAACAACTCATGCTAATGCCAGTTTATTCCAGCTGCTCTACCCACAGGCTAAGCTCCCAGTCACCCGCCGCTCTGAATTTATCCGCTAAGTCCCCCAAACACACAAACGCAGCATTATTGCTTAGTCTGCCCACACATATACACACCCATTCTCTATCACTCTCACACACACACTTTCACTTACATAAAACATGTTAGTATGTGTGAGCGTCATTTCAGGCCGAAAGTGAATTGACTGCACAATCAAAGAGTATGCAGCACTGTGTGAAAGAGAGAGTCATCAAATGCAAAAAGAAAGGATGTAATTGGGTCTGTGGATTAGTTCTTCGGCGCGGTGCTGTCATTGGAAAGGGCGTTTGGATTTGATCGATTACACTTCTCATTTAATCCTGGTTCCTTTTCTGACGGTATTCTGTGAATAAGTAAAGAAAGGAAAACATTGTGAAAGCATACACTTCAATTATTATTTAGCAGATTTAAGCTGCCATGAAACACATTTGTCGTGTGTTTTTTTGGCTTTGTCAATTGAAAAGAAGAGTTGTAACGGTGCGTTCTTTTTTTCATGTTTTTTCGTGTAGCTGGCTGAATAAAACTGCCTGTGTTTGACTAAGAAATGATTCTTTTTATTGGCTAAAGTGACAAAAATGTACTTAAGCTAAACAAAATGGCTTTTTTAAATATAGCTGATCCAAAGTCTGATCAAGGGGTCAAGAAGCCTTAGGTTTATTAGTAAACTTACTGTAGACCAATTTCTGTCATGTACCATCCTTACCTTACCCTGCCACTAGCTCAGCTGTCAGTCATGACCTCGTCCAGTCATTTCCATTACTCAGCGAGCTCTTGTGCTGCTGGAATTCTGTTGCTAAGGGAAGGAATGTCCACATGACCTATGCCGGGTCATCCACTGAGCCACCAAACTGCAACATTGGCAGAATTGCCACCCAACTGCCCCAGCCCGGCATCACAAGTAGCAGAATTGATGCACATTCACGGATTCAGACGGTCAGGGCCACGTGTGGCTGTCCAGGGCTGTCACAATGTGTCCAGGCCCTGTCCTTCGTTGTGTACCAGACCCTGCCTGTGTCACAGTGTGTCAGCCTGATTAAAACAGGTCTGTATGCAGAGAGCCATGCCTCAGCTTTCTGAGAAGGAGATGGGCTTTGATTTTCATAATCCTGTCGCATCAGTGTGCCCCGGCCCCTTAACACATGCTGACAGAGCAGGAGTGAGTGTCGAAGCAAACACAAGATTTGCTTTGTGCCGCAGTGCTAACAAGCAAAAAGAATTTGATAAGCCGGTGTATCTTCACACATAAAGTGGTGTTGTTGTTGCCATTTCAAATCTCTTTCTGAGAAGGGGGTGTAGTTTTCTAAGAGTGACTGAACACACACTATTTTTCTTTTTAGAAATACAGTATGATGCAATGATACATAGTCCAAATGTTGTTTTGGACATCAGGTGGTCTCTTCCTCAAGATTAATCTTCACCATCTCAGTCAATAGCGAACCAATTAAGTACATCTGCTTGTTGTCATCCCTGATCTGCATTTTGGTTTAGTCGCCTAACCTTTTGTTTATCTTCTCCGTAGTCCCAATACACTCCACCAGGTGGCCTCGTATTTGTGTCTGCTGCCAGAGCTGCCTGAAGGACAAGACACCACCTATGAGAAGGAGGTTCTGCTTGAGCTTCTGGTAAGTGCAGTCATGACTTTCACTGTCATGTAAATACAATCAATTAGTGTCTTTTATACATTGCAAGTCTTGGTTTTCACAGTGGCAGGGTTTTACCTTCATTTCAGTCGTCATTATCCGTACATTTAACAAAAAAATGGAAACATTTTTCAAGAGGAGCATGCACCTTGATCCCTATAGGGACAAAGGTTGACCCATCATTGTCTAAAAAAATTCTGTTTGCATTGGGATGTTATAGATTGTAGATATAATAACAAATGTGACTTGATGGAAAAGCAGACAGGTACCAATGACATATAGTCTGTCAATTTAAAAAAGCTTATGCCAATCCTGACGATTATCCATAATGATTTTTAACTGAAAATATTATACTTTTTTCTACTGCAATATTGAAATGTTTATCCAAGACAATATTTTATACCGCAGACATTTATTGATTAAATGGAAATGCTGTAATTGTATAAGGGAATGAAGCAATACTTCAGGCTCTGTGTGCTTGTCAACCGGCTTCATAAAGTCTCCATAATTGGCATCGGTGCCCCTCTACTAACATGTTGGTGAACAGTTATTCTTCAGAACAATAACTGGCCGGTCAGCGCTGCGGCATCATAGCCTTTGTGTTTCTCATTGTAAAATCATTCATTTAAGCCCTTTGACCTTGGAATACGTACAGTATCCCCTCCTCGCTGCCCGTCCCTCTTGAATTTGCCTTCTAATCCAATTACTCCCTTATGTGGGCACTTGTGTGTCGTAGGGTAAATTGGAGGCATTGCTGATAACATAGAAAAATAAACTTGAGGTAGTTGGACTGTCCTCTCTGGCTCCCCTTCCCTTGTTTCGCAGTTTTTATATTTTTACAACCCCTCCGGGGAACTACTGAAGTTTCCCAACACACTCACACATGCGCTGTAGACCTCTTCATCTAAGTGGGTGATTCAAGGCTGTCCTGCAGTTATTCATAATTACCCACTCAGACCCTCCCCAGGTCCTTTTCAGAGAAGTAATGGAGAAAAGCCATTTTGATAATTATCTGATTAGATTGTTGCAGGAGACAATGTCAGGGGACTCATTTGTGTGCGCCTGAGGTTGCCCCCAACAACCAACATCTCTGAACGAGTGGGTTTAAGCGGACAGGGCAACAGGACTAGAACTCTGCCACAAGGTAGAAAAAACAATTGTGCTTGCTCCAGGGGATATACTCATTAATATGCTTAGGGAGGAGGGTCCATTCTTTTTTAGAAACACTCCTGCTGTTACACCACATTCTGTGTTAAAGCTTTCCTTTCCTCTAGAGCAGGCCTGGCCAACCCGCGGCTCCCGAGCCGCATGCGTCTCTTTGTCTGGTTTCATGCGGCTCTTACATTCATATCAAAGTTTGTGTTTGTGTTTTTTTAATGTGCGTGTTCGCTTCGCTTGAGTTCAATACGGTATTTTCGTCAAACGCACATATGCGTGAGATGAAAATACCGCAGTTTCCCAGTAGGGGCAAGATCATTTGAGTAAACAATTAGTGTCAACTTTGCTCTCAAAATGGCAGGGAAAAAATGCACAGCAAAGCGAAAGTATGAAGATGAACACAGGACGTTTTAACAGAGTGGGAGAGTTTATATTTTTGTGTTCAACGTAATGGCAAGCCATTCTGCCTTTATATGTCAGGCGTCATTAGCGCATTTCAAAGCTTCAAATCTTCAGCGCCACTTCAGCTCACTCCATGCTAACATCGACCAGGAATTTCCAAAAGAAACTGAACTTTGCAAGCACAAGTTGGTCACAGTTTTCCCAAAATTGACGAAGCACTCAGAGACCGGCTTGGAACATTGCACGGGCTAAAAAGCCATACAATGAAGGGGAGTTTATTAAAAAATGCCTGTGACGTTGTTGAAATCTTGTCTCCTGAAAACGACAAACTAAAACGAATGGTATCGGACGTCCAACTGTCCCGCCACACTGTTGAACACAGAATATCGGACATTAACTCGGCTATTGAATCACAGTTGCACTGTGACCTTCAAGTATGTGAATATTTTAGTGTTGCATTGGATGAGACTTGTGACATACAAGACAAGCCTCAGTTGGCAATATTTGCACGGTCTGTCTCAAACAAAAAGATTGTGTGATCAAAGAAGAACTCCTTGATATTGTACCATTAAAAGACAGAACCCATGGCATAGATGTGAAAGAAACAATGAAGGCTGCATTTGCGAAAGTAAATCTGCCCATACCGAAACTAACTGCAATAGCCACGGATGGAGCGCCAGCCATGATCGGATCTGTGAACGGGCTTGTGCAAAGCTGACCAAACATTTCCCGAGTTTTCTAGTCACAGATGAGGCTGCATCTGAGTTGGAGATGATCGATCTTTGTGAGGAGGACCAACTGAAACCTGCTTTAAGGGAAAAATACCCCAATGTCAAACGGGCTGCGCTTAAGATACTGCAAATGTTTGGGTCAACATATGTCTGCGAAGTCTGTGTTTTCGACCCTGAAACACGTGAAATCAAAGCATCGATATGTTCTGACTGACACCCATGTGAAAGAATTGCTTCGAGTGGCAACAACGGAATACAAGCCAGATTTCAAGGGGATTGTTCAAGGCAAGGAATGCCAGAAGTCCCACTAAGCAACATGCATGGTAAAAGAAAAACGCTAATGTAAATAATTATATTTTTGTTTGTGCACTTGGTTTAACTAAGAGTTTGTGTGTGTGAGACAGTGCACACAATGTTCATTGTTGAATATGACTGGCTTGTGGTCTTAGTACTGTAGGGGTCAATTTCTGTCATTATTATGTTGGTGTGTGACATTTACAATAAATCTGGCTGAGCAGAGGTCTGTGTGTGTGTGTGAGAGAGGAAGGGATGGGGTGATGTTCATGTTTGCCCATTCGGCTCGTTGCGTTAACACAGTAAAAAAAATGTGGCTCTTAGTCTCTGAATGGTTGGCCACCCCTGCTCTAGAGGAACAGACGAGCTGATATGTATTCTAAAGCCGGTAGTCCTCCCCTTGACATATTGCATATAATGTCTCTGCAGAATTTTAATCTCTATTCAAATGCATTAAAACAGAGATTCCGCACACAAGACATGTTATTAAAAGTTTTCAGGTAACTACAGGTTCACGGTGGGTATGATGTAACAGAATTTGAAGTGCCCTGGTTTTATGGAAACGCTATTTCCTTTATTCTCTGGTATGTATTCTAGTAAGGGAGAAGATAAACATCTCGGTCAATGAGTCAAAGTGACAACGAAGCATTTGTCATGAACCTAATTTCTCCTTTTCTGTCTCTCTCGCTGTCTGCCTCACACAGGTGTCCCGTCATGAGCGCAGAATCTCTCAGATCGAGCAACTTAACCAGATGCCACTTTATCCAACGGAGAAGATAATCTGGGATGAGAACATTGTCCCCACAGAGTACTACTCGGGCGAAGGTGTGTGTTGCATGAGTGAATTGGGATTGGATTTACATCACTGTGTGTGTGCCTGTTTTAGTTGAGGAACACACCTTCAAATATAGGTTTATGCAGTCACACCTTGGGTTATCTCTTATCCTGAGGACACTTCGTATCTGGCACTGAACTGGCATCCCTCTTTGGGAATCCTCTTTAGTTGTCAAGGACACCTTTAAGAACTCTCAGAGCACAAACAAAAGCCTGTAAGCATATTACTATGGCTTTAACACAGACATTTAGCCTCTGTAGAAGCAACAATTTAAACTGTTGACATTACAGATGTTGCTTCATAACACTTGGGTCATTTTGTAATTGAATCCAAACACAAATTATGACGTGGTAATTGTAAGGGTGTACTCAAAACATGTGAGTGTTATTAACTCTGTCTCTTTCGATTTCTTTTATTCCAGGCTGTCTCGCACTACCTAAGCTGAATCTCCAGTTCCTGACCCTCCATGACTACCTGTTGAGGAACTTTAATCTGTTTCGTCTAGAGTCCACCTATGAGATCAGACAGGACATCGAGGATGTGGTGTGGCGTATGAAACCATGGTAAGGTGTCCTCATGTCTGGAAAACTACGGGAAGGTGTCTTTCTTACGAACTCATGTCGTCAATATGTCCAGTGATAGGCTCGGAAAGAATACTAAAGAGGAAGTGGAGAAAAGGCTCATGTACTATAACAAGTTAGATATTCAGAGTTTTAAAATTGGATTCCCGCACACTGATAAGCATCTTTGGTTTCTTTCTCTTTCTAAGTAGGACACATATTACCACAGCTTTTTAACATCTTTTAACATCCGTGAATGAAGATCCTTATCCTCGTCCCCCTTTCCTTAAGTGGCATGGCGTATTGATAATGTTTTATTAAAAGACTGTGATATTCTGTAAACCAAATTTGGAAGCTGCATGCTTAACATAATATGTGCTCCCATTATGTCAACTTGTTTGTTGTTCCAGCAAAAGTAAATAAGTAAGCAGTAGTGCCATGTGCTGCCCTAAATCCAACTGATTTCAATCTTGGCAACGGCCTACAGCGCTTGTCTGACTTCTTGTTGTGTCTGTCCCTTTGCGCAGGCAGTCAGAGTACGGCGGGGTGGTGTTCGGGGGCTGGGCCAGGATGGCTCAGACCATCACCTCGTTTTCCATCGTCGAGGTTGCCAAGCCAAACATTGGAGAGAGCTGGCCGGCCCGCGTGCGAGCTGATGTCACTGTAAATCTAAATGTACAAGATCACATCAAGCACGAGTGGGAAGGTAAAATGTTTTGTCAATACTTTAACTGAATTTGAATCAGCTTTTATGAAGGTCTGTCCACTATTCATAATGCTATTTCAGCTATCCTGCATTCTCAATCTATTTATAGTTAGAATTAACAACAATGTATTGATTACAAAACACATCCTCATAAATTCCATTTCATTTAGAGCTGCTACACATTTTCTTCCCTCTATTTTTCCTTATTGTGTCTTCTAGCAATCCCAGTAAGCAGTTTATAACCACCATAAAGTCTTCCCTCATCCCACCGGGCCTTGAATCATGACCCGTACCTGCTTCATGTCTCTGTGAAGACATAATATTTCCGTGTAGCCTCCACAACTGAGCCGCATTGTTTTATTTTCTGATCATTTTCCTCTCCGTTGTGGCTGATGACGGCACTGTAGATAAGGTTTACAGTAGATCGTCAGCCTTGGAGGACATTGACTCACTGGGATTCACATAGATGCCCAATGAGGCCTTTGCCAAGCTGACTGCTACAGCTCTCCAGAGATACAGGCTATATTCATACTCAAATTTATGCCAAATACACTGATTAATGTAGAAAGGGAATGGGCTCTTTCATTGGGCAAGTGCTGTAGAAGTAATGAACTGATAAATGGATGAGAAAGTAAGCCTAATGTATCCCAAATTGATGTCTTAATTTCCTTTTATACCCAATTTTATGGCTTCACTTTCTTTTGTGTAATTTCAGTGAAGGAATGGTTATATCCAATAGCTTTTTCCCCATCGTATAATTAGAGCATCATGTTTTAAAGATCAGGCAAACGCTGACGGGGCGGTTTCTCTCACATCTCCATTCTTCCAGACACTACTACTCCGTCTCACTCCCCATCACTTCTCTGCCTCCCCGTGTCCTCTATTTCTCTGAAACCCTTCGTTTCCTTTCCTCTTTTTCTCTCTAACCCCTGTGTTCATCCCTTTCCCCCCACAGGGCTGCGGAAGCATGACGTTTGCTTTCTGATCACGGTGCGCCCCAACCTACCCTACGGCACGCGCTTCGACCGGCGCCAGCCCTTTGTGGAGCAGACGGGCCTGGTGTACGTGAGGGGCTGCGAGGTGCAGGGCATGCTGGATGACAAGGGACGCGTCATTGAAGAAGGTATGATCCTGTGTGCTCCTGCCCACACACACACACACCAGCGACACGTGACATCCAACCACCCGTTAGACCTTCTGTCTCCCCAACGACAGATCCTGAGAGAGGGTCAGACCGGTGTTGTCATGGTGACAGTCACAGGGAGACCTGACCTGTTCACATTAACATTCCATTAACCTGAGGTCGACAGCAACACCTGAGAGATTTTGCCCCTTCATTTATTGGATTTAAGTGAAGTGTTGCATTGGCTATACGGGGATGTATGCTGAAAGAGAAGACTCAATGTGCTTTTCCTTCAGAAGATATTCATGTGTCATAGAGGAAAAGTTTAGCCAGCCACAGTTATTTTCCAGCGTTATTGGCACAAAGCATGAAACTGTATTTGTAAGCTATCGTATTTTGCTTATAGAAAGTTCTGTTTTGTGTCCACGTGTAAGGAATCCCCACAGATCACATTTAAACTCCTGGTCTTTCCTGGAAAGTAAAATATGTCTCCTCTGTTTTACTGTCATGTTTTTCACCCACAGCCCAAAGCATTCCCTCTGAGCCGTCGGTTCACCTAAGTTAGTTCGCTTATAAGTCCCCGTCAGAACGTGTGTCCATGCACTGAAGCTCCCTTTCCACTATCCTCTCATCTGTTTGGATTAAATATGCAGAGGGCAGGGCTTTCTAACTAGACATGCTGCCAGCAGGGAACATGCCCTGCGAGTAAAGGCTTGGTTAAACTTTCAGATCCCCAACGGGGCTAAGTGGTACCCTAGGTAACTGAGTGGTTGGGTTAGACACAAATCATTGGGCACTTGAAGGTGAGATGCAAGCTGAGAAGTGCAAAAACAATAAGGCTTGAATACAGAATAACGAACACATTCAAAGCAGTTACATCTAAATGTGTATTGATTTAATCTAACCTTTAACTAACAGCTTAACACAATACAATGGCACATACTTGTTTTAACTGCTAACACACCATGGCCCAGCTGTCCACATTCTTATTCCATGCCATTGAGGGTGCAGCTTCCACTCGTGAGCTTTCATACTCCTTTCAGTCAGCGGGATTTGATCATCCACCATAGCTGTACACATGTGCACGTGGACCGGCATACACATAGATGGTCACACACATTACACACACACACACACACACACACACACACACACACACACACACACACATCAGATGCCGAAGGGATTGGGTTTCACTTTCCTGCTCTGTGCCCTGCAGCTCCATACAAGAATCTATTTAGACATCTGTGAAAGCTGCATTTGCTGCTGCACACAGGCTCCCTATGGGGGAAGCCTTAAGCCCGTGGCCTGTCAGTCAAGCCTCTGTGTAATTCCTGTTCATGGGGACTTGCAAAACTGTAAGGCGAGCCAGGGTGATCTCTCTTCGAGGTGTTTATTTAAGAATGTAAGGATGGATGTTGTTATTAAGACCTGCGTTACATCGACTGCAAGCATTGCCTACAAATGTATATGTATTATTTATCACTAAAGGTCATCATTACTGGATTCTAGTATAACACTTATTCTCCCCAAACACTCTCTCGCTCTAGGACCCGACCCAAAGCCTAAGCTGCGAGGAGACGCCAGAACCTTCCGTGTATGGCTCGACCCAAACCAGTATCAACAGGACATGACCAGCAGCATCCAGAGTGGCACTGAAGACCCTTATGAGTCTTTCAATGTCATCATGAGACGCAAACCCAAGGAGAACAATTTCAAGGTTTGGACTATACGCTAAAGCACACCCGATGCTGTATCGAGTACTTCATCTACAGACCTTGAGCTCTGGTCCTCCACACACCACCCTAGAGTGATGTATCGCACATATTACACTCTCTTGGGTGTTGTAGCTGTAAGGTTGGGGCCAGGGCAGCCCTGAGATTACCACACACTCAAGGGCCCCCCCCCCTCCCGTGATCCCAATAAAGGACACTTCTCACTGGATATTCATATGTTATGGACCCCAACCTCGCCCTAACCTTTAAGAATTCCCCTGTGGCAGCGAGCCAGCATTGTATACTAATATAACAATTGTTTATTGTCAGTGTAACATACGCAGGCCAACAGCAGAAGGGTTAAATGTAGATGTTGTTGCAGATATTAAAATGTTTTAGCAGGTCATACTAAAGTTATCTATGCAAGTGTGTGAAACTTTTGTTAGATATCCCATCTTTCTTATGCTGATTTGCTTCATTTTCTACTTTTTGATTGTTAATCATTGTTCAAAACTCTTGCTGTTTATCACATCTTTTTATTTGAGACCCTCTCATTACAGCTTTGTCAAATTTTCCATTTCTAATTCAGCACACCCTTTACCGTCTTTCACAGCAGGGAAAACAACAGCTTATTTTGAAGCGTTTTTTTTATGAATTTGAAAAGAGCAGGAACTAATGGGTATTCAGGAAACATTCTTCTCCATCTTTGATGTGTGACATAGATCAAAGTAAACACGTTCCTCTACCCGGTGTTTGATGCTCAGGGTATTAGACAGTTTGCAGATCATTAAAATATAATTGACAGACATACAGATTACCTGCTGTCCCATCAGCCCACCACAAAGCTATTCTTATCCAGCTCAACCAGCTCTTGTGGGAAGCTTGTTTTATTGTCTGACGAGGCTCACTGCCCACATTCTCTGTCTCTCGGTTTTAGGCGGTGCTGGAGACCATCAGAAACCTGATGAACACAGAGTGCGTGGTCCCGGACTGGCTTCACGACATCATCCTAGGCTATGGCGACCCAGGCAGCGCACACTACTCCAAAATGCCTAACCAGATCTCCACGTTGGACTTCAATGACACCTTTCTGTCCCTGGACCATTTACGGTCGTGTTTCCCTGATTACACCATCAAGGTCACCGAGGATGACCCCGAGCTGCAAGTCTTCCCGTTCAGGTGAAAGTCGAAGACCCAATAATCACATCATGAATACATTTTTTTTGTTGAATTACCTTGTTCAAAATAATAATAGGTTTAGATATGGTTAATAATATATATTATATTGTAGCATGTTATAATTTACTCGTATTCTTCCCTTTGCTTCACCAGAATCAAGTTCCCAATCTCAAAAAAAGCAGAAAAAGGGAAGAAAAGGAAGGCGGATGAACCGGTGGAAGAGCAAAGTGAAGACAAGACCTTGATTGTTGAGCCCTTTGTCACCCCCAACCGTGGGCCTTACCCCTACAACCAGCCCAAAAGGTGAGAAGTCACTGCACAGATTCAGGCTCCTCGTCCACAATATAACAAGATGAATGTTCAAAGGTACTTCATTGTTGGGATAAACCTTGATTTCTCTCTGAAAAAAACATTAACCTCTTTATCTAAAACATATTTGGAGTCTAAAGAAAAGTGGACTTCTTATGTGTGTATTATTGATTTTGTTTGTCTCCATGGTGTCTGCTCTGACTTGCTCACTATGGGATGTTGTGGCGCTATTTTAGTTGTGCCTATAAATACATTTTTTGTAATTAATTCTGAACAGCAAATATCTGTGTGCTTATTTTAACACCACATAATAATTGCAAATTAAAGATTCATCTTGTAGTGTTTGAGCATTTCCAATTCACACTTTGATATTTAAATCATAGAAACAACACGTCCATGGGGGAGCCCTGATTCAACATTCTTTAAAGATGCATTAAATATAATATTTGGGGCATCTCTTTAAAAATAGTGAAAGGATGCTGTCAAGGATATTCAGTATATCCAACTAATTACTCGATGTATTAATATAACAATGTTCATGTTTTACAGGAACACAATTCAGTTCACTCCGACTCAGATTGAAGCCATTCGGGCCGGGATGCAGCCAGGACTCACCATGGTATGGACTTTCTTACACAGGTTTCAAAACTGAGTGTGTCAGCCTAAAATGTAATCATGAATATCTGGCTGTCATAATATTGTTGTGTAGTTAGCCTCTCTATTTATGCTTGGAAGATTAATGGATAGCAATACAGATATGTTTAAGCTGTAAAACCACACACACAGCCAGCTATTTCATTAAGTTTCCATCTTTATTCTTTAGGTAACAGAATAACATTTAAGTTTATAGTTGTGGACTTAATTAGAAGGAGAAACCATGTGTTAAACCCATCCTATATGCAGGGGTGGGATGCTGCAGATGCCTTTCCATCTCACTGGTATAAAGATTTGGAACTATTAATCTTGCACCAAAGGGAATTCCTTCGCCAGTAAATGTGCTGCTGTCAGGTGTCCCTATTTCCATCACTCTTGTAAAGCGATGACACATATCCCTGAAACCTTCTCTGTAATGTTGGCATTGCTGATAACATAGTCAGCCACACATGAAATGACACATATGACAGCTAGGGAGTCCATACACACATCCACAGCTCTGTCATTCCAGCCTGCTATTGAGAGCTGAAGAGCAGTGTAACACACACTGTTCTGACGAGAGTGATTTGATTGATGTGGTGGTTGGAAGCTGGCAGCAGACTCTTGAGTTATTTATTACACAGCCAGCACAGGAAAATATGGCAAGTAGGCTATCATCAGAGTCATAAAACAACTCTACATGCATGCCTTTCTCCGCTCCCTCCTCACCCGCTCTAACCTTTCCATCTTGGCACATGTCGTTAGCAGCCAACTCGCACCACCTCCCGGTCTGCCTGGCTTGGCTTTCATGTAGGAGCTCATTATCAGCTGATTTATGCAGGAATAACTAATTGTACCCACTATTTTTGTTGAAATTACTCACCTGAGATACCAACGCAAAGACCAACCGGTTTCATGAATATTTATTTTGTAAATTAGAGGCTATTCGCCCACCAGTTAAGTAAATGTGTTGCTCAGTTCAATTATCACGGTAACCTGTATACAGAGAGAATGTGCTACTAGCATACAGTACAGAAGGGAGCTTAATAAAATTCTCTTGCCTCCTGTATCTTTTTTCCATTTTCAGTAGCTCTGTGTTTCTGCCCATCTGTGCACTCACTGTGTCTTAGCATGCCAGGCAGCACCACAACCTTGTTGCATTGTGTATCTGAGCACGGCTGGCGATGGAGCACCAGCCTAGCCCGTTCTGACATGCACATGGCCTAGCTGTCACAACCACTAGGGTGTCTCCAGGGCAAGCGCCTATGCAATGTGACCTTACTTTGTTTTTTTCTCATCTTCTGCTTCTTTTCTGTGTAAAAAAACAATAATAATAATTTCTTTTTTCACACCTCCTCCTTCATCTATGGTTCTGTGTCTGTAGGTTGTTGGACCACCAGGTACCGGAAAGACAGACGTTGCCGTTCAGATCATCTCCAACCTCTATCACAACTTTCCTGAGCAGAGGACCCTCATTGTGACACACTCTAACCAGGTTAAAACACCTCACACTACATATACACCCCAAACTGGCTTGATAAATACCTCACATCTAAAAGTTTCCCGAACACCCTGTTTAAAAATCTTATGGAGCCGTCTGGAGAATATAGAGCTTGTTCTCAGAGCTACCCATTAGTCAGCCAAAAGTCACATTCAAACCATAGAGGAAAAATTAAAATCTAATCTCCCTGGCGACCTGGACTCTCCTCAGTATTTAATCATAAAGTAATCTGCTGTTGTTTTACAGCAGTGGAAGCTTGCCAAAAATGCTTGGCCACAAAATGCAATAGCTGGATGTAATGATGAAAACCTTATATTACTGCAATGGTTTCACTCAAATATATTACAAACAGCCCTGTGTGAAGAATTGGACCAAATGCATAGTGATTAAACAAGATACAGAAAATCCATACGGGTTGAAACAAAGATCATGCATATATAAAAGAATATGTTTCTATGTCTGATCATGTTTTTCTTTTTGTTTCCATGGTTCATCCTACACCAGGCTCTGAACCAGCTGTTCGAAAAGATCATGGCTCTGGACATCGACGAGCGCCATCTCCTGCGTCTGGGCCACGGAGAAGAGGAGCTGGAAACTGAAAAGGACTTCAGCAGGTGAGGACTGCCAGGGGCTGGTGGCGAGAGAACACACACAAACACACACCGATAGATGCACCGAAAAAAAACAGACATGCACACAAGACGAATTGCATGTATACGTGCATGTGTGAACATTCTTACAGACTTATTTATAGTGCATATAAATTACGTAGGCAACCTTTACAGTTTGATCAAAGCAGTCGATACACACGAATGCATCCCAGCTGCCCACATACATAATTAGTCTGAACCAACACAGTGACAGGGCTACTCGATACTCTCATATGCGAGCCATGGACCTGGTTTATCTTCATTAGACATTGATGGCCTCTAAGGCCATTCCACCAGTGTAAGTGATCTCTCCCTGCAGCCCTGCCCTCAGAGGCTATTCCACTTGCTCTGTTCTGGACCAATGGTAGTAGGAGGAATGTTTTTAATGTAAAAAATAAATAAAATGATTGCTATACCTTGAACAGGGAAGTAGCTATATCTATTTTCATAACCCATGCTCAGAAATTCATTAAGCCCTTATAATGAATAAATAATCAACACTAAGACTAAAAAATACATTAATAAATGCACAAAGAAATACATAATGTGTATTTAGCTCAGGCCCTTTATCTGAGGTGGCCACATTCCCTGACTGATCTTTTACCCTAGTTGTAACTTTTTTTCCAACACTCTAATGGACACACAATGCTGCTATTCTTCATGTAGCACAGGTGGCACAGCCAAAAACAAATGGCCTCAGACAGGAACCACTAGAGTCCTGTTAAAGAAGCCCCAGTAGTTGCCAGCTCTCTTATCCCCATTTATGTGTAAACTCCAATGTGTGTGTGGTGTGTGTGTGTTATTGTGTTATGCCTTGAAGGATAGTGACTCAGTCCTTACTACTGAGACATAGTGAGATAGGGAAAGAGACGTTTGGGGGCAGTGCACTTTAAGCACTCACTGGAGAAACAGAGACTCTCATATACCCAAAACATTAACAGTTCTTCATGACTCCTGCTAAATTTAAAAAACATTATCTGCCAAGACCTTCTTTTTTTTTGCTAGCAATGCTTTTTAGCAGGCACCTAGATATAAATAGCTCGGTGTCGTTGAATATTAATTACATTTTTCTGCTGGCACTATTTAAAGTTTCCTCATAACCTACATTGTTAATTACCACTTATCCATCTGTGGCACTGAGCAAATTGCACCCTATAGCTCTTAGCTCAGAGGAAGGGAGGGGTGATGCACGTCGCTCATTTGCTTTACCCGGTGTATGACTCCTGCTCGCTGTGACTGTATGAATGTAGTATGAATAGCGGGGCATGGAGTGGGAACTGGTGTCTGCACATAGACGCAGTCTGTTACATTCTTAAATTATGCAGCAACACTGACATAAAAGAGCTTTTGCTAGCAGCATTTAATATGTTCCCCCTGCCTGGCTGCCTACTAACAACATGCAGACTCCACACTCCTTCCACCCCACTGACACCAGCGGAGGAGGGAGCCGGAGAGATTTAATTAACACTGTATATGAGATGAACGCCCCCCGAAAGCCTAACGAAGGCAACGCTGCAACACCATCCGTTAACAATGCCTCCCCCTGCATTTTATGATGACTTTGGAGCTGTTTTAATGAGATTGCAGAGAGTGCATGTTTGGTTCTTTTTATTGGAGACCTTCACCAAGTTGGAGGTTCAGTTGTGGACAGCTTGTTTTTTTTGTCCAGTAAAAAGACGATGCCTCTTTGGTAGACATGCAAAGCTGCTTCACAGCTGTGTATCTATTCTGGGTTTTCTGTCTAAGTACCTGAATTCATTACAGGTTCGTCATCCTGTGAAGCAAGGTCACTCCCAATTTTATTTAATTTTATTCAGGCCAAACAGCGGACCCCTTGTGTCTTTCTTCGAGTCATCTGCTGATGGAGGATATTTGCGAAGGGTCTTAAAATAGAATTCACCTCTAGTGTTACCCTGTGACCCCGCCCACTTCCTGTCCTCCTTCCTGTGTCTTGTTGCCAACTGATACTTCTTTGAAATGTATTAAGCTATAAAAAACATGCATAATGCAACCTAAACAAACTGTGTGTTCAATCAAGAACAATGATGCCCTCTTTAAATCTATGTTCTCTTTTGGGTCAAATTAATAAGATAGATAGTTTATATATATATAAATAAATCAACACAACAATCTAAAATTCAAGATGAAGTCACATTTTAACAAACTAAAGCGACAGAGGGAAAGTATTCATATCAGATCAGTCTGACCCCACTAGAAGATTTGATTCTGCAACTTCTATAAACAGCTGGTTGAAAGCTAAACTTGGCTCCATTGTATCATCCTTTTGGTCTGTCTGTCCCTATATGAAAAGGTGTTTGGATTTTAGACTAACAATGCCATGCTGTCTGCTTCCAGATATGGCCGAGTAAACTATGTCCTAGCCAGAAGACTGGAGCTCCTCAGAGAGGTGGGGAGGTTACAGGAGAGCTTGGATGTCCCGGGAGATGTTTCTTACACCTGTGAAACAGCTGGACACTTCTACCTCTACCAGGTAAGACCTATAACTGTGTATATATTTCTGCAATAAGCAGAACATGCCACAAAATGTAAAACAGCTATACTTCCTTTCTTTTGCACTTGGCAATGTTTGATATCCTGTACAATAGTCCATCAGGCTCAAAGCGTCTGTGTAAATAAAATCGGTAATTGAGGTTTAGCAGAACAAACCTTACGAATTGGATATTAATATTGAGTTTCTAAAAAGAAAGTTCAGGGGATCCAGGAGATTTTGCTGAATTAATTACAATAGATTTGTTCCTCCCTCTTGTTCCTTAGACATGTCCATGCCAATCAAACCCAGACATTCTTAAAATATTCATTCCCCAGACTTGCTGCTTATTTTTGCCTGGGCTACAATTATCCGGTAACAGTCTCAACCCTCGCTGCTTAATCCTGTCACCTAATTACACCGTCCTCTCAGGCTGTAGGAGAAATGCCACGGCAGACAATTACTTAGGTTCGTCTTTAGGAGGGATTTAAAAAAAGACATTACAGATAATTTCCACATGAAGCAGTGCAGCGTCTAGCTGTCATTTTCAGGTGATGCCAGGCTCAAGTGAAAATCCAACCTTTTTTGTGAACTATCTTGCATCACAGCAGTCATATTAGACTATACTGTAAAAGCAGTGTAAAGCTCCCAGTGACATAGTTTGGATAGGTGGTAACGACTCGGTATGCAGAGTTTATTTCTGATGATGTTCACGTGGCCCTTTTTGCACTTTGCCAGGAATCTGTCAGTTGCCTCTCTCATACACACACCACCGTGGTCCCTTATTAATTTGATATTGCATGGAGACTGGATTCTCAAGGTATCATGTTTGTTTTAGCTGTAGACACTGGCCAACAATCTGGATCTTTGACATTCGAAGATGTAAATGTCAAGAAGTTGTTAGAGTAGTGAATCAGTGATCATGAGCGGACTACTCGGTCAGTGATCAATGATTACCTTATGATAACACACATGTACTCATCCTAATAGTCCATAGACATATACTTAACATGTAATCAAGCTGATTCCTCTAGCAGACTCATTAATGTTATCCATAATGTTGTTTTTCAGTGGTATTTATAGAAATAGGCTACCCGCTGTTTGGTTGAAACTGGGTTATTAGTTGCTCAGCAGGGGCTCCTCAGTACAAGTGAGGCTATCTGTTCTCGTTTGTTTATTTTCTTTTGCTATGGTCAACTAATTAAAGGGAAAATATAGACTGAGCACAGCCTTGCAGAACACTCGCTGTGTTCTCATTCGACATTTAGGCAGACATCAGACTCAGTCTCATGCACGCAAAAAGCTTGGTTCTATTGAAAAGACATGTATTAACATATAGAAACCAAAAAAAAAAGAGGATGTGTGGAGTCTTTAGCAAACAGTAATCACAGATTATTACACTGGGCTCGGCCTCTCAACATTCATAGGATAACGTGTGTGCTTTGTCTACCCATTACAGGTGATATCTCGCTGGGAAGAGTACATGAGCAAAGTCAGGCCGAAGCAGAGCAAGGAAATGGAGGTGCAACCTGTGGCGGCAAACTTTCCCTTTCACAAGTACTTCTCCAACGCCCCCCAGCCTGTATTCAAGGGTCGCTCATACGAAGAGGACATGGACATCGCAGAGGGCTGCTACCGCCACATCAAGAAAATATTCACCCAGCTGGAGGTAGGAACACACGGTTAACTAGTCCCCTCACTGCTGAGCAACACCCAGTGGGATGTAAGGAGGTTACCTCAGTGTGATACTGCACTACAGCAACAAATAGCATGCAGAGACGCACACATTATCTAAGGTAAACACAGATTTGTCTTTCCTTCTTCAAACACACACACACTTTGGCTGATGGTACTCGGACTATTTACCATCTGTGTGTCCAGGTGTTGCACAAACTCTCGTCTACAAATAAAAGTGCCTTCCCGTCCACCACAGTGACATGTTGCTGAAGGTTAGAAGTGGTTAGCCATCACACCTCCCTTTGCTTGCTTCCCTATAAGATACTAAACATTACTTGTACTGTTTAATTGTTGAGACGATTGCTGACCCCGTTAAAAAGATAAGCGTAACAACAAAGTGAGGAAGGCAATTACTGCTTATCTTCTTTTTACTCTCCCTGTCACTCTTTACCACACTCTTACAAACACACAGCTGAATGTGTTATTCTTCCCTCTCAGCCCATCCAGTGTTTTCTACAGGGATAACAATAACATTTCAGATTTATGGGAACACCAAGAAGGTCTCGGAAAAGCAATAAAGAAGTTATTGGCTGGAGGTAATATCCCAACACGTGTGGCGACCTTGATTTATCTGGCTGGCCTCTGTATCACTGCATCACAGCACCTCTCCCTCCTCCCGCAGCCTCACCCTTGCTGCAGTGAAATCTTTACACCCATTAAGAGGAACTGCTGTCCGTGGCACAGGGTAGACAAAGCAACATTCTGCTGAATTCGCTTGTCCGTCTGACTTTTCAAATGTAAAAGCACTTTTGAATAAGCTGTCTTAAAAACGTGCTCGACAGATAGACAGCGACGCGCTGTGCCTCCTGGGTTCCTCCCGTATAAACGTCTCAGGTTTCCTGCAGACCCACCACATCTTTACTGCTATTTACTCTTTTTTCCCCTCTCTGCCCCCGCTTCTCAGTTTCAGTGAAACCTTCCCATCTTGATTTCACCCTTCAACCACTCTGGAGCCATGGGGGTTAAAAATAGATCTCATCAATATTGCATGTTTTGATCGGTTTAATATTAATGCTGAAATAGTAACACATCAAATATTTATACCCCAGGGCTGTCCGGGTCCACTTCTTCCCAACCTCTCTGCCTTCCATACCTCTACACAGCTAGTGTGGCAATCGGAAGAAAGCACACGTTTACCTATATTCCCCTTTCTTAGTGCGGTGGTATTGGCCCTCTGAAGAGAACGTATTCAGATTATTCATTTTTTTAACGAGCCTTGCATTTTTCATTCCAGTGTAAGGTCTGTAAGACAATCTGTGCTAAAGTGCTCCTCAAGTTGCCATTATTGAGCAGCTAACTACACCCAGTATACCCTCCCCGGGCAGCCCTGTGGCTTGCTGACCTCTGTTGCACTGCACCATGGGAAAAGAGACTGTGTTTTTAATGAGGATAGAACACAGAGGGATTTTGTTAACTGTGTATTGGTTTCAAGGTTTCAAGGTTTCAAGGTTTTATTTGTCATATGCACAGCAGATACAGCGTATATGTTGGCAATGAAAATCTTATGTCGCGTGCTCCTCCAACAACTCAACATACATGGTGCGGTATTGAATGAAATGGCTAGCAACTTGCCCATCATTTTAACGATGACCGGTATCAAAAGTAAAGGTGATTTGAGCTATTGGACTCAGACACAGTTTCATTCCACATACGTTTATCAGAATGATAAACGCATGTGCCTCCATAACCCAAAACATCTGGTTGCATCTTACAATTTGTTTGATTTATTATCTTAATAGTTATCACTTCAACAGTATTTAATTGGACTTCACTGTACAATATTTCACCTTACATTCTGTTCGTATATTTCATTTATTTTATTATACATGTTGATAGAATCCTGCATTACTTTCAACATTCCCGGCATGATTTGGCTTATTGTATTTATTTATTGTATGTATATAACTTCATCATCACATATATAACCTGCACTATTTTCTCTAATTTACCCTACTCTGTTTAATTTTGCACTATTTTTATTTATCTTCTTATTTTGTCTTATGTCCTCTATATAATATGTTGGCATTGTTGGAGGAGCTCAGGACCTAAGATTTTCATTGCCATAACTACACTGTAGCTACTGTTCATATTACAATAAAAACCCTTGAACCTTAATCAGAGTTCTAAGGTTAATCGCTCATTTTTATAAAGCCAACTTTTTTTGAATGTACGTAGACACAACAAGGTATTGGTGTTGCTTCTGAATATTGAACTCTGTGTTTTCTTTTAGAGGTGGGATTATTTCACCCTAGATAATCACCGTATCCATCATCTTTGATAGTATTCATCCATCAATTTGTCAGAAGGCCATTTAAGTTTCCCCTCACAACCCCACTATAAAAACATGAAAGCAAAACTTTATTCACAGACGGATGAACACACATTTATTCAAGTCTAAGATGGATAAGTGATTCTTAGAGGTCAGAAAAGTTGCTGCTTTTGTTTTATTGTTTTTGTTTTTCCCAAATATTTCTGTATGCCGTCGTTGACTCTTCTCTTGTCTGTCCTATAGGAGTTTAGGGCCTTTGAGCTTTTGAGAAGTGGACTCGACCGCTCCAAGTATCTGCTCGTGAAGGAAGCCAAAATCATTGCGATGACCTGTACACATGCTGCCCTCAAACGTCATGACCTTGTAGAGCTGGGATTTAAGGTATGCTCTATAATTAAGTAAAGAATATAACCTGGTTAAGATTGCATTTACTGCACTAACATTATGTGTCGTTGGTTTAAGTCTTGGTTGAAACTGCTGATTCTTTTTTTAATAGTATGACAATATCCTGATGGAAGAAGCTGCTCAGATTCTGGAGATCGAGACCTTCATCCCCCTCCTGTTACAGGTAAATGTCCCGATTCTTAAAACATTAGTGTATAATTTTAAGCTGTTAATCCTGTCTTTTAGAAAAACTGCAGTCATGCCTTACCAGAAAAAATCACTTCCAGGCCTAAGCACTGTCAAAAGTTCTGACATCAAGCCTAGTTTAATCCTTAACTCGGGACTGCCTTCTACCACCTGACGTTCTCTGTTAAGGTCTGACTGATGGCCTACGAGCACAGTAATGGTTGCTTGTCTTTGGTAGTTGTGCCTAATTGTCCGAGATAGTGCTAATGTCTGTTTACAGATGAGATCATTAAGCACATCAGCCAATCCAACAACCTCGCCAGAGTTCCTCACTTTATCTCTCTACTCTAGTGAGTCACAGTCCGAGCCTTCTGCCAGATGTACATCACAGCAGAACTGTTTATTCCTCGTCCTCCCTTCCCCTTTCTTTGTCCAGACATTCAACCCTTATCAGGGATTTGAGAGATTGAATCAACCCTTGACGTGCAGTGGTTGATATATCATATGCGTCTGAGGTCAAGCTGCAAATAAACTATATTTAATTGGCCAAATCTGGAAACATGACGTAGACATGAGTAAAAAAAACTGTACAAGCCCTTCATGCGTCACTGACCACTTCTCATCTTGTTGTCTGATTGCATGTGCACTTCATAATTTCGTTAAGTCATTACAAACCAGAACTTACACTGAAAGACTGGCCAAAAATTGGAAGAAACATTACTAAGTCTGGACTCCTCTTTTCCGTCTTCCCCTCTACAGAACCCAGAGGATGGCTACAGCCGACTGAAGCGCTGGATTATGATTGGAGACCACCATCAGCTTCCCCCTGTTATCAAGAACATGGCCTTCCAGAAGTACTCCAACATGGAGCAGTCTCTCTTCACACGGTTTGTGCGCCTCGGAGTGCCCACCATCGATCTGGATGCACAGGGCCGAGCTCGAGCAAGGTGGGTCTCCATGGCGGGACACAAAGCTGGAGGAAGTTTGACCAAATGTCTCATTAAGGGTTAACGGTCATCACAGAAAACAGCAGCATGACTTAATGTGTTTCTTTGTGTCCTACAGCCTGTGCAACCTGTACAACTGGCGCTACAAACAACTGGGGAACCTGCCTCATGTCCAGCTGCAGCCTGAGTTCCAGGTGCCCAACCCCGGACTCACCTTCGACTTCCAGCTTGTGAACGTGGAGGACTTCAATGGGGTGGGAGAATCGGAGCCCAACCCTTACTTCTACCAGGTCAGTAGTAGTGCACAATAAGTAAACAAATAAACACACACCACAACTGTGACGGGGAATGCCTTCCTGTACTCGACTAGACTCTAGCAACACATTCACTACCATGTGTTGCGTATGGTAAAATGATTTGCTGCAGAAAGCATGCCTGGATACCAACGGCGCAAAGCAAGCTTGTGTGGCAACCAGAAGGCGTGTCAATTTGAGCTGTGTGTATAACCAAGAAAAGGGGGACTAATGATAATCCATGCTGTAAAACAATATTTTCACAAAAATATTTCAAAAACAGTCATGCGATACTAAGAGTATAAATGTGTTATGCTTTAAATAACTTGCTGCTCCAGTATTTAGTATATTGGTAGCAAAGGTATGTACACGATGTAAAAACAGCAAAAATAGTTTCCCAGCACAGTTTTATACTCTCTTTTACACAGATCTACACTCACCCACACTTAGTTTCACCAGAGCAGAGATCCACATTCTGCCCTAACCTCCTTTTCCTCTGAATCGCTTGTTGTACAGCATTTCATTCATTTTAAAATTTAAATGGTTTAGCTGCCGGTTCATATGTTATATTCATAACCCTGCTTAGTCTGCAGTGAGCCCTGCCTGCCCAGCACAGACTAGTGGGTATGTCTTTCACACCAGGAGCCAGATTGTGTTTCAGTATGACATTGCTGTGTGGGCGGAAGGCAGGGTTGATAGGGGGTTAGTTAAAAAAAAAGAAAGAAAAATCTTTACTGGCACAGGAGATCAAATGTAACAGCAAAAGTATTTAGTACTTTATTTCACGTTACTGGATTGGTAGGAGTTCTGAATTCCTTTCAGTACAGGAATGAAACTAAAAGCAGCATATTTGTTGGAGAAACCTGATAAGTGAGACACTGATTTGTTTAAAGCCTCAGTGAAGATCTCTCAGTGCTTCATGAATATTACCGCAGCTCAACACTGTGCCTGCTCATGTTTCTGAAGCTTCCTATTGTTCTTAAATCCAGACCATGTGCACTTCTCGAGGCATCAGGTCACATGGACCTCAACTCCATTTGCCTGTTGCCATTTTAAGGCCCCTCAAGGGAATTAACTGTATCACTCACTATGTCTTATGTGCACACACACGCATGCACACGCACACACACCAAAACACGCATGCATGCACTTTCCTAGGAACCAGAAGGGATAAATTGGACTCTAGAGAAGCAATTGTATCCAGTGTATGCTGAATGCCTGTCACAGCTGAACAAACACTGCCACAAGCCTGCTTTGCACTTCCACAGGAACTGCACATCCATCGTATACACACACACACACACACACACACACACGTGCGTGCACTCAGACAGTCCAAAGGTCTGTTCCTGTTTCTTCGCCTCATTTGTCAGAGCACTCAGCGTATTGAGTCTCAGCCCATTATTAGTGCTTCCCAAGTCGTCAAATGGCTCATAAAGGGTAAGATGCTTATCTAAATCCACATCTTCTGTTGTTAGAAAAATTGCTCTTCTCCGCCACTAGGCTGTTAGGCTTTTCTGCTTCACACGCTACATTTTAAATTACATAAGTGCAAAAAGCAGTGTTAGCTCACAGGTAGATTTATCTTCTTACTACCTCTAATGCGTTTGTACCACCATTTGCAATCCTCTCCCCCCTTCTGTTTCTGTCCCTGTTTCATCCCCTTCCATCCTCTCCAGTCCTCATGTAGCCTCGGGCCATTGGCTTAAACTCCGCTGGGTTTGGTTGGCATGACCTTGTTGTTATGGTTAACGAGTTCTCTGGAGTGTTGGGGCATTAGATCACATTTATGTTAAATATGCACATATGGTAGGCAAGGCTGGAAATGCCAACCACGTGCCTACATAGATACCACTCCTCGTGTGTGTCTCTCTGACTATGTTTTAATGGATTAAGATGCAGAACTCAAATTGGTTGTTTTCAGCCACAATCAGGACCCTAAACATCGAATAGTAGATTTTTTACTTTCTTGATATGATGTTATTAAACTTTAGAGTTTGTGCCATTTGGAGACAGGTAACCGGGGAAGAAGAACAAAGGCTGTCACTGTTTTTGATGTTTTGACTCCAGTGCAGCTGGATCAGGAACTGTTGATGGAGCTGCATACATTATTATCAAAGATGTGAGGCTGCAGTCCAGGCCTAATTGAAACCGGATGAATAATGCATACTGTTGGCTTCTTTCTTCTCCTTTTTTGGTCACATTTGAAGGGCAGAGTGTAGCCTTGAAGCCAGGATAGGATGCACATGCCGAGGAATTTGTTGATCGTAAGAGGGCCGAATGATGCATGCAACACTGGCCTTTACATTAAGTCCCAGTTAGAGGACAAGGTCTTGTGTTGTTGTCCTCGGGCCTGGACATTTGGTGTCATGTTTAGGACAATGTGTTTTTTTATTTTCATGTGTTTGAATATATATATTTGCTCCTGGTGGAATGTCTTTGTACTGAAACTGAAAACAACTAGCCCTAATCTTTAGTTTTTCCTCGTTAAACTGTAGATGATTTTGCATTGGTGTTATTTAACGATGTCATTCTGCCGTTGATTGACTAATGGAACTTTTGGTGATCCAAACTTTCTCGCTGAAAAAGCTATCAGCTGCTCCTCTTTTTATAAATATCAAAGCCACAGTAGAAATACGCTATTTGACGTCCTCGCTTCTGTGCAGGGGATCCTTAAATTGGGACATTTTGTCTCAGCCTGGTTTGTGGCGGTGTGCAGCATCGTCTGATGCAATTAATTCCAACCCAAATCAGATAGTTACTCTGGCATGCATGAATGAGTGGGCTTTAATCCGCCGAAAAAGTTAAACATTTAATAGACGAGGGAAGGGCTAGAGCAGGATGTGAAAGTAGAAGGAAATGAGAACAGCGAGGTGTCCAACACAGCAGACAGCCCTGACTGTGCTGATTGGGAAAGACAGACTAATGCATTTCGATAATTCCAAGTACTTCACAACAAAATTACCACATTGATAGACAATAGCTTCTCAAAGCCAATTTCCCAAACGCATATTTTTTCCTTTCTTTCTTGTGTTAAATACTGTATGGGTAAACTATGATAATTGAATCATACCCTCTCCCTTTTCTCTATCCTCCCTGTGTAGAACCTTGCGGAGGCGGAGTACAGCGTCGCTCTGTTCATGTACATGCGTCTGTTGGGCTACCCTGCTGACCGCATCAGCATCCTCACCACCTACAACGGACAGAAGCACCTGATCAGAGACGTCATCAACCAGCGCTGCGCCGGCAACCCCTTCTTCAGTCAGCCTAACAAGGTAAGGACGGACCTGCACCACAGTGCACACAGCTGCTTCCGCTGATTGTATAATTATTATTATAAAGCAGATATTAGTAGAAATATGTCTTTATTACATTTATATTAAATTAGAGAAATGGATGCAATTCTGAGAACTGAAACTTGGGAATGCATCATCTTGTTGTATAACAGATTTCTTATGGTAATTCATTAAAGAGTAGTCGATAAGGAGATGAAACCTTAAGCAAAATGGTCTGTTAATGTAAAATAAAACAAGTGTCCCATAATTTAAAAAAAACTACTAATAATAATTCTTTGTAGCAAAATTACCACACTTTAAACTCCGAATCAATCCCTGTTATATTCAGTCTCCTGACAGTATTTTCTCTGACTGTTCTCTTAAAAGACACAGGCTTTAATACTAATCAACATATATGTCCAGAGCTCTGAATCATCAAGCACTTCTCCAATTTTTCAATTATTCAAGATTCAAGGGATTAAATGTCATATGTGCATAAGCTACAGTGTAGAAATGTAGTTATTCAAGTAGAATTAAACAAAGTGGCAATTGTGTCTAAGTCAATCAAGCTACGTGTGAAATATTGACATTTACTTGTCTCATGTAGCCTTCCTACACTGAAGAACATGAACTGTACACACTCCTGGTATCACTTGAGGCTGACACATTTCATCTCTCCTGTCAAGAAGCAATCCACGGTCCCAACAGACATGTGTTCACCTCATGTATAGTATGTAAAGGACTGAGGCTGGTTTACGAGGTACATGCGTGACACACATGCCCATGCACACGGTGTTTTCACACCTTCAGATGTCAGCTGATATCAATGCAAAAACCTCTGTTTCGCTGAGAGAGAACTTAACAGCTCTCAATTCTCACAAGGCTTTAGCTGTTGCACCTCCCTGTGCTTTCAGTGTGGCATACAGTACCTTCTTTGCTTAAGTGGATCTGCGTGATACTTGCAGGGAATTAATAAACAGCTCATGGAGGTTCTTGGTTCTCTTTTCCCTGTTGCAGGCAAAGCAAAAAGTCTGTTGTTTTTTTTTACTGTGGCCTTCATTGTCCCGCTCAATCAAATCATGAGACCATCACGACTGCTGCAGGTCATGAGACCCAAGAGGAGCACTTTGTGCACTCTGTCCCCAACTGTTTACATAGCAACTGACTGCATACCTCTGTAAGTGTGTGTGTGTGTGTGTGTGTGTGTGTGTGTGTGTGTGTGTGTGTGTGTGTGTGTGTGTGTGTGTGTGTGTGTGTGTGTGTGTGTGTGTGTGTGTGTGTGTGTGTGTGTGTGTGTGTGTGTGTGTGTGTGTGTGTGTGTGTGTGTGTGTGTGTGTGTGTGTGTGTGTGTGTGTGTGTGTGTGTGTGTGTGTACTTTGAAAGTGGGGGTTTGCTTCTTGCCGTGTTCATCCCTGAAGAATACTGTTATATTGTGTTCAGCCCACAGTGTGTGTGTCCCCCCTACTCCTCTTATTCTTCCTTCTCTATTTCCTTCCTCTACAGTGTGTTAAGTCAGCAGCCCGCTGGCACACCTTCCCAGCCGTTTTCTGTTTGTACTGCTAAATGCTTTCCCCCGCTAGCCTTAGGATATGTTTTGCTTTTCACTTTATTCTTCTTCCCTGCCCACATTCTCTCACCTTCCTTTGGTGTCTCTTTTTCAGGCCTTTCACACACTTTATATCACAAGCTATTTGGGCATGCCAGAGGAAGTTGTGAGATCCGAGTGCAAATGGCACATCACCAGTCAGTTGGGGTGTTAGGGTACCATAGTGGCAGCGGATTAACAATTATGTTGTTCAAATATTTTCATATGTTTTCTGCAAGGAAGGAGTTTTTCCCCGCTGTCCAATGAAATTCCAGCAAATTGAGTCAACAAAAAATGTAGCCTAGGCATCATCCACACAGGAAAAACACTCACAGAGCGACACGTATAAACTCCAATCCGAGAATTTATTTTTAAACAAATCAAAAATCTGTTTAAAATCAAATTGGGACTTCAGGAATTTAAATCAAATTAATTGTCAAATGCCCCTCGTCACAAATACGTATTGTTATTGGGTTCATTTAATATAGTTTTTTTCTAGTGCAGTCTATCGGGCAATAAGCTATTTCTGACTTTAATGGAAGGATTATTTATTGTTGTTTTCCTTTGGATTTGCTGACAAAATCTAAAGGAATCGGCCTTATCCTTTCACATATGAAGGCAGAAGCACAAACTGCAGATTGTTACTGTTTAGTAATTGTCTAACAAGCAGGCAGGAAGTGGATCCCTCTTATGTCTTTGTGTGCGCAGTGCTTTGTACCACCTGCAGGGTGGGAGCCTTTTATCTCCTGGTGTTGTGTCTGTATTTTCTGCTGTGCTACACATCCTAGTTGCTTTGTCTTCAAGTATATTCCCCCATTCTGACAGCTAGCCAGAGATTGTGCTTGGTCATGTTAAAAGTCCTGCAATGTTTAGAAATAAACTGTCATTCATTGTGCTCATGGCCTTAGTCAGTATGCCATCCTTGTAATAAAGTGACAGGAGTGACAGGCTGTTAGATTTGCTGAAAAGAAAGATAGCCAGAGAGGGAGGGAGATAAAAAAGAAAGAGGGGCTCTTGTGGGAAAATGCTGAGCTGCAGAAAGGTCATGGCGCAGAGTGCTGGGTCCGCAGTGTGTCTGAGAATGTGTCATAATAGCTCAAATCGAGCAAATGTCAACAGCCATCCCACTTCCCCTTTACTGCGATGACTCAAATTAGTTTGAAAAGCAGAGAAAGGACAGTTAGCACCAGTCGCATACTCAACATCTAATAAACACTCGCCAAAGCTGTCTGCTGTTTCCAAAACACAACTGTTTGCTGCGTATCTGTGCATCTTTCATTGTTTTTTAAAGTTTACTATATGATTCTTGTGGATAAGGTCAATTTGAGATCCACTGTTTGTTTATTCAAGTCACATTCATTACACGTCATGGCAGCTTTTCTTACCACACAAATCTCAGCCCAAACCTTACCGCCAAGTAGTTTTTCAGCAATTGAGATCAAGTTATGTTGAAAGCACTGAGTCGTGGAGATATTAATTAGAAGGGACGAGGGTGCATGTTGAACCTTCAGTTCCACCTTCTACCCCCCCTCCCTTCATTAATATACATGACTGCTGACATTTTCTCCACCCCTCCTGTGGGATTCCTTCATTTCTTGAGAGCTGAAGTTTCTTCAAACATAGGAAAGAAAATATGTCTGTGTGACCAGAACCAGGATATCTTAATCAGATATGTTATGATAAAACACTTCTTCCTGACATGTCCCATCATGCTTTTGAGACGGAAATTGAGTCCTGAGATGTAGAAATGGGAATTACACTTCCAAGAAAGAGTGAAAATTGTGATAATCTGCCAGCCTGACTTCTGCACATTCCAGGGCGTAATTGCCATGAATAAGAGATGGCAGGGTGGATAGAGTAAAAAGAGAGGAGAGATTCGTGCTTGACCATTAGCTTCAATAAGAAGTAGTCAAATGGCTTCTACTAGCAACAAACTGTGTGTCTCAGTGTGTATTCTGTGTGTTGCTGTGCTTCCTTGTGTCCTCAGATATGCATGTGCCACAAAGACATGACCTCGGTAATACACTCCCTGGAAGATTTCTCATAAATAACTAAACACCATGCAAAATGCTACGCCTTGGGGAGATTCTCTATCTGGGCTTCTTTGTCAGTAGGTTCAGAATAACTCCCTTCCTTGAGCACCCCTACTCCAGTATTAAGTTGCCATGTTTTGATTAAAACTATGTCTTTATATCCCCCTTTAAGTCCACAATTATATCTTACCTCCACACACTGGACTGCTGTCTCTAGATACCACATTTGTGCATGCATGCGTGTGTACTGCGGCTGTTTGACTCTAACATTAAACATTTGACTGTACCATACAGCCCATGACGCCTCGTGCTATTGTAAAACCTGACATATTGTTGCCTCTGGTGCTGCACCTGTTCTACATAGCAACAGGGAGACATTTCGGTCTACTGCTTTTTCATCTCTTCCTATTTTACACGCACAGTTCCCCCCACACTTCCTTCCCGTTACCCAAAAGGGGTTTAGTAAAGAATCAAAAAGTTGCAATAGCTCATAACTGATGATTTATTCAGCATGATTCATATGCTGGTAGCTGTAGTGCTAGACCTGTGCGGCTTCTCCATGGTAGCTGGTGTCCTATTGATCCTCTCTCCAGGATGGATCTATAGAGGAAAGGCCAACCTCTTTCTTGTGGGCTTTGGATTCCGCAGTGTGTGGCCTACATAAGCGGCATAGCATCATTTTGGACTCATGTAAATAAGGAGGACCTGTTTTGTTTGTGTAACCATTATTGACTTCCAGTATTACTTTTATGAAGGTTTCAGGATAACATTATTGCTTCTTATTCGCCATCATCAAGTGGGATGAGATGCTGATTTTGAAAGTGTTTTCTCCCTTTTTGTATTTCAATTTCATTTTGGCTAAGGCAATACCCCTGGTGGGACTAAACATTGATCCTATGGGTTTGTTATGACCACCACTTAAAAATGAAAAACTGTTTGTTGTGCACAGATTTTTAAGACATGTAGTTGGTACTTTGTATGTGATGTGTTCAGTTTTACAGGAATGCTTCTCAGTTTCCTGGCTTCTTATTAAGATAACTAAGGTGTAGCAGCACTTGCTAAGTAAAAACACAGCTCTGTTCTTTATGTACGGGAATAAGAACGCGCCTCAGCAAAACAGGATTACCTGTGAATGAAAGAAAATTGGTTGACATGAGTTTCCTTTTGATTTGAAATATAAAAAAACCTCCCACAGAGAGCTTCTTCTCCTTTCTCTTCCTCCCTGGATAATCTCTCATCCTTCAGGCTGCATGGTCACAAGTACCTTGGCCCTGAGTCTCAGGGGCCCAGGTAAGAGGCTAGTGGTAGCAAATGCCCTCTAAGCCGCATTAGCCCCGCTAGCTGCCCATGTGGTCTGCAGCGATAACAAAAAAACACGGGCACCGCCACCATCATTCATTCAGCCCCAAAAAATGTACGAATAAGAAAGAGGGAAACATTTAAGGAGGAGTGCGATCTCCCTCAAAACATTTCAGCTAAATCCCTCCACCTACCCCGGCTTAGTTAGCATATCTTTAATATGTATGTTTAATCATGAATATGTTTGTGTGTCTGCGCAGGTGACAACAGTGGACAGGTTCCAGGGTCAGCAGAACGACTACATCATCCTCTCTCTGGTCCGCACCAAAGCTGTGGGACACCTCAGGTAATTACTTTGATAAAAGCCAAGCTGAAAAAAGTTGAGTAAACACCTTCAGCTGCTATTCTACTACATAAAAATACTTGTTTAATAAGTTCTACACCTTAGATACTCATCCTCCAGGGAAACAACACAGCAAAACGTCTCCGGAGACTGCTGCTCTCAGGATGCGTTCTGCTTTTGTCGTGTGTATCTATTGAATGAAGTTTGCTAAAGGACAAAAAGTAACACAGTGGCTGTCTTGGAGGTGTGTATGAGCCCAATTTGAGGCAGGGAGGATAAAGGACTTCGGGACAGGAGCATATCTCTGCAGCTGAATGCATTTTCTGTCCTATTTAAGAGAAGCTATTGTGCTATGATGATTGGGGTGAGAGTATCAAACAAAGGGCTCTGCTCTGATCAAAGGCATACCATATAATAGTCATTAAGAGGCAGGATGGTTAAACTGCAGCGGTAGGTTTTACGTCTTTTTGTCTCATGTCCCATTGCCATCCGCCCAGCTATACCCCCTTGCTGGCCTCTCTTAGTCTTCAGCTCCAGCTCCTTATCTCTCTGATTCCTCTTCTCTTCACTCCTGCCTCATTCCACTGGTTTGTAGTGAAATGGCCTTTCACTCTGCGGCTGCCACGACATCCTGATGAGCTCTTTGCGACTAATACGCTCCGTGTTTTAATACAAGACCATTGAGGCTCAACTCTTGCCACGCTGGCCTCTGGCTGTGACAGAAGCTGCTGTTGGAACTGCACCGCTCACAGCTTTATCCCAGCTGTGCCACCACTGCTCTCCCCCACCCTTACGCTGGACACTCTGCAAATTGGAACCCCAGCACGAATAATAAGCCATTCCTTTTGTAGCTAAATGCAAGCCTCCCCTATACACCTCACCCTTGAGCTTGGTCTCTTAGCTGGCAGATAAACCCTTAAAAACTGTGTTTTGCTCTTTCCTCATCGCGCAGATAAAGCAATGAATGGATGTAGCGGGGAAGGAGAAGTGCAGCGGGCCACAGACAGGGTAGTTTATCTTGCTGGCAGCGCCTGCGCTCCTCTCAGTATCATCTATTTGATCTTGTCTTACACTGCTCCCTGCTCTCAGACTCAGCCCACACAAAGAGTGGGAAGGTTGTCAAAGGCTGCCCCTTTAACAATGTGCTACAACTTCAGCACTATTGTATACCCCCATCACTGACGGATAACTACCTTTATATTATCCTGGGTGAGGGCTTCCATCTAGGACGTTCATCTTATAGGGTCTTTGTCAGCTTCTTACTATGAGAGATGAGCTGTTATTTTTCATGAAAATATTTGATGATAAAGTTGCGGTCAAGATTTTTTAGTGGTGCAGGAACGACTCCTAAAACCTGGAGGTGAGTTAGCATTTTACCACTTCCGGTTCCCTCATCTCAGAGTCAATGGGATTTCCTTAGGATTTTGCAAAATAGCTCGAAATAAGGTCTGTGGTTGACACCAATTTAAGAGACTGGTGACGTTTTGTTCTACGACATTAAAAACATCAGCAGACCTTATTTTATTTTACAATATTCCAAAAGCCTATGGAGAAATCACATTGCGTTTTTGTCGAGGGAACCCATGCGCAGCTTACTTTCGGGTCGGCCTGCAAAAATACGTCATCCCCGCACCACTCTATGGGTGGTTGTTTTATTAAAATACATTCAATCTAAACATCTGACTTCAGAGCATTTAAACTAAGAACGTGTTAACTCCCTTTCTCGTGCGCTCTGCTTTGACTTCATTCATATCTTCCCTGACCCTTCTGAATGGTCGCCTCGGTGATTAAAACAGCAGTGGTTCATGGGAAACTCCTGTGCTGTCCATTGTGTTTTTCCCCACACAGGGATCACTGTGGTTTACCGCTGAGTCCCACCTTACAACCCCCCTCCCTTCATCTGCCCCCATGGCAATCTGTTGCCGTGACAACCACAGGGGACGCAGCTGACCATATGACAAGCCGACCCCTTACTTTGTCAGGAGAGGCTTTCCTGCTGACACACACACACACACACACACATATATACAGAGCACACTCTCTGACAGGGAGAAGCAGATCCAGACACGCTCTGACATGCACACGCACACACGCAAACGGCATGCGTCCACTTTGCCCTGCCATGTCACGGCACAGGTGGGCGTCTCTCAGTAGTGCCATGTCCACAGGCCACAAGCTCCACCATTGGTTCCTCTCTTCTCCAGCTCCGTGCTCATTGGCTCGAGGTGGTGCAGATTGTCTCTGTGGAAATGTTGTGCTTTCTACTTTCATTTTGTAACATGTTTTAAAAGGGGCAACACTTTTACATACACCTACCGGCCTGCTGCACATTAACTCATAAACCCTCCGAGATGATTTCCATAAGCCCCCCTTCTGCATATTCATGGAACCCATCATGCATATTGCAGTATTAATCCTCTTAATCTCATGAAGTGCTCAGGTAGACATATTCCACATTTTTTGGCTGCGTTTCAACGTATGTGTATGTTGTGTGTTGGTAAGCCCAAATTCTTGTACATCAAACCGAAGACGGTATCAGCACAGCTGCTTGAATAAGCCACACACTTCCTCCCCCTCATAGGCTCTGCCTTTTTCTGTAGATTTTTTACAAGCTTTAGTCCCACAGATTTATAGGCCAGCTGGTGTATTTTTGCAAAGCTCCATGTGGTTGACCATCCAAACACCTAAATCACACAATAGGAAGATATTTAAGTGTGGATCTTATACATACAGTTTGAACTGTATCCCCTACATATTCGCTTCTATTTTGAGCGGATTTTTGTGTTTTTGAAATTGTCAAATAGCTTCTGCTACTGTTCCAACGAATATATCTTTAATTATAACAGACTAGAATATGTGGATGTGTGCTATGAATTAAAAGCATGATAATAGAATGTTTTTTTAGCTGTTACGCAAGAATCCAGTTGTATTTCTCCAAAATACATCAGGTACAACGTCTGAAGGCCATCACAGCAAGCCATGCTGCACTCCTTCATTTCTCTGGGAACTTTCTTAAGAATATATTTCTTTCTTCTACTGGGTGCAAGAAAAAGTGAGCTGTCTGCCCTCTGTAGTTCTCTCCCAGCTCTCCCTCTCTTTGTGTTTTGTCCATGCCGTTTGCCTTTCATTCCTCTCTTAGCCTCTACATCTGTCCCCCTTTCATATTGCTGCTTATCCTTCACTAAACCTCTTTCCTCCTACCCTACACTGATTTTCCCATTCCCTTTTATAATATTTACTTCACCCTTGAAATTTGATCCCTCTACTTGTTTTAGACTTTGCCCCCCACACATGACTTCATCTCCTCACAATTTCACACCTGCCTCCCACTTCTTTGATGTTTTTTCTCCCCTCTATCAAACCAATTTTAAACTTTTGTTCCCTATCACTCCACAGGGATGTGAGGCGTCTGGTGGTGGCCATGTCAAGAGCCAGGCTGGGTTTGTACATCTTCGCCCGGGTGTCATTGTTCCAAAACTGCTTCGAGCTGACTCCTGTCTTCAACCAGCTCACCGCCCGGCCCATGCAGCTCCAGATCCGGCCCAACGAATACTACAGCCAGGAACAGCCCGTATGTAGACACACACACACACACACACACACACACACACACACACACACACACAGTTTCTCAAAGCGCTTTCTTTTTGTACTCGCATTACATTTGGATGATATTCAAGAACTCAAGCCCATCATTTGCCAGCTTCCTCATAACTGTTGCGCTGTCCAAGCCCCTTGACTCTGCTAATCCGGCCTCTAGATTCTGAATGGCATCTTCGTTCCCTTTGTTCCTCGCTGGTGCTAAGTCTTACTGCAACTTCACCCATAGGCCCTGGACTGTTAACAGCATTCTGCAGGGGCCATCTGAAAGCATAGGAAGCACAAGCCTGGCTATAATTAACCCTCGAAGGTCAGAAGGCGAAAGCACTCTCCCAAATCCCGGCAGGCCAGCATGAGACGACTGTTGTCTGGTCACTGTGTCTCGCTGACTGGCGTGTGTGGCAACAGGGGCGTCTAAAATACCCCACAGCCTGTGACACTTTCACTGACTCCAGAGTGTTCGTCGCCGTGGGGGACAGCTCTTTTGGGCACACACATGCGGCCCCTGCTTAGCCCGTCTATCTGGAGTCAGTAACCCCTGCTGCTTACACGCAGATGCAGATTTAAAAGTCTGACTTTTGACTGATCAGAACTTTCACAGGCTACTCGACAGTGCTGATTCAGAGGCAGGAACAAAAAGAAAAAAGGATAACACTGCTGCTTAATGCTCCATATGGATATAGGCTTATTTACAGCACTGCTGAACAGTATCGGACAGGCCGTAAAGCCTAATGTTTAATCACGGGGAAACACATTAACAGCATGGTGTTTTTACAGTAATAAAACCACACACGGTTAAGTTTTACTGTACTGAAGCTCTGAGGGCCTCTGGGAGCATCAACCATGTATTTAGGAGCTAACGGCAAAGCAGATTAGACATTCCGCTCGCTTCACTCCTCAGTTTAGGCTGTACGACTCCGTCTGCATACTGATACTGTCAAATTAAAATCTCCAGTCCTTTTGATAGTACGCGAGCAGCAATCACAGTAGGCAGTGGGCGAGATATTTGCTTTCAAAGTGGGCAGTGGAATTGTAATTTCTGTGCACATTTGCATCACATCAATAGTTAACCATGTCTGCTAACAAGACCGATGTACATCATTACCATTCCCTCCACATCATCCTTCTCCTTCCTACCCGCAGAGAGATGCTTCTGGACAGCAAGACCAGATCATCAAGAACATGCCAGAGATGACCAACATGGTGTATAACATGTACATGCACATGATCCAGACCTCCCAGAAGTACAAACAGGTAAACATTTAACAAATACAATGAGTGTCAAAGGATGTTTTACTGTATCATTGAAATCAACCAGCAGCAGGCTATCCTTTTGAGCTTGTTTCAAAAAGATAGGCTAATGCTCCTTAGAATATTTCAGAACTGTTACTACTTTGAGTGTACACATGTTTGACTTGCAATTACCTTGCTGTCACTGTCTCTCCCTGGTTTCTATTTTAGTATTTTGAATCCAGAGCAGTAAATAAGTGAGATGTAAAAGTTGTTGTAGTTGCATGGGGAGAATTAACAGGCCACAAGCTGAGCCTAGTAAGAGCGTGGCGCAGGTGATTTTACACTACGTTCACTTTCATATTTTATGTGCTACCTTTTTAAAAGAGGATTATGGCATGGCAGGGGGAGAAGTCAGAAAAAAAACCTCTCTGCTTGGAAAGGAATATATACTACACTGCTATCTTTATATAATATTTCCCAGTAGATTGCCCTAAGATGTGATATTAAGGAATACAAGTATTCTTCCTTCACATACTGAATATTTTCCTTTCCACTATTTTTTTTAGCAGCAGCAGCAGAAAATGGCTCTGCCTCCACAACAAACCACAGCTGATGCTGAGGACAAGACAGCGTCAGTTAGCTGTGAAGAAAAACAGGAAGAAGAAACCCCCATGGAGCAGGAAACCCCCGAAGGAGAGGCGAAGTCAGAGCCAAGCGCAGAGGACACCAGTGAGAAGGAGGAAACGCAAGAAGCAGCGGGCCATGCTAAGATGCCAGAGCATCCCGGCAGAGACAGCGACAGCGACGAAGAGGAAACGCAAGAGGAGCAAAAGCAGTAGAGCATCTTCCTATGGGACTGCTGTCTAATTAAGGGCGGACTGGACTGTCCCTTGAGAAAAGACTAGTGGAAAGTCTGTGATTTTTAATTTGCTTTCTGCTACTGATAATGTTTCATTCGTTTTTCTATACCATTCAGATTTTGTAACCATCAGTCCTTTTTTATTAAAACCATTGCAAATCCTTCATTGTCTGGGACATGTTTAACTGTATGTGCACTCATCAGAGCTTATAATGCTCCAACAGAGGTTCTAATCTATATCCCTCTCACATGCACCCTCAGACAAATACAGTGTATAGTCGACATATTTAAGCCTTGTTAAAATCTCTCTGTCATGATACTCGCATCCATTCGTCTGCTTTCACCCACAACTCAAATCTGATTGGCTCAGCCTATACCAGCTACAGAAGCTGCGACTAAGCTGCATTTGTAGGTCATTCACTCCACCCAAGGGCAAGTGTGCATGCTGGGGGATTTTGACTTGCCCTCTGGATGTACACATTCGCTCAACCAGCAAGCTCTAAATACTCTGCCATTCATAACTTTCTGTGGAATACTGACAGCGGAATATCTCAGTTAGATCAGTGTCTTGGTTGAGGTTTGACGACCACATTTAGCAAAAAGCCTCAATATTTGTGTCGAAATCAAAGCAACCATTCAAAAGCCAAGTTCCAACCCAGGTATTGGTAGTTAAGTCAATTAAAAGGAAGAGGTTAACAAGGTCCTCAGTCCTTTAGGCGGAAACACAGACTGGAAATGCATTCATTATCATGCTCCAGAGGTTGGTTGCTGTTACATCATACCTCGGGCCGGCTGAGGGAACAGGTCAGCTGCACAGCTGCTCCAGCCTGGCCCAGTCTAAAGACCTGACTGAGAACCATGTGTTGATGTGGAGAGACATATTTTCAACAGTCAGTCAAGTGTGGCGCCGTGTTTTTTTCCCCCCATCTTATGAGAGCAGGGCACCCCAGGTCGAAGTTCCTATGAGTATTTTGGAGTAGTACCTCTCTGTCGGCTGAAGAAAGGATTACAATGAGCTGCTAGATAAGGAAGATAATCCCTGTCGGCTGAGGCTGCAAGCACAAATTATTGAAGATTTTGGCATAAAGCCTACTAGACCAATGTAATGTATCACATGATGGTGAAATATCTCATGAACAAATCACAATTACACACTTGTTCATGCTGTATTGCACTGATTATTCCTCTACAACACATGACAGCATGCATACTGTTCACTGAGTCACATGAGTCTTTATTGTGTAATATCCTCCCTCTACTAACCCTTCCGTACTAACTTTCTGCTTCTCTCAGCCAGCCTCTTAAGAATTCAGTTGCCTGTGGTGCCTTGTTGTAAATTAGAGCTAACTGGTGGGAAGTGACCACTGCTGGCACACAACATCCCTGGAAGTCTCAAGCAGGATTTGGGAAACTTGAAGACACATCTGCAGCACAGAAGGCCAACAGGAGCTCACGTCCTCCAGAATCTTTTCTCTGCTGAAGGTGAACATGTCTTTTATACTCACACGACAGGTATTCATTAGGTTAATAGCTACTCTGCGATGCTTTCACTTCTAACCTTTGCCATGGGCTGATGTGTCACAGAGACTAACAGCATGCAGTGAAAGTGTAAATGTACATTTGGTCATGAGCACAGGCATTATGGTATTGTTATCTTTGTACTGAATTGTAATTTGAAAAAGAGGCTTTTTCAATGTAGTTGTGTAGTTATTCAGTCAAGTGCTTAGAAAAAAGGTACCTGTACAAGTGTTAGTCATTTTATGTTAGTGCAGCAGAGAGAGCTGAAGTGTTTGACTGTGATTTTAGGGTATGAAAGAGTCAATTTGTACTGGCTGCGCAATTTTATTGTTCACCTTAAGAAAATGTAGTTGCTGTAGTCCACCACCAGTTCTCTTTTTAGTGAAGAGGCGTTTCCAAAAGCACGGGTTTACCGTCACACACTCATATTCAGTTTGTCCTTTATTACCCACCCGTGGTGACAGAAGTGTCACAACAGGAAATTGCACACATTGCATCATCAAGAAGGTATTTTCCGCCAAGGGGGGGAAGCATCTGACCATTGTGTCTTAAAGCTGAATAAGGTTTATAGAATCTATCTGACGGCATACAACGATTTCACACTCATAAAACCTTCAGTTTTACAACTTTAACTTTAAGGCTGGGCAGATTTTTGGGGTGATTTATTAACACATAAAAAATCTACTGTTTGCCATTGAATACAAATAAATATACCTTTTGATTAAAGAGGCAAAAATGCTTAGCTTATTTTCTCTCTTGCTGAAAGTAAGATTAGATCAATGTCAGTTTAAGTTTTGTGTTTGCTTCACTTTTAATCACACCTGACCTCACAGCTGGTGGTCTGTCTTCTTCTCAGTTAGCAGACAAATAAGTACATTTCACCAAAAGGTTGCAGTATAAATAATAAAGTGTATATACAGTATACCGTGTGAATATGCATAAATCATCAAGTTGGAAGTGTTCACGAATGGCACAGCATTCCAATTAGCAATTTTTCATTGCAGATGACACAGCAGGCAATTTCATGGCTTAAAATAGCAGCAAATCATACTCCTGGCCGCTGTGTGTGATCAGCGCTGACAGATAAAGTAATGCTCGTTACCAAAGTTATGCATGATCTCCGCTGATCTGCTATTAGTGGGTGACTAATGTGCCGGCATTGGTCTTCTACACCCCGTGAGTGGACGGCCTCTTGACCCCCGCAGGCAAACAGGTCTGGTGGTTATTGCTTGTGGTTGCCAGTTTATCATGCTTTGTCAAGGCCAAAGCTTAATCCTGACAAGTACATCAAGATCATCAACCGGGCACGTTTCAATCTGATAATCTCCTATCTCCACTAAAGAGCCATGGCTGCAGACAGCAAAACACTTGGATGCTATTGTAGTGACTGGCGGTCATTACTGAACCTAAAGTGCACTTCTGTCAGGCTCTCTCATTTTTCAATGCTCTGCTTTAGCTATATGCGTTTCGCTTTGCAAGTCATGCTGTTGGCCACTTTGATTTCCCACTCTCATTTTCCTCTCTACATCCCAGACTAGGATGGCAGATTGCGGGTCGTGTTTCTGGAGCATCATCTGGCTGGTTATTCTGCTCTTCATCGGCTGGCCACTTAGCATCTTCCTCGGGGGGCTCTACGGTCTCTTCTGCCCACTCACCACCTGCCTCGGCCTGGACAGACTCACCGATCTGCTCCTGGAGGGGGCCAACCTGGGCCGCACCTGTGCCAATAACATGAAGCACAGCAAGCCTTTGTGCTAAAATCCACCCAGAAGCAGAGATGGGAGGAGAGATGGTTGCTTTCTTACTGAAAAACATCCTTTCCTTTAAGGGAAACAGTTAATATGGTTTCATGTGGAGATGTCCTGAGATGATTGCCACTGCATACAGCCAGGAACTTTTCAGCAAATTATGTAACAAAAAGTTCCAGAAGGTTTGCAAAAACGATTCCAAGTGTTCTGTTAACATGTAATTAACCATGGATTTGAAATTTGTATGGGTATGTCTGGAAGAAAATAGGCTTTGTGTTCATGGTCTGTGTTTGCTGTTTAATTCATGATGACACTGCATGCAGAAGATAAGAATGAAAATGGCATTTTAACAATGGAAATGCTTAGACTTGTAAATGACTGTATGGAAACTTTTAATGCGATTAAATAGCTTTGAAGTTGCCCTCTGTATTTGTCGACTGACTTATTGTACACAGTATTCAGTTGAAAATCCATGTTGGAGAATTTGAAGGTGAAGGTAAATAGAGAGGCAGAAAAAGCTGGAGATATAAACAGATGGATTTATAGTTGCCTTCAATAATTCTGTTTACCTGCTTTTATCCCAGGGTCATAGAAGATAGGAGCTTATTCCAACAGGAATTGAATGGAAGTCAGGAAGATCACAGAAGAAATAATGTCAAAAACATGAAACATGAAAACAGTGATATTATAGTATGCTTAAAAATAAGGGAAAAAGTGTTGGAACTATTGTAATATAGTATGTTGGGAAGAATGCAAAAATGTCAAAGTATGGTATCTTGAAAAAAAGGTAATAGTATAGTATGTTGGAAATGGTCAAAAAAAAGTTATAGAACTGTATTTATAAACATATAATGAAACAAATGATTGTATAGAATGCTGGAAATGATCTTAAAAACATAATATAGTATGTTCAAAACATCATTAAAAAAGTCATAGTTTAATATGTCAAAAATATGAGCCATGGTATTGTGAAAAAGAGAGGGAGAAAAATCACATACAATAAATAATATGACTTTGCAGAAATGATGAGACTGGTGCTCGGGGTTGAAGACTGCAAATAAAGTATGAAACTTTAATTCTTCTAGCAAAAACTTTAAAACTTTGAGGTGGTTACTGCATTGGGCTGAACCATGGATCCAAAGGCTATCAAATATACTTGTTTTTCAATCATTGTTTAAACAACAATAGTGTATATTTGGGTTTCTTATGCCCAGATTGCAACTGGATAAGGGCTCAATAAGTAAACTTGTTATTAAAGTTTTAAAGTTTAGGTCTCTTTCTTCCACTGTAGCCTTTGAAAACAAACTTCCTGAGTAAAGATTGAAAAGTTTGACCAAATGCTGAGAAGAAGTGTGATCCGAGTGTTTGATGGCTGCACTGAAGTTTTGACATTGTGGGTTCATGCCTCAGTAAGTTATTAAATTTTGAAAGCCAACACCCAGAGGAAAGGGTGAAAAGTTCTCAGAGAAGAACTTTGGAAAGTGAGGAGGACGGAGTATAATTACACGAGCCCAAAGCTAAAAACTGAGAGCTAGCTTCTCTTAGCTCTCTGAAAGTTGACATTTTGTTTTTCATAGGACGGAGATTTTAAAGCGCCTGTGCTCATAATGAGAGACTTGCTATCACTTACTTTTTTGTTCTGTAAATAGTCAAAGTATTTCTTATATCTGCACTTTTTTTCTCTTTATTCGATTAGATTTTCCATGTATATTAGATTAACAAATACATTCCACTGCAAACTTCAAAGCAGTTCAATGCAGCGTCTCCTTTTCCTGCTTTGATCTTGTTGTGATACACTTTTGAAGCTGGCCAACAGTAAAACATGAAACACAGTTCAAAAAAAGAGGAGCAGACGGGGTCATAAGGTCATGCAATAGTGCAACAACCAATGGGCATATTTATGTACAACTCTTTTTGGGGTGCAATACCTTAAGCGATGCTAAAGGTTTATGCAGATTTAGATTCATAGCACAATCCCTGAAGCAGAGCCTGTAGGCGGGTTGCATACATTCTCACAAAAAAAGCAACATTTCAAAATGACATGTGTTTCTTTTTGCTAAGGATGTGAAATGTTCAGCATATGCATGACTCGAGAATGCATTTTGAGCTGAAGTTATTCTCGCTAGAATGTTTAAATCACACGCTTTCCTATCAGTTTGGACTGACACGTCGCATTAGCTGTTACCACCAAAATAGCTCAGGGTACTTAGGGATACCTTTAAAAAAAGAACCCAAAATACTCTTGCTGAGCAGCCTTTCCTACAAATCTGGGTATCTGTCTATTTTGTAGCTTTTTAAATTTGATTCATGAATATTTCATTTTTAATCCAAATCGCTTTTTAACCTCATTTTCTACCCCTCACGTTTGCGGATGCACAGACAGACAAAACCTCACTTATTCAGATGCATTTGTTGAAAAAAATGAGGTGGCCAATGACTGAATCAGAATGTGTGCAATATTAATGTGAGTGTCATGGGAGACCTAGATATCTTTCTGCCCAGTTCTGCTCCCAAACATCCTGGGGAAAGAAGTCACTAGCCAAAGCAAAAAAGCGTCCGATTTTAGTTTCTCGGTTATTCCTCCCAGAAATCTTGGCAGAGGACAGAGTAGGCAATAGGGAAGGGGGGGGGGGGGGGAGGCAGAGAGAGAGAGGATAAGTATAGGCCTCCCCATTCAATTAACCACATACTGCTCTGTAATTTCACCCTCACATTCACACACACATGCACACACAAACACACAACATACACTATTAAATGGCTATGGGAGGAAATGTCAGTTTGGAAGGCCTTAAAGTGGGGCACTTCTTCAGTCCACGGGAGGAAGACTTTTCCTGGTTTCCTAATTAGAAATTTCAAAGTTTTAATAAATAAATAATATTTTCAGCTTAATTTATTCAGCAAATAAATGTATAAATACCAATCTGGTTCCAGGTTTTTGAAGGTTTTCTCTTTTGTTTCATTACAAATTGAATTTTTCCTTTGTTTTGGCCTGCTCATTGAAGAACAGAAGCCATCACCCTGGGTGTTTCTGAAGGGCATTTTCAGTGCTTTTGAAACATTTTCAGCCTAACATTATAGAAAATATCAACAGTAGAATTAATGATGTAGACCCAATGGGGTTTATTTGCTTTAACTTATATTTGATATATATTCAAATATTGATGCTGTTACATTTTTATTCATAAAATATTATATACCAACGCAAATCCTCGTATATGTAAACCTACTTGGTATTAAGACCGATTCTAATTCTGATTCTGATAAATGAATTCTCTTCTGTTTCAGAAAGATAATAAACCTTGACCTGAAACTCACCTGTCTAAAATCAGAACTTGTTTTCACTGTGATCCTAACACGTGTTGCCTATGAGCCTTTTATGTAACAGATGTTCACAAAGTAGAAAACGTTTAAACGTCTTTGCATTTTAGGAAAGTGGGACTTACTGTCCAAAGTATCAATGTTAAAGTTTGCTGTATAAATGCAGCCACACTGACAGCAATCCCAGCCCCGAGCTCCTTTGAGGTACCCGGCAGAAGACTTTAACATAAGCCAACAGCCTGTCACTCAGTATTCAGTGCACAGGCCAGAGAGGGAGAGCACACCCAATTTTCACTGAGCAATATGTTTCATGTTTTCCTTCTACTCTGACCTTTAAATGGCCCCTGACGCTCCAAACAGATAAATGCGCCATGTTGGAATGAACAAAGTGCTTTCAGACCATTTGTATTGAGCGAGTTTTTGATGAATGGCTCAAATGCTACGATCCCAGCATGGGGACATTCCCATATATGTGCACATTATTGATTTAGATAGTAAACCTGGCCTGCATCAGGCAAATTACTTCCCCTCAGGGTTCTCTAAAAGGGCTTGTACTCTGTTTATGATGTGAAATTCCCCATATAAAATCAATCATTTTTTTTGTTCTGGACTGTTTTGTCCTTATTATCTCATTTCTACTACTGAGCAGTGAGGTTGATCTCCTGAGGGGTCGTGAGTAAGACGAGAATGATCGTGCCATAATGATTCATTCTCAGTAGCAGCAGTTAAAATGAAAGTCACACTACAGGACTGTTTGAGTAGCCTCCAAGTGTCTCTGTGTCTAATCCTGGCTCTGGCATAAACCTTTCACACCCGTGGCTGCTCTGACAACAAGTTCAACCAATATTTTCCATTTAAACAGAACCAAATCCTAAGCACTTGCCCTAGAAGTGATAGTACCTGAGCACACTGGAAAAGAATAGTGGCAAACACCAAAATATTATTCAGTAACATTTAAATATTTTACCACAAGGGCAAACTCATACTGTTTTTTGGTCATTATCTTCAAAGTTCTGTTCTCCACACACAGACTTAACTAAGCTCTAGTTATAAAATGTTAGCATTATTTGAATATTGGGGCAAAAGGATGCTTAAAGCACACCACAGCCTACCATTCATTACATAAGACCCAAACAAAGAGTCATACAGTGAAGGGTTATGGCTCGGGGTTGGGTGACAGCAGCATATGATTCATGGCTTGCTGTGCCCTTTTGTCTTGTCCTCCTTGTGGTAGGACCATCCACTGCTCTTAGCCAATGTTATTTCACAGCCTTCAGAGCTCGCTCCCTGTCTGTTTAAGTAAACCGGCAATGTCATTTCCTATGTCTTGTTCTTTCCTCAGTGTAGAAATAAGGAAAGAATATGGCATGTGTCACAACAAGAGATGTTCCTTTTTCTTTATTATTTTGATGTCGGGAACAACAAATGGTATCAACATTGCTTTTGATGTATCTGCACAAATAAAAGCATTGCCTTGACTTCTATTACATAAAAAGGTAATTACTGAGGATTGATGGTGTTGAGGTACCAGTATGGGTTCAGACAGAGGAAGTCAAATATGCCAAGGACAATATTCAATTCCTATTCAATGCAATGTGATAACCTTTGTTTTACTCGGGCTAAGGTATTTCTCCGTGCTTTTTAGAATGAAAGGTAATAGTTTGATAGTCTGGTTTGCATTACAGTTTTTCTATAATGAATGAAAAAGTGAAAAATGCAAATGGAAAAAACCAAGAGAGCATGACTAAGTCATGGATTTCAATCATTTTAAAATGCTCCACATATGGACACAGCACGTTGCATGGCAACTACATCAATAACATCCAAGCAGCTCATTAGAATTATGGAAACTCATTGATTTTATGCAAAATAAATCTATGAATGTATCAGCAAAAATATATTTTCTTTGCCATATGTTGAGTTCAGCAGTACGCTTTAGTTTATGAATATATTTGCATGAAATTTAATTAAAATGTTTGGAATGCAGGACACACTTAAGCTGAACTATAATGAGAATGTTTGGTCTTCAGCAGTGGCTTCCCCCTCTTTGTTCAGGCAAATCTAAAATGTGGGATTTGGAGCAGCTAATAGAGTCGAACAGCTGCTGACACCAGCTGTGTGGCACAAGTGGTGTCTCCATTTGGTACCGTAGGGCTACATGTGTGTCCTGCCGTTTACACTTAGCAGATCTTTCCAGAAACACAGTCACAAAACAAATGAAATGTTTGGATGTATATTAATAATTTCACAATTCATCAATCTCTTGTTTTGTGTCTTGTTTTTTTCTGGTTTAAAATTGGTTGATTCTGCTTATTATGGCCTTGGTTTAGATTCCCTTTGTTAAAACATTGATCTCAAATGGATATTATTCTGACACAAGACATAATTGTAGCTGACATTGACTTGAGTATAGGCATTCCTCCACAGACATGTTTTCTCAGTAATAGTGCTTTGATTTATGGGTAAGGAAAAGATCAAAAGGAAGCCTGTCATCGTCTGTCTGTCCTCACTGCTGTCCTTCATGGGAGGCAACCACAGATGTCCGCGCAGGAGTTCCCTCTCCTGTCATGCCCTTCATGGAGCGGCTGTTGTCAATGGGGCAATGGGCTACCATATATGGACACTGGTCAGGGTATAAATTGGTCCGACGTGACAATCGGGCACCCCTGGTTTACACACTCAAGATCCTTGGTGCTGAACTGGTAAGTACACGGCTAACCCAAGGACTAAAAAGGGTCAACCATTGGATTGTTATTGAAGATCGATACAGGATTTGAACACAAACGGCAATGATGTCCACCGCTTACAGAAACGGATCCTCTTACAACATTGGCTTGTTCATTTTATTTGCTTTTTGGTGAAAACAGTCCTTTTGAAATACTGAAAATCACAACTTCAAAAATCTGAATACTAACCCAATCCTATAACATGCACTCCTATAGTACACACTATCAACATCCCATCAAGTATCCAATACAGACAAACAAGGGATTTTATGTCTGGACCTAACAGTCTCACTGCGTGTGTTGCAGAGCTGACACCATGTGCGACGAAGACGAGACTACCGCCCTGGTGTGTGATAACGGCTCTGGCCTCGTGAAGGCTGGGTTTGCCGGTGATGACGCACCTCGGGCCGTCTTCCCTTCCATCGTCGGTCGCCCCCGACACCAGGTAAACTAAACCATTCATAAACTCCATGGACATTAAATATAAGTATATCTTTAAGTCGTTATCATAACATACAAACAATATATGGCTTTAGTTGAGGGACAGATCCACCGTGCGTGATTTTGAACCATGATTAAACAATCTAGATTAGAACTGATAACTGAAAAAAACAGACCCTGCATCTTTCTAGAAACATATTTTAACTGTGTTTAAAATGCTCTGTGCTCATTAAAGTTCTCTACCACGTCAATCATTTCTGTTATCAGGGTGTCATGGTCGGTATGGGCCAGAAGGACTCCTACGTAGGCGACGAGGCACAGAGCAAAAGAGGCATCCTGACCCTGAAGTACCCCATCGAGCATGGCATCATCACCAACTGGGACGACATGGAGAAGATCTGGCACCACACTTTCTACAATGAGCTGCGCGTGGCCCCAGAGGAGCACCCCACCCTGCTGACAGAGGCCCCCCTTAACCCAAAAGCCAACAGAGAGAAGATGACCCAGATTATGTTTGAGACTTTCAATGTCCCTGCAATGTACGTGGCAATCCAGGCCGTGCTGTCCCTGTACGCATCCGGACGTACCACAGGTAGGACAGATTTCTCAGGTGTGCACATGTTTGTATTCAGTGAGTTAATGCATTAAATTAATGTAAATGTGTCCATTATCAGGTATTGTCCTGGACTCCGGAGACGGTGTGACCCATAATGTGCCAATCTATGAGGGTTATGCTCTTCCTCACGCCATCATGCGTCTGGATTTGGCGGGTCGGGACCTCACAGATTACCTCATGAAGATCCTGACTGAGCGTGGATACTCCTTTGTCACAACCGGTGAGCACAGATGACTTATTCAAACATCATGAACTGTATTACCAAATCATCATTACTTTAAAGTGCTTGATACAAAACATGCACAAAAGGAAATGAATCTGTTTGAGGGTCGGATGTCATTTCAAACCAAATCATTGAAAAATAGATTCCACAAGCATGTTACTATCTTCACAGATGATGCACTTTTGATTGACAAAAAAACAACCTGATTCCTTCCAGCTGAGCGTGAAATTGTACGTGATATCAAGGAAAAGTTGTGCTACGTGGCTCTAGACTTTGAGAATGAGATGGCCACCGCCGCCTCCTCCTCCTCCCTGGAGAAGAGCTACGAGTTGCCTGACGGTCAGGTCATCACCATTGGCAACGAGCGTTTCCGCTGCCCAGAGACCCTCTTTCAGCCCTCATTCATTGGTGAGTGAAGACAAATATAGATTTTGAAGACTTCATTAAGCTTGAGACTGTCCTTTAATATATAGTTCCAACGTGATTTGACTTTACGTCTTTATAGGTATTTGATTATTAGCCTCATACATTTTATTATAAATGTTATTTAAATGATCCTATCAGTACAAAAGAAATCCAAGTTAATGTGAAAATGCTTTGAAACAAGCTTAAAGTAAACCCTCCTTTTGAACAATTGGACTATAATTTCAGCAAACATCAATATCTTTCTATAAGAATAGAATGGATGAATGTCTTTCCTAAAATAGACGTGATTATTCCTCATATTAGTGGTTGGCTGCCTACATATGATCACCAACCGGTGGTCACAGTTTATCCACCTTCGGCTTCTCCACTTCATGCTTGATAAATAGATGAGTACTGTAAAGCAGGGGCTTATTGTTCACATTTGCACCACAGTGCGCAGCTGTTGGCTGAGCTGTCAATTTCAGCACCTGTTCAGACAGCTGAAGGCGGTGTCATATGTCTTCTTTGCAGCAGGGGGTTAAACCCAATAACGTGTCTGTTGTGTTTGCACAGGCATGGAATCTGCTGGCATTCACGAAACCACTTACAACAGCATCATGAAGTGTGACATTGACATCCGGAAGGACCTGTATGCCAACAACGTATTGTCCGGAGGCACCACAATGTACCCTGGTATCGCTGACCGCATGCAGAAAGAGATCACTGCTCTGGCCCCCAGCACCATGAAGATTAAGGTAACTTTAAATGTTGTCAATCAGACACATTTCCACAAGCAGAGTCCGAGATTAACACTTGTTTGTGTTTAGATCATCGCTCCCCCTGAGAGGAAGTACTCCGTGTGGATCGGAGGCTCCATCCTCGCCTCTCTCTCCACCTTCCAGCAGATGTGGATCAGCAAACAGGAGTATGATGAGGCAGGACCCTCCATCGTCCACAGGAAGTGCTTCTAAGCCTAGACTGCCACCTTCCTCATCACCCCCCAACCCTTTCTGTGCCAGCAACCCAAGTTGCAGAAATGTGTGTGTTTTCGTCAAATTCTTTGTTTACACTCAAGTGAAATGTATATGTGGATATGTACAGCTTTATAAATAAATGAGAACCGATACTTTTTTTGTTATTTTTCTTAAATGTATTATCTGAACCATAAGTGGGTGTTCAGGATCTGGTTTAGGATCTGTGAAAATCTCTCTCACTGTCTCTCGAAAGCAGCGAGGCTCTGTCCTTCTGCCACGTGATGGATGAGTAAAGGTTATTAAAGATTTGAATTAGAAAAGATTACAGTGAGCGGAGAGGATAAGCCACCTCATGAGAAATTAAATGCCCAGAGTTTCATGGAGTGAAAACCCTAGGGTCACATGATCGGTAAATCCCCTGTTTGCCAGGTGAGGCAAAACTCATACTCTCTTACTACCCAGTGGATACACTAGAATTATGCAATAATAAGGTCCTTTAAATGTCAGGTAACAAAGCACTTCCAAATACTGATGATAATAGTCGGTCACAATCAGTTTCTTGGCAACATGCAGTGGTAATCCATAATGAACCAATAGGTGTTAGTTTAAAAAGGCAATTGCATTGATACCTCACATGAACAGTGTAAATCCACACGAGATCTAATATTAGTGCACACACAATGCAGCGCTCATGATTGATCAAATCTCAGCGCTATATACAGGGCGGGGTCACATATTTTGCTTCTATTTTTAAACCTGCACACAGAGACAGCGAGAGAGAGAGAGAGAGAGAGAGAGAGAGAGAGAGAGAGAGAGAGAGAGAGAGAGAGAGAGAGAGAGAGAGAGACAGAGAGAGACAGAGAGAGACAGAGAGAGAGAGACAGGCAGGCTGCCCTGTAAAGCGATTAGCAACTCTGATGGTACTTTCACTGTCACTGTATCCAGAGCACCATCTTTGCCCGAGGTGAAAACAACAGCTCCACCAGCAGGGCCAGCAGCCTGTGACACGAGGAGGGATGCCTCTGGGCATGGAGGCTGTCCGCTCAAGACAGTGCGATTGGGTTCATTTATAAAGCAATACTGAGCAACCCAAGGAGTTGGATATGACGTTGAAAAATTGGTTTTGAAACAATGATTTTAAATACTCACAGTATAAACAGGTGTTAAAAAAACACTTAGATGTCACCCAAACCTTAGTGCCAACAATAAGGTGCTTTTTATTTTTTTAATCTAAAAATGGTTATTGTTATCTGCTGGTTCTGTAACCCAATGCACAACATTACAGACTGGGTTAAGGGTTTGATTCTCAGGTAGAGCTACCCATGCAAAGATGTATTAACTTTAACAATGTAGGACTATAGGGTGTACCACTCTGGACACGATCGTCCATCGAAGTGTCCACTGAATTGCGCAAGCTATACACAAAACTGAAGTATTGGATATTAGAAGCCCTGGTACTTCTGGCTCCGCTCCTCCGACCTGTCGGCGCGTACGTGACGCATGGGAGGGGGGAGACTACTTAAAGGCGGATTAATGCTGGCAAGACATTAAATCCAACCTCCCTCCATACAGACGCCGCGCGCAGCCCATCAACCTGGTCTGAAGATCGAAAATAGGAGGGCTTATAGTAATCAGCCCTTCAGACTCCCATGACAAGGAAAAGTGTGGCAACGTCGTGGGAGCGCTCGGTCCACACAGCAGGACGCTCACTGGCGCTGCGCGCTCAGCACATAACCAACAAGATAGCGCGCAGAGAGACGGAGGGAAGAGGGGACAGCAGCAGCAACCCCACACGGATGCATTTTTTTTGCTAAAATCGGACGCGTTGGAGACTGAAGACAAAGAGAGTCAGAGAGACAGGAAGGGAAATAACGCGCTTTTTTGGAGGGATTTGAACAGAGTGCCGTTGTGCTCTAGTTTTCTCCGGATGATCAGAAATGGGGGAATGGACTATACTAGAGAGGCTCCTGGAGGCTGCTGTCCAGCAGCACTCTACTATGATAGGAAGGTAAGATCAACAAAAAACAAGAAAAAACGAAGAATCGCAGCAGCCTCCAGGATCGTCTTTAGCATGGTTCCCAGTCCCCCGTTTCTGTCTTGTGCCTCAAGGATCTTCTGTAGCATGGTGCCCAGTCCTTCGTGTCTGTGTTGTGGATTTTTTCTGTCTGGTGTCACAGATCTCCAATTTTTCCTGCTTCTAAACGAGACAGCTAAGCAAACCAGTTGACAGCTGTCGTTTCAGAACCTGGGATGGTTGTTGCAAGGAGCCTAAACACAAATTCATGTGTCATTTCATGTATTCATTCATCCAATTATCCATTTCATGTTTGTTGGTGTGTTTGAGTGGTGTTTGTGGTATCATGGGTGGCAGAAAGAGATTGAAAGGTGTCGGCGATGTCTCCTCTTTCCATTAACAAAGCTCATACAGGTACAGTCAAAGCAACGCCGATTGCTTTCATGTCATTTCATTTCAGCCATTAAATCAGAAAAACGCACACCACACAAACACGCACAGACACACCAACACACGCAACAATTACGAAAACACAGTAAAAACACACACATATGATCCTGAAGAGCGTCTTGTTTCAGCACTGAACAGCTCCCTAAATTCAACACACCCGAATTGGACTGTGAGCGCTTCAGCAGAATGAACCACATTTGTATCACTAAACACACGCATATACTTACACTTATTTTCACATTGTTTGTTTGTTTGCTTGCTTTTTAGGATCCTACTAACAGTGGTGGTCATCTTCCGGATTCTAATCGTAGCAATAGTTGGAGAGACTGTCTATGATGATGAGCAGACCATGTTTGTTTGTAACACCTTACAACCGGGCTGCAACCAGGCATGCTACGACAAGGCATTTCCCATTTCACACATTAGATATTGGGTTTTTCAAATCATAATGGTGTGCACCCCGAGTCTTTGTTTTATCACGTACTCGGTGCATCAATCGGCCAAACAGAAGGAGCGGCGCTACTCAACAGTCTATCTGACACTAGATAAGGATCAAGATTCACTGAAGCGAGATGAGAGCAAAAAGATAAAGAACACCATTGTTAATGGAGTACTTCAGAACACAGAGAACTCCACCAAAGAAACTGAGCCGGACTGTTTAGAAGTCAAAGAGATGCCTAATTCGGCAATGAGAACTACAAAGTCCAAAATGAGACGACAAGAGGGCATCTCCAGGTTTTACATCATCCAGGTGGTGTTCAGAAACGCGTTGGAAATAGGCTTTTTGGTGGGTCAGTATTTCTTGTATGGATTCAACGTCCCGTCGGTGTACGAATGTGATCGCTACCCCTGCATAAAAGATGTCGAGTGCTACGTCTCCAGACCCACGGAGAAGACTGTGTTCCTGGTCTTCATGTTCGCGGTCAGTGGGTTCTGTGTGATATTGAACCTGGCTGAACTCAATCATTTAGGATGGAGGAAAATCAAAACGGCCGTGCGAGGTGTGCAGGCTCGGAGGAAGTCCATTTATGAAATCCGAAACAAGGACTTGCCGAGGATGAGTGTGCCTAATTTCGGCCGCACTCAGTCCAGTGACTCCGCTTATGTGTAACTCATGGAAAGAAAAGAGTGAAAACATGTAAAATAAAAACCATGATGGACATAATGGACAGCTCCGCACGCCTAATTCGTGTCATGACTTTAAGAGTGGGCAGATTTTTTTGATTTGTTGGTCTTTTGAGGAGTTCATGGCAAACGTGGGTTACACGTTTGTTTACTTATTTGTTATTGCACTGATGCAACTTTTTAGTAACATTTATACTCTGTAAGATGCTAAAAGGAGACCATGTTAACGTGTTCAAATATTTACTCTTTGTGGGCTTGTTCTGCTGTACTTGAAAAGAGTAAATGCAAAAATTGCACTAAGAGGTGAACACTTGAGGGCCTGACCTTATCCAAAATGTGCTACTGACCTGACGGTGTTTTTAAGTCATTTTCTTTTCACCTGTTTTTGGCATCAACCTAATTAAGTGGCACCATACACAGTGGTTAAAGGACAATTCTATCATCCAGATTTATATGCTTAGATATATGAATCCTTACTGACTAGGGCTCGACCTAGTTGAAAAACATCAGCGTAATTCATGTTTTTTGTTGCCTGTGTTGCACCACTGACCTTAACATATGTAACCATTTCATTGCTTTATAGCTGACTTGCAAAACAGTATCTGGTGAATTTGCTGCAAATGCTAACGTCTGTGACTTCCTTAATTTATGACACACCAAAGCGCCCACTGCTTTTATTTGTGAAGTGTTTTTTTCTTGCTTTTGTGTAATCAAGTGCCATACTTGTATATAAACATGATATATATGTATACATATAAATATATAAATATATAATAATCATCATGAGAGCTGATTCCCTGCTTGGATTATGCTAAATGCCGCCCAATTTTTTTATTTGCTTTAAATGTATTTGTTGTGATTTAAATGAAGAAAAAAATAATAAGATGTACAGTTTTCTCTGTTTTATTTAGCAAATGACTGGAAAAAGAAATGAAGTGCTAGTCTTTTTTTATATACAAGAATTAAATGTTTCTCCCTAATCAAAGCTGTTAAAAACTGGAAAATAGCACAAATTGACCTTTTTATCAAAGAATGGGCAAAAGAAATCTGCTCTGGTGCTACAGTTTTTCTTATTGGTTGAAATGTAACCGAAACAAACCAGAAAAAATCTCAAACATTTTTTTTTTTCTGTGGAAAATAAAAGTGGGATTCATGTACACCAGCAATGTGTGAGGTGCAGTACTTTGTGTCTGCTGCTCTGTGTTGACTGACCTATCACACAGCCATACAGTATATCCAGAGGAAGTTTGGCTTGGTGCAGTGAAGATGTTAGCCACACCCACTCTGTAAAAAAAAACCCACTGCAGGACACACCTTGTGCAGGATCTCATCACTCTGCAATGTGTTGCAATACTGATGCTACTCCCATAAGACACATCAATACTTATGCTCCGATAACAGAGTGGACTTTTAGTCTAAATACATCAAATCCAACACCACCTTTACGGTGAGCATACATTCACAGTGTCTTCCTATGAACTTATTTAATGTCCTCTGCAGGAATGATACAAATCTGAGCATGAATCTGAAACAGACTGAGCTGCCCTTTATGTAGCTCCGCTCATCCCATTTTCTCTAGTTTCACAAACGATGTAAGAAAGTAGCCTGGAGTGAGGGAAAGGTTGTGTGCTCCTTGTGAAGGTCAAAATGAAAACAAAAGATATGGAGAGGAAAAAAGAGAAGGTGCTCAATAATATGCCCATACAAGGGAGAGAGGGTGAGAATATAAAGACACATAGAAAAAATGAGATATACTGGGTAGAGCTGGTTTCTTTATGATTATTAGGATGACTCTGCAAAGCCAGGAGAAATCGAAGTGCAGCGGCACCGGCACATCCATCTCCAACTCAGCAGGGACCCGAGATTTCTCCCTAAGTCATGAAGTTGAAAAAAAGAAAAAACAAGAAGAAAGAAGAGCCGTTTGTCACTCTGATGCAATGCAGTGCCCGCCTGTGAGCATCTCTGTTTCACAGGGGTTTTTTTTCTCCTGTTTATCTGTATGTTTTTTAGGCATTCAAATACTTCTTAAACACTCTACTCTATTACACATTAGGGTTTAGCGTATCACAGAATTAGAGGAAAATATGACAAAAACTCAATTATATATAACAAAGCTGTACTATCTACTTACAGTACCACATTTACATCATAAGTTTTTAATGCTTCAGTAGTTTGTACTGCAGAATTTAACCTAGTTTCAAACTCCGGTAAAATGGCATAATTATTGGAGTATGTTCCAATGCAATTTTGCATGCTTTCAGGCATTTAAATCATGTGTGTTGCAGGACTCAGCAGATATTACACTGTACCTGTGTGTCTGCTTTTTCGTATTCAAGACAGGCTATACAGAGGCTGGCAGACGGTTCATAACATGTGATTCATTAGGGGAAAATGTACACATCTAAGAACAATGCAAATGTACTGTATAGGGAGATCAAGTAATCTCAAGGCCCTGTGCATTTATCTACTGGCCTTAACCATCCTGACAACTGCAGTAGAAAAACATCAAGGCTGCAGGCAAGCTATTTTAAGACTACAAGGCAAAATACTGCAGGAACACCTCCAGTTTCATGTGATTGCAGGTGCTCAGGTTGAAGGCAGAGATTGTTAGAGATATAATTCCTCCCGTAAACCGTTTTTTATTAGAAATGTGGGCCCTATATCTCTATCCGACTTCAGTCTGGATAAAAAATATCTATTATTAAAGATCATATGATGCAAACATGTATTTGTATAGGGATGTGTGTCATCAGGTGCCATTGTTAAAATTGTAATATTATCTTATTTAAAAATGTAATTTCCACTTCTACAAAAATTGGCACACACTCATAGAAATTCAGAGCTAAAGCGGACCATAACATAATGCCATTAATATTCAGTATTTACAGTGAAACACAAAGAAAAAAGGTCTACTGTTGAGTATAATATCATATAATATGCTAAGGTCAGTAGGCAAGCTGTTCCAGAGAAAAACCTATAGCCCTATACAAGTTGTTTGTCTCTTTATCACTGCAGCATGTTGATCTCACCAGTATATAGTAAGGAGTCAAAATCAGACTGTTAGAGGTCCAAAATAGGGAAAGCAGCAACATTTGCAGTACAGCAGTTCCTACACATGTTGATTTGATATTCAAACTCAAAGATGTTGATCTCTTATACTTAGCTACGTGATTAGTAGAGTTTAACTCCAACCTGGAGCTGTTTAGATCCAGGAAAGACTTGCAGTTTGTGGTTTGATAAGCACATCTACTCGTTCTTAGTTTTTCATGAGAGGAAGAAGAGGTTTATTTATTGGTTTGGAATCGCAGATTTGCCATATATATTTTGTGACCAGAATGTATTAAGGGACAAGTCCAGACTGGTAGGTGTGAGGGATGGAGGAGGAGTGCTGCCTTTATTAAAAATTCTGGCAGCTACCTTATATCATACTGACAACCCTGGTCAGATTAGATGAGGACAGTGGAACAGATTCCAAAATCCAACCAAAACAATCAGAACCAAACTTATTCTGTGATGTCTGTCTGTGTATTTGCATTTACCATTCAATAGTATAATTATTTGTTACTTGTATTCTTATTCATCTGTGTTTAATTAAAAACTGTACAACTAGTGCTGAGTTTCATTAAATTAAACCACAACATCCAGGCTTTGGCTGATCTCGAAACCTTTGTTAATCCGACTCTCTCGCTCTCCCTCATTTCTACACAGTTCTCAGTAAAAAATACAGGCTGAAATGCCAGACAAAAAGTCTTTAAACAAAACTAACAGCTTAACTTAATGTTACAATATGAATATTATTCTGCAGAAAGGAAATACCCACACACAACTGTTTTTCTGGCAGCAGCACCTTCTCTTTGTGGCCCTTGAGTAATTGTGACAGATTAAACTAGAACTTTCACCTGCGAGTTAATCCTGCAATCCTTCTGCCCCAAAACAAGCATGTCCTCCCAATTTTTCCTCTTTCACCAGTCTGAAAAGAGAAGTCTGGCTCCGGGGAGCGCTGCTTTAATTCTGCCTTTTGCGCAGATTACTGCATGAAAAGGGGGAGCGCAAACAGAGGAAAAACACTGAATGTGGGTCTTTTTGATCCACTCAGCCAGAAGCAATGAAATTAGCCTGGTTACTGCGGCACATAAGCACGGCATAGCATGGCATAGGCAGATATGGCAGACATTAAAACAAAACACACTTGATGTTTGCAGTCATGTGGGGGAAGAAACCGTAACGCATTTGCCCGGAGCGGCCAAGTTTCTAACTTTCTGTCTGCCAGGGGAGCAAAAGCATTCGCTCTGTTCTGGCTGTAAAGTAGTTTTCCATGTCTCCAGCCACAACAACCTCTTCACAACTGCTGCTCTAAAGCAGATCATGAAAGCACAACACCAAACTTACGTTTAGTGCTGCGGGTGTTTTGTTTTTAAACTTCTCCACTTTAATGAAATCTTCACAGTACAAGGACAAAAGGACAGAGATCATACGACAGAGTCTGTTCTGAGGGATTTGGGTGGCTGGTCTGTTGGTGGTAGGGCCGTATTGGCTCATAGGGAAGGATTTGGTTGAAAATAAGCACTGGCACTGACAAAATATACCTGACAGACTTGACAGCAGATTAATTTCTCATCCATTTTTTAATGTGACCCCAGGATTAAGAACGTTAGGGGATTATACACAGATTTGTCTACCAGAGGTTCGCAGTGGGACAGCACAGCACCTGGGTGAGGACACAATGCACCCACCAAAACCCAAAAAACTGACATATTCATCATTTTCAGCCAGCTAGGTCAGGTTAGGTTAAGAGTTAGTTAGGGGGAAGATAGAACTTTCAGAAAGAGACCAGATTTTTCTGTATTTGTTTTAGTATTGCATGTTTGCACTTAAAGCATTTTTTCTGTTATGCAGCTCTAGCATTTGGAAGCAACAACCTTCTGAATAACTTTTTGCCATAGTGCACAAACTTTCTCTGGTGAAGCAGTTGGTCAGTAATGCAAAGCAGACAGGGCCAGGCCATACTGCAGCAAAAACAAACCCTAAACCCATTTCCTGCTTGTGACACTTTTAATTTCCCTCCAGAAGTGACAGTTCATTTTGACACTGGCTGCTTGTTCTACATTTCTATGCCCACTCACCTCCCTCTGCATTCATTAATAGCTTATACGACACACAGCCCATCGACCCTGATAAATGTTTAGGTTCTGCACCATTACACAGCCAATAAAAATCAGTGGCTGGAAAGTCTTAATCAGACACGGAGTGTTCGCCAGCCAATTGGACTTGTACCGATATAGGAGGAACAGAAAGGCATCGTGCTTAGAAAGATGGAAGGGACACGGAGGCAGGAGTATAGAGATATTAATTTACAGCCAACTGAAATGCAATCACACACGGGGAAGAATTGCACTCACTACTATGTGAGGCATACAGTGAAGGGAAGGTAATACTCATCTTGAAAGATTTGTGGCTGCAGAATAAAAGGACCTCCTTTGAACTTGCAGCCAGATAAGTGAGGAAGCCAGTAATGAAATACAAACAAAGAAATATTGCTACTTTGATGGTGGAATCAGTTGTTTCTTAATCCCAGGGGAAGTGTAATATTACACAATGGGTGTTGGACTCACTGACTCCTCTGCTGTTGCTGTACCTCACTGTGGTTTACCTTTGGACTCTGTATGAACCAGCCACAGAGATGTCTGCCTTTTCTCTGCGAGTATCTCTATTTCTGCTTCCTTCCTCTTTTCCTCACCCTACCGCTTAATAATCTCCCTCCTTCTTTCTCCATCTCTTACCTTATTACAATCCTTTCTCATCTTTTTTTTCTCCTGCTTACTGTGTTCTCTTTCCCTCTCTTCCTACCTCTCCCATCCCCCCACTCCCATTCTATTCTGATGTGTAGCCCCTTCGTGGGGAATCACGTGGTGCGGTTTTACTGAGCCTTAAAGAAAGGTATGAGATCACACTTTACATCGCAGCTCTGTCTCTTATTAATGCTGCACTGCTTCAGAAACACCACACTAGGGTTTCAAACCAAAGCTTAAAATAAATTAGGACAGGGATTGAAGGTAAATCTGGATACAAATTGACTGTTATGCACACTTTACATACTCTATTATTACCAGTGTTTATGCTAATGTATAAATCAATACGTTTTGGTTTATACTTAGTTCTGCCAAATTATTTCATTCTCTCTTTATGAAGCCAGTTCTTCCGAAGGCCTTATTGCCTTTCCATCAGCTTATATGAGCTGTTGGGAAAGATGACATATTCGTAATCAAAAGTCAGAGATGCCAGTATCCTTCTTCTGTCTATTTGCCATCAAACTTTTAATTAAAATCTCTGATCTTGGTGCATCTTGCCAATATGATGCAGATGGTAGCTCTAACCCCAAGTTGACTGTTGGCTATGAACCAACAGTTTCTACCAATAGTGGGTCAGAATGCAGCAGTTGCCCAAAATGGCCCAGGAAACACATTCTACCCTCATGGCCCACAAGTCTCCTAGCACACATGCTGAGCTGCTCCCTTCTCAGTGTTTCAAATGAAAAAAAAAAAGCTGCTAAAAGATTTATGCAAAAACGTATGCTGGGGTTGTTGTTGCTAAGGCGTTAATTAGACTGAGAAATCTTGTCTTAGACCCTCCTTCCAAGCCGTCCAGTTACACACAGAAGATAACACACACTCACACACCTCCCCCCACACACCAGAAAAAACAGCTATGTGTGCCAGGAGATGTCTTAGCTGTAAGCCACTTGAAATGTGTGCATGAAATTCCAGTTGATCAATAGAGATCATTCATAATCTGAGCGTCATTAATTTCTCTGTTGAAGCTGGTGTAAATGTGTGAGTTGGATGAGATCAGCGGCCGGGCTTTGGCGGTGTTGATTGTGTTAATGATTCTCTTCTTTCTCGTGCCAACCTGTCTTAACAGCCAAAGGTAACACCGCCATGATTTCATACCACAATTAACACGCTGTATTTGGATGCTGCAAATACAAAATATCGTAGATGCGATTATAACAACAAAGAAGGCATAAATATTATACAGTAAAAGCACAGAAAATGTATTGCAGGAACAATTCATGTGATTTCTAAGCTGCTAATATCTGGTCAAATTAAGGTTTCTGCAGGGTTGATTCATTTATCTTTATACACTGGTATAAATCTGATGAATATTTTGTATATGGAATAAAAAGGACAATACATCCCTGAAGTCGAGGTATAAAGTAGCATACCTTGTAAATAGTCAAAATCCCACAAAATGTTACAGTACTTGAGTAAGGACGGTACTGAGGACGTATACTTAGTTACATTCCTTCACTGGAGAAGCAAGTCAAAAATCATTGCAGGGGTGGTAGGGCCAATAAGGGCCAGAGGAAGGTAGCTTGAGGGTGCTGATGCAGAGGAATCCTTAAAGAAATGGCTTAATGGTATTCTGGGATCAATACACCAGCAGCAAACAGATGGGCTCTACCAGCTGAAGGTCCATTTATCCTGACCTCAGCTGATTTGTCTTCACAAGACATTTAGTCTTAAAACCTTTTTCTTTGCCAGTAATGGACGATTATTTTCACTACTGCTTTAATTGTTATCGATGCACGTCAGTCGTATATTACAAAGAATGTTTAAGACAACTTTGATTTTATTGTTTCGCACATTGAAAAAAAGCGAATAATGTTCCAGAATTGCCGGCCTTTAAAGTTATTTCATTACATCTGCACGAACTGACGTTAAAAGGCTGCTCCTGCCGCTGGCGAACTAAGGTATAATGGCCGACATCCAGTGGTGTGATGGTTGACTTAATAACAGCATTACAGTGTTTCATGTGCTGCTGCAACTTCCTTTGTTGTGGCATTTCCTCATTATTGATAAAAACATCAATCACTGTGCAGGTTAGCAGAGTATGCATGAGACTGTAACTGCACATTATCGGTCATAATTTTATTAAATCTCGTGCCACAAATGATTAAATCAGTGTTTTGGAAAAGTACTCTAAGTGAAAAGCTGACAATAATACACTTTTTGTGGCTTACAACCTTTTTTGTTTCTTACATTTTTTAGGGAAATGTGCTGCAGAATTAAGAGCTACTTTTTGTAACCCCTTTCTCCTTACTCATTATTTCAAGAAACACTTCTGTTCAACGTTCAAGTGGATCTTGTTTACTGTGACCTGCAGTGATGAGTATCCTCTTCTCAGGAAACACACTCTTCTGATCAAGGGTTTGGGTCATGTATCGATTGAGTAGAGAAACGTTACCATATACATGTAGATATAGCCACCTCTATACAAGCATGAAAATAGAAGAATCATGTTTCTTTAATCTGAATTCAATGTGATTTTCCAATCCATTAAACATTACAGTAGGTGATTACATGAACTAAAGCCGACTTCATTTAACATTTATCAGTATTGACGTTCATTCTGGATCGTGTATTTTTACATGCATAAGGTCATGATGATGAATGCATTAGCACTTGCATATACTGTTGTTACAAACTTATTTATCTTTTACTGAGTTTAATCTGAGCCCAACTAACATTTTCACATATTTTAAAGGTTTTCCATTAGCTATTATGTTAGATTATTGATTATTAGCCTTTTACAAGACTGAAAAATGTATTCCCAGTGGTATTTTGAGGTGTTTCCTCTTTCTATATTTTCTTTCCACTAGCTTGTAAAAGCTATCCTCTCCAGTGAGAGCTGCTCAGGCTCAGGCTGGTCTGGGAGCTCCCCCATGGCCTTAGGAGGCACAACTGGAGACAAGCTGGTCTCCCTCCAAACAGAGATTTGGGTTCACGTGACCCGAGCGAGCAGCTGTCCCCCAGAGTCCCCCCCTGCAGCACCATACTCCGCAGAATGGGAATGTCCTCTGTGCATAAGCTCTACTCATGTAAAAGCCATGATTTTAAAATAAGCACACGCACACACACACACACACACACACACACACACACACACACACACACACACACACACACACACACACACACACACACACACACACACACACACACACACACACACACACACACACACACACACACACACACTTAAAAACAGCTCTAATGGACAGAACACTGTGTTCTCCAATGGTTGAATGCAGGACTATAGAATGGCTTTATGAATATTAAATACATTTTGTAGCTTTTACTAGGGGATTTTTAAATAGCCCGAAGGCATGTGAATTAAGTGAAAATGTGCCGGGAGAAAACACACCCATTTGTTCCTAATGAAGACATGAGAATTATAAAACAGGTAACAAAGGTATTATTGTTAACAGATTTCTTTCCATTGTAATGAAGGAACGTGATGATCAGTACAAGAGGTGTATGGCACAGGGGAATGGGCCATACACCCATTGGCAACACAGGGAACACCTTAAAATCATCACTTAGTTTTGTTCTTTACACAGTATTTGTTGACAATAAGAAAAGCAATTCAATTCAGGTTCAGGTTATTTATTTGTACCCAAAGATAGATTTGGATTGCAGTGAAAAGGCATGACGCACATTTCAAACAGCACGGAAACAGAGGAATTGTTCAAAAGTACCCCTAGCTCCACAAATCAAAAACCAGTAGAACAAAAAGCATCAACATTCTCCACTGAAGTTAGAGGATCCTCAGTTAAGTAATATTTTAATACTCCAGAACTGGGTGCGTGTAAATAGCATGTTCATGTAGCGCGTTATTGCTAAAAGCAGGGGGGGCCTGCTGAAGCTGCCTCTGATGACCAATTCTAGCCCTGCAGCTGCAGTTATACAATATGATAAATTCATTATCCCTGCAAGTTCATTTATTTTGGACTTGGATTTTTATATTTCTTACACATTATAAAAATCAAACATATTTAAGTCAACAATAAAAGACACTAACCCATGACTTACGTACCTACACATAATTTGCACAAATGCATACTCCTAAGGGGACCTATTGCACAACCCTCATGTTATAATTGATTGTGTTCCCCTTATTCCTCTCTTTGCCCTTGTGCTCTCCCTTTTCCCTTCACTGAGAAAAGGCTCTCTTGTTCACAAGGATAACCACACACTATATTTGAGTGAGCCTGTGCTCCATGATTGCCTGCATACACATACTGAGTGCAGTCTGCGGGCCTCCCCCTAAAACAGTCCATAGATTCTGTATATCAAGAACACACAATCACTGCCTGCCACTCCCACTGAACCCCACTACACAGCTGATTCATGCGACCATCAAAACCTCAGCTGCCATCCCGCCTTGTGGCCGCTGTAATCCCACAAAGGAAAAATTGACGCTGTCTGCATTTGAGAGACAGGAGCTATCAATTGTGCTCGCTCATGTACAGTATGTCATCTCAGCTAAAGGCATGTTGAGAGTGTGTGTGCTTGTGGTGTGTAAGGGGGCTGGAATTGGTTATCCATCAAAGCTGTCTCTCCCCTCTCTCTTTTTCTCTCTCTGTCTGATTGCATGGGCATGAGGGAAGGTTTTAATTATGTTTTATTTTATTCAAACGATTAATCCTGAAGCACAGTGCACCAAGGTTCCCCCTCGGGAGACATCCCACATCTGGTAAAGACTGTGCCATTATCATCCCTCTCTCTCTGGGTTACCAGAGCCCCTTTTTCTTTCCAGAGGTGTACTAATCTCAGAGGATATATTGTACCTAACACGTTTATTTTCCTTAACCTTCCTTGTCTATTATTTTTCCAAGTTGGTTTTTCAGCTAACCTTTCCTTTTTTAACTTACATATTAAGGCATCATTTTACGATAATTTCCTCTATCATAAATAAAATAAATAAATGACTTTGATGATTTTTATTTATTGTTTTGTATAGAAATGATTCTGAAAATTGTGCATGCTATTTCAAGTAACAGGTCCTGTTTTTTCAAAGCAGCAGCCTATAAAGAAGTTTATTTAAATTAATATCAAACAGACTAAAGCAGATCCTATTTGATGAGTTAATGCTTGACACTTCTCTTTTGATAAATTACCCCAACGACATATCAATTATTAAAATTGTTTTAAATTTAACGACGTATTCACTGACTTGTCATTTCAGCACTGAACATATTATAAGTTAATTTATGCAAATGTGTGTAAATGGATGCATGCATGCCTTAAAGGCTATAGATCTAAAGCCCCTTCCATATGTTTAATGTCTTTAAAAATAATTAAATCACAATGTAAGCAATGCATGAGTCTGAGGTCGTTCAAATTGTAGTTTTACTTTGCACTCTACAGTCATTTTTCATATCTACAACTCTTTAGCCTTTTTATATCTTCACTGGAGCAGAAGCACAGGAAAAGTCACCATGCACATCCACGGAAACACACACAAAAACACAACACACACACATACTTGATGAACATGCTCAGTCAATCCTGGCTCGGTCTCTCACATGACTGAAATAGAGTGTGAAATTTGTACTCAAACATTCATGAGCACAGACCTGCATTACATCTCCTCTGTACCTTATCATGGGAACGGTGGATAAGAACAAGGCCAGAGCTATGGAAACGTGAGAAACAATATATGGGGGGAGAATTACACTTCAATAGGGGATAGAAGCAAGAGAAAAAGACATATGGGGAAATAGGACATTGGAATAAAGAAGTAGAAGATGATGAACCACACGCTTTGTCTTAGACTGCTGTCTCTTCCACAAAGCCAGACATGACTTCACCACAGCTTCCTAGTTTGCAGAAATGACCTCACTCAAACAGATGTGGCCTGTGCCATCCAGCATTAGCCCGACGAAACCAAATACTTTCATACAAGTTGGGCCCCTCCTCTGTGGGAACCTGCAGCAGTCATACAAGCTGTTTCTAGCCTTTGATAAATCATGCAGTGTTTACTACTACACAGGCCGCAGAGGAGCAGGCCAAATCCCAAAAAACGTTTGAGTTGATCCTGAACTGCATAATTCATCCGAGCTGTAGTGCAACAGTGCTCCAGCACGAAGGTGTCTGTACACTTCCAGAGCTGGGCCTTGTATTCATTTACAGTGTTGACGGTACAGGTTTATATGCAGGGTTTCATATTGTTTTTATGTAGTTTTAAGTCATCCTGGTGGGTCATACCCCATTCCTTTGAGGTGCCAAGCGTACCAAGCCTTTATTGTCCTTTAAACTCAAAATGTAAAGGATATTTCAAGAAAATTTGAATACATTCTCATTTTGCCTATTATTTATTTGGGTTAAAATAACATTGCACCAATCAAATTAATTGCAGCATAGCAACAAAGCAAATGGGAAACAGGTAAAGGAACACAAGCAGTGAGAAGTTCAGAGAGGTTGTTGATTGGACAACATTTTTGGGGGGTGAGATCAAAACTGAATATTTGTATTAAATCATTCGACTGCTGGTGTTTCTTACTAATAATAATAAAAATACATTTTATTTGAAGGCGCCTCTTTGGCACTCAAAGACACCATATAAAGTTACAAAAAAAAGACACTAAAAGGAAACAGCAATAAAAATATAGAATAAATAAAAACAATAGAAAGAGACAGAGCAATGGGCATCAAATGGAATAGGCAGTTTTAAACAGATGTGATTTGAAATGGGGAAATGAATCGATGTTTCTGAGTTGGGGTGGTAATGAATTCCAGAGATGGGGAGCAGAGTGGCTGAATGCTCTGTTCCCCATGGTGATGAGACGGGCGATTCATATTAGTGATGTAGCCATATTTACAGATATCAACAATTAACTTGGTGAAACAATGAACTATGAAAATGAAATCATGAATTTGAGATGAAACAGACCAAAACTAGACTTCCAATTTCGATGACAATCTTTTTTCCAGTGTTTATTTGCATAATCAACATCCACATGTAGGATTTCTGTAGCCTTTAATATACTAAAGCATTTGGTTGGTTCACATTCCATATGGGCTATATGGCTCATGACTGCATGTCTCTGATCACCTCAAAAGTTCTTTTTACCCCTTCATAGTTTGATAGTGACACAGTTTGCATGACCTTGTTACTTTGTTGTCCCCGTTCAGGCCCTCTCCACTCACCCTTCTCTGGATGCCAGCTGAGCAAACACTAACTGTCATTCATTTTTCCGGTCAAAATGCTGAGAGCGGTTCCCTCAGGACCGACATCTCCTATCAGCCAACCATTTTCCACTCTCTCCTGCCCGATGTCCCTGTACATGTTCCACTTTTGGCCTCTCAAACAATGGAGGGGAGAGTGAGTTTGTGATAGAAGTTGTTTGGTGGTTCTGACAGACACCTCTGACGCAGTATTCCCTAGTGTCCATCCCGAGAGAGAAGAAGGACTTGGTGATGAGGACTGTATAATAAATAAATCAAACACACCCACATAAACTTTATCTTTAAAATGATGATTCATGGATGTCTTCAGTTTTGGACTCAAGAGAGCCTCTCCTGAGTCATTCTCCTGATAACCTGAGAGTCTGCACCTCTGTACTCAGAAGACGACATACTTTCTATTCATTTCGTCTCCGTTTTACATTGTAGCCTACAGGAAAGTAATTTAGAAAAATGGAGTCCATTGTAAATCATTTCCTGAGCACAAGGGCCACAACTTTTAGGTTGAATTTGAATATATTCTGTACAAAATAGGTCAGTCTTCACTGCAATAGACCAGGATAAGGAGGATGTAATGTGTCGGTCTGAGACGTTTTCTATTTAGTTTGTGAAGGATCTGTAATATATAAAGTATTCTCTTCTACTTGAACTGCAATATTTCTCCTAGACCTCTACATTTCCGTGCTGCTGTAAATAACCTGCAGTTTTAGTGGTCTATTTTCTATCGTGTAAATATCATATAACCAATGGCATAAAACACTAAGTCTGCATCATTTTTGTTTCTGATAGTCTGAAAGGCTCGGTATGTATGGGCCATACCTCTCTATATGTACCTCCACACCTTGCAAACCATAGCATAGACACATATGCAGCTCCTTAACTCATTCCAAAGGCTTTTAACACCTTCTGCATTCAGCAGCCGACACGTCTGAGTGAGAGCTAGCAACACATGTCACCCTCCCATGATGGACTCCAAACTTAAGCAGCTCAGGATGTGTGAGGAAGCTACTATGCCATACAGCGACCAGTCTGGCAGTTTACACAAGAGAAACAAGAGCTGCTGGCCTGATTTCTCACACTCCATTAGCTGACTCAGGATGAAGAGTCTGAGATCTTGTTTGCTCTGTTTTTCCACCAAGGAGCTGTAGGAGCACACACACGCATCTCACCTGACAGCTGTCTTGTAAGACATTATGCCTCAGCCACCAGGATCAGTTTTGTAAGTGGGAGAGACCAACCAATAAAGTGATGTGAAAACACTGCACACTGCATCGTTCGTTAGTTCACTCTCTATCAAAATTCTGAGAGTGTCTTCTCTTCTCCATGTCTCTTTGATCATGTGTTATCTCATCAGTGCCAGAGCTCAGCTGTGGCCAACGTGCCTTCCTCATCACTCGTCAACAGCTTTGTTTCTGAGAGATGCCAGAGGCTATTCACACTACAGACATACTACACTACGCAAATGTGCAAGGATTCATAATACATGGGTGGCTGTGGCTCTGAGGTTTAGTGGTCATATACTAATCAGTCTGTGGTTTAATTCCCAGCCTCTGCATTCAACATGTCAATGAATTCTTGGGCAAGATATGGCATGGCCAACAGTGTGTGAATGTGTCTAAATGTTAGTAAATGGCAGCATGTGTGAGTGGTTGTTCATGGGTAAATGCTGACTTATATATATAAGCGCTTCGAGGGATTGTAAAGACCAGAAAGTGCTATATAAATGTAGTCCATAAACCATTTACACACATACAGATGTTGTTATGGGCACTCACGGGTGACATAAAAAACCTTGACCATGCCTGTGGTATGCACTGAATGAATTATTAACAATACATTCAAGATTTAGTTGATAATACACCTTCTTTATAGTGGACTCATACTCCTGTAAAAGTAGGGATGCATGATTCAGCAATTATAATACATGTGATGACACTTTGCATGGATTAGGTGATTCACAGGTAAGTAAAAAAGAAATTCCGAATGACTAATGGCAGAGTTATTATAAACAGCAACGTTAAATTACATTGATAAAACTAAACTGCTCCTCGTTAATGACATTTTGTGTGATTGATTGATTTCCAATTTAGCAGAACTTTTTAATCGGCAGTCACTTTATCCCTGATGCAAGTTGCTATGGTTTCCATTTTGTAAAGCGTTCTTTTCACTTAACCTGTGTTTCACCCCTTCCTCATGTGTATTTTCTCTTTGTGCACCTGCCCAAGATTAAAGCGTGGTCGACGGTCCGGGGCTCTTTTGAATGTGGCAGGGCCGAGGAGCAGCCTGTTTCCATTAGCAAACACGGATTTGTGTGCTGAGGACTCTGTGTTCTCTGCCTTTCCAGTTTTTCTTCCCTTTTTACCCCCCCAACCTCTCCTCCGCTCCACAGTGCTAACATCCAGCTTTGTTTGTACACTAAACCTGAAGGTCTTCCCACATACAAATCACATTGAATGTTGTTTGTTTCTTGAAGGAATTTCCCTTACGAAAATTACGAGAAATAATCTTGTTTTCGATCTCTGTTCCAACACATTCTGCAATGTCCTGCTTTGTCCTTTGAATCCCTCCTTTCCTAATACAGTCGTTGGTATTCTGCACAGCACGGCTAGATGTAATACAGAAATGTCATTCAGCTTCACGTCTCATTCTCAAACATTACCATACAAATAAAGGCAGGAGAACAAAAGGATCAGGATTTATGTCCGGCATAAATCCAAATAACAGCATGAGTAAGCTGCATGCATCACAAACTCGCTAATGATCATAATAAAAGTAATAAACAGTTGTCCATTACTAACATGCAAGATATGGATTAGGCTAAATTGACTTTATAAATAATTCCCCTTCATTGGTAAGCACATTCAAAGAGGGAATTAAATATACATACTGCAACGTTGCACATAGTGGGTTTTTTCAAGCGTTGTGTACATTCCCGGTTCAAGAGTTCACTTCAAGAGTTTATGAAACTATTATAACACTTTCAAATGGTCTCTATATTCCTGGAATGTATGTTTCTGAATAAATATATATAATATTAGTCAGTTCAAATTCAATCCCATAAACTAATAGGACTATTGTAATGGAAAAATAATCAACATTAGGGCTAAGTACGTCTCAAACTAAGTGCATATTGGATCATCTAACTGCGTCTAAGCCTCCACCTCCCACCCTTTTCCCACAGTACCGTCCAACAATTGTGGTAACTTTCCGAAACGGATAACTCAACAATCACGCCCTTGAAATCCAGAGATTACCAAGGTGATATGGAGTAAAAAAAAGAATGTCTCTCTCAAGCTCTTTTGGATTTTTTACAAAACATCAATGCTTTCAAAGAAGGGCTTTCAAGATGTTTCACTTTAATACAACAGATGTGGTGTTTCATTGTGGCTACTACATAAACCAGGATCATGCCACTGAAACTCATTCAGTTTATGTGGAATCATCTATTGTTGATACATACTATTTCTCACATGATTCAACATACGTGCAGATTAAGTTGAAATACTGTACAGTGCCCAGCTGTTCGAAAAAGAGCCTGGATTCTTCCTTCATTGATGCTTAAGATCTATACTTCATGAGGATTATTTGTATCCAAAAAAAATGCCATGCTAAATTCCATCATCCCCAAAAGAAGTCAACACAATACATGGAGAATTTTCAGCTGTTGTTTCTTAAAAGAGATGTACAATTTTGGGCTTTGACACAAAAAACGTTTGATCCACACTATCTCCCCCTCCTCATTGGGAGCATGGCTTAACCGAGCCGAATGAAAAGCAACACTATCTCATTGTTTCAAAAGCAGATTATCTGTGACTTCAAAACCCCCACTTTAGGCAATGCAACACATTGCTGCGCTGTATCCGAGCCACCACTCTGTTTCACGCCATAAAAGATTCTGAAAAAAGCAGAAGTGTTAATCTGTTTTTTCGATGCAAACCCACTGGAGGAAGGTGGAATCCGGCTGTTTTGTTCTGGAGAATGATCTGCAGTAATACGGACTCTCTATCTGAATCCATCCCTGTGTACCTTAGCTGCTATCTCTAGGTGTGTCTCGGTGAGTCTGCCAAATGACTCACACTGTTAGTGTCTGCCACCTTGTCATTCACACACTGTCAGGGGATTAGTGGGTGAAGCATTTTGTCCCGAGAGTGGAAATGTATGTTTGTCCATAGAGGTGGGCAGGGGTGCCATCTTTTCAGGATGCCCAATGGCACCTTGGACACGCTTGTTCCCTGTGTCTCCTGTCAGGCCTCTGTGGAATTTACTTCTTACTTGAGCTCTTTGATCCTCATCGTAAGTCCCTCTCCTCTCCTCTGCCCTGCTTCCATTCTCCCTGTCCTCCTTCATGAAATTGGGGATTTACTGCCCTCATTGCAAAGGTTGTTTCTCTGCTTTCAAGCCTCTACTTTCAATCATGAAAGATTTTCCTTCCAAATAAAACAAACTTAGATAAGATATATTTTAGATAACATGGGTTATGTGGTATGCGTTAAGCATGCTTGAGGTTTTCACTTAAAAACCTATATGCAGTGTTAGAAAAAACACCTCAAAATTGTAATCAATGTACTTAGTGACTTTCTACCAATGTGTATTTCTAAAAGTTTACAAGTGAACACAATTTCACTAAAAAAATGTACGTCATTATTACTTTCAAATAGTTTTAAAACTCCTGCAAACAAAGTATTCATTTGTCTTAATTACCATACCAAGTTGTGTCAGTACACACAGTATATGATAAATGGTTTAGTAATTTAAATAGCATATGCAAAATGGTGATGCATTCAAAGAATAAACAGCATTAACTGGCTTAGATTGCATTGCAAAGCTAACTGAACAGCTTCAATACTTATTGATATAGCTTTTACAAGTCTCTAGGTATCATCTATAGGAAAAATAAAGCAACATTTTCCCAAAGCATATGGCCTCTTTGGTGTTTTGATTATGGATATGGAGAGTTCTGTAAAACATGTTGCTTAAAATGGTCTCTTAAACCATGCTTTCTCCACTCATTTATTCATATGTTTCCATTGTCAACCATTTGTAAGTAGTATCAATCATTCATTCATATTCCTCCTATTCCAATACAATATCAATGCCAACATCCAATCCAACAACATTAGCATCTAGATGGTGTTTTCCTGTTCTGCACTGGCAGTTGGTTTTGGTTGAACATTCTGTTGCTGGTAGCAACAACCCCTGACATAATTCTGTGACATTGTTAGATTCCTTATTTTATCAGATCTGCATCCCAGCAAACATTGTAATATTCTATCTACTCCTGATCAATGATTTATACTTGGTGAATTTACATATCCTGCCATCAGTTTACTGCTAACCAAGTTACTTATGATACTCTCTGTTACTCTACACTATGCTTACTAGATTACTCACAATACTTATAATGGGGACTTAATTCAGATCTTTCATTGATCACACTTTCTTTATTCCGGCATGAGAGGCAAATGAATCTGACTGCTAATCTACAGCCTGTGAATCCAGTTTGTATTTAAAGCGACACTAATGTCTCATATTAGCAGCAGAAAAACATTCCCACAGATCAAAGATTACAATTATACAATGTATACAGTATACAAAGACATGTAACTCACCCTGCATCCACCACCTATTCACTACCTGTGTACATTATTCTTATCTATTTCCCTAATTCCCATGACAAATTGTTATCTTTCCTGCATTCCAGCACATGTATTATCTGATAAAATGCTGCAGAATAGGCCCACTGCTGTGTCACTGTGCCTCAGGGCAGCTTCCTCCCTGCCTCGGTAACAGATACATCTTTATTCAGAGCTGGCCCTGTACAGGGGCAGGACATCAATCCGCTTTGTGTCTGCAGCCTCTGCCACGCCGTTCTGCTTCTTGCCTCTCTCTCTGGGTGGGGCCTGATTATTGAATTGTCTTTGGCTTTGTTTTGGCTGGCAATCTCTTCTCTGTTTTCCTCTCTGCTCCAAAATCATGGCCCATTTATTCCAACCCAATTATTATTGAAGCCTGGCTGAGCAGAGTGATAGATTGTACTTTGTTAGAGCTCGGCTATTGCTGACACACATACTGCTCCTACTGCTTCAGCTGCAGAGGCGCCGATTAGGTGCATACACACACACACACACACACACACACACACACACACACACACACACACACACACACACACACACACACACACACACACACACACACACACACACACACACACACACACACACACAGTGTAAAAATTATCCTAATTTATGAGGGGTGACATTTTTATTAATTAACATGGTGGTGTGAGGCAGTAAAAAAAGATGTGAACATGAATGGGCAGACTAATTGGGCAGTGAGTGCAAGGGAGGGTTTGTGTTTTATTGTATGTGCTTTGTTTCGACACGGCTCATAAGTCACACCACAATGGGGACAAAAGACAACGTTTAACTGAAGTGAATTTATGTGTAAAAGTAAAAATGGAGTAAACAACACACATCTGCACCCATTGAGTTCCAGAAACACAAAAAAATACCTACAAGAAACAGACTCCATGAGTTATTTATAAGTGAAAACTTCCTACAGTACATTCATAGTCCAATCGCTGGTTGGTAGCTTTAATCAGCCTATTTTTCTGAACCACTCATGATCACACTGCACATGTTTAAGAGATTGCTGGGCTGTACTAATCCCACTGGATGATCCTGTCTGCTGGTTAGCCTCAAACAGACTGCAATCACACCACAGTGACCTTCTCTTTACCTGCAGCGCTAACTAGCTCACCGTTATGCTGTTGCCCATAATGAGGGCATTACCTCCTTCAATATTTGCAGCTGTCACTGTCCTCAAATGAATCGATGTGGAATGCTTTAATCAGAGCAAGTTCCTGTACACCATTGCTGATGTGAGACACAGGGCTGGTATGCTTTCATGTTGTATTATTTGGTCATTAAATTCCACTGGAAATTCTACTAAGAACTACTATCTGCTAAACTTCAGATACTGTAGCTTACATAGAGTATGTGCCTAATAGTGTAGTTGCCAGCTCAGAGACCTTTTGTGAACCAGGAAATCTTTAGTACCCCAACATTGTATGTTAGAATTGTATAGTACAGATATTATGTTGTCCAAAACCTCCAATAGTTATCACATGGTGAACATCTCCGGAACAAGACAGTGAGTAGACCTTGAGTTCAGATTGATACTTTAACAGCTGTGATTCAGATGAAGAAGGAGAAGTTTTGATAATTTGCTGAGGCAAGAGGAAAAACTACAAATTAAATTATGAAATGCTCATCATCAATTAAAAAATGTCCTAATAAGCAACTATATGAGTGTTAGGGCATGGAGGCGTTCACTTTATTGTCTGACAAATTATTGTAAGTATTTCATTTTTCTTATTATTCACAGGCGGTGGTGGTGAGGTCCATAGGTACTTGTCTTGCGAACCGGAAGGTCACAGGTTCAAGTCCCCGAAAGACCAAGTGCTACCGATGTGTCCCTGAGCAAGGCACTGTTTCCCTACACTGCCCCCCGGGCACGGTACATATGGCAGCCCACTGCTTTCAAATTGAATGTAAATTTCCCCTTTGTGGGACGATTAAGGGTTCCTTTTCATTTTTATTTAAGTGATACTGAATATTTTCATTTTATTGCTAAAATGGAAATAAACAATTGTCATCTTTAAACTTGATTTTTGATTACATTTTGTTTTACTAAACTTATACTCTTAATAGATGTGATGTATGTATAAGGAATACATAATAAAATAGAAAAATCGATTGGAAAACTAAATGAAATCATATGCACAAATATCTAAATCATTAAGCAGATAACATTAAGTAGCATTTAACTAGGATATGATATGCAAAGCCTGTTAGCACAGCGACTGACTCACGTTCTCTATCATTATTGAACATCACCACTTAACTACTTGAAGGACTGTGACACTTGATTGTGGTGTGTTAATTGTAAGCCTAATATTATCTCCACCAAGGGCAGCGAGGGCTCATAGGATGTCAGTGTGTAATGAGCATATGGTCATCATAGCTTGTGATCTAACTGTCTCCCAGTTCTCCACAGAGTGAAGCGTACTCTGGAGGAGTAGTGCTGCCTGCATGTCAATGAGCCCGACTCTGTTAACCAACTGAGCGCACAGGGTCTCTTGTCTCACACACACTAGCCGCCATCTGCACCCTGAATGGGCTGCTCTGAGGGTATATGTGTGTGCGTATGTATGTATGAGTGTCTGTGTGAGGGTGGAGTTGTGATTGGGGGTGGGGGGGGGGGGGGGGGGGGGGTAGTGAGAAAAAGAGATCTCTTCAGAGGATGGGCTGTAGTTAACCCCATGCACATGGATGTCTTACAGCCGGCTGCTTTGAGAGGCAGAGAGATCATTGAGAAATAGGTCTATTTTTAGGCTTGAAATAGTGAGGGGATAAGCATGAGGGGTGTGCATGTGGATGTGCAATGCATGTGATGGAGTGTGTGTATGTAGGCTGTTTGATTCTATGGGTGAGCATGATCTGTAGTGATTGTCTCTTCCAAAACAGCATAGCAGAAGAGGCACAAGCTATCTTAAACTTCACACGCAATCATATAAGCCACACATGAGTCTTGGAGAAGAAAAAACACACACACACACAAATCTGGATATCGTCCCATTGTGCCTGCAGCTAGGCCTGACAGCGGTGTTGGACTTACATCACACACAAACACAACACACACCACACCCACACCCACACACACACACAGCCTCCCTAGCAACGGCACACGTGATGCTAGTATTGTATGCCCAACCTTTTCACGTTCTCTCTCTCTGTCTCTAATCCATGTCTTTCATCCTGACAGGTGCCAGCGGCTGGTGAAGCAGGCTGCAGATTGATGATTAGAGTGGGCAGAATGGACACATGCACTGGTACCAATCCGAGGTCATGTAAAAGCCTGTTGGTGGAGGAAGATTTCAGTAATTGCAAATTAGGCTAAAAGTTCATCTTTTACTCAGATGCTAGCAGGTAATCACCACCGTATAGTACAGTCAAGGATTTTCAAATAATCCGATAGAAAAAATTGGTTTGTTGTGAATAGAAGAAGTTTTGTGTATGGGCTAGAGAAGTTTTTTTAAACCTGGGGGTCAGGAACGATGAAGCAAGATAGGGGTCATTTAATAATTACAGCGTAATCTAAAAGCTGTTCTAATCTTTGCATAGAGCTGTAACCCACAAGGCAAATGTCCAATGATTACTTTGCAACCACAAACTAGGCATGGCATGCCCATCAAGCTTCTGATTTTTATAGTAACACTTTGAAACCAAAAGGTTCACAGGGTGCCCTTTCCTAAATCATAAATTCAGAGGCAAAATTGTAAGGAATGGATTAAAGATCTATGTTTGTCTGCTATAGTATATGTTAGTCAGCTTACTATCTACATCAAAAGTGAAAAACATTTCTTCAAACGATGGAAAAGCAAACTACATTTTAAAGGGTCAAAGGTTCAGTAGAAAAAAATCATATAATAAGGACATGCACTGCATCACAGCTCTAATGCTTTGAGAATAACAATAGAGGCCATCCATCTTGTTCTCTATTAAAATTGGGGATTACCCTCAAACCAAACTTGTTCCTCGAAAAATAATTTTGCAATCCACATCAGTTAACCCTTATGATACCTCATCTAAAACTGAAACATGCAGTTGAAACAAAAACTGATATTAAAGCATAAATGGATATTTTTATAAAATCAGCTTAAGAAAGGCTTTTAAAACAACAGGAAGAGCTAATGAGCTAGCCAGTCACTGCCATTATTCCAGCCAACATAAATGGTGGCAATCTATAAATGATAAGCCTGCTTCCTCTTTATATTTATTTTAACTAATGTTACTCTAGTAACAGTTACTACTCAATAGTTTTACATTCCTAGGTTTCTTTTAATTGTTTTAGTAAAACATTGGGAAAAAGTAACTTATTAGTTGACTTGACTTGAGTGGTAACTTGAGATACAGTATGCAACTGGTTGAATGGGTTACAAGTATTCATTGCTTTCAAGATCAATTAAAAAAAAATCAGGCTAACACTGAGTTTAATCGCTTGCAAAGCGTGTGTTGCATTATAGCCGACATCACAACATTGGAAACACAGGCAAACATTCATGGACACAAACACGTTCACATTACAATATTCTTTGCACGGAAGCTTCATTCACACACAATCTTTGGAGTTCCCTGCATGTAAAGAGGCATGTAAATATTAATGTTTTCAAATAGAGGGACATCTCTCAGGGTCTGTAATCTGACTGAGTCTGAGACAGCATGTCTTCTCCAAGGCAGAACAAAGGCAGACACACTGGTACAGCATCCAAAGTCTTTTAAACCACCCTCATAGTCAAGATCGATATCTCCGTCCAGTCACACAAACCAAGATATCAATCCCTTTTTGTAATAACTCAGAAGATCAATCCGCCCTCTTTATATCCATTCCAACTCACTCTCAGCCCTCACCCAATGCTCAATCCCTTCCCCCTTTGTCACCCAATCTCAACACCACACCTCTCTTTCATCTTTGCACCACATGGCACCAGCTTGTTCTCATTCCCTGCCCCCTTCAAAACAGTGTCCCTGGTCTCGACCTTTCCTACTGATTGTGCGCTGACCCTGCAAAAAAGCAAAGGCGTTCTTTCGGTTTTAATTATTCATGTGTGATGAGAGGCTCTGGCTTCTCCCCACTGCAAGCTAAGAAAAAAGCGCCTCTACAGTAAAGGTGTGTGTGTGTGTGTGTGTGTGTGTGTGTGTGTGTGTGTGTGTGTGTGTGTGTGTGTGTGTGTGTGTGTGTGTGTGTGTGTGTGTGTGTGTGTCTCCAAGTACCTATATCTGTTTGTGTCTGTGTGTCTGTTTTAATTTGAAGTGTAAATATTTATATTTATGTCTCCTTTGCACATCATCATTCCTCTCCATAATTATAAAAATGTAGTCACAAATATCTAGGAATGTAGAAAGCGAGAGGGCAGCAAGGTTATCAAAAGAAATTTGATTAAAAAAACGTTTTAAGCTTCAATCGTCTTTGGGGTTCAACTTTGACCGACTAATTAGATGTGTGTACATGGTTTGTTTGTGTAAACAAGGGATTATTGACAGGAACAATATTGTTGTTGCTATTATATGGCTTCAAAATATCGGCTTGTTTACAACCTGTCGCATTAGTTTCTCTCTCGCCCTCTTTTGGACTTTGTGGTAGCCATGTCATTGTGTTCCCTGACCTCAGCTATTACTTTCATGAGACCAATCAAAAATATTAGAAATGAAGGCAAAAACATTTGATTGTATTTCAACCTCGCATTAAAATGTGCATTTATTGCATGCATATCAATGCATTTTATGTATGTTAACAGCATTAATTATCACATAACATACACAGCCTCACTGGATGCTATACTTCCATTTAGCCACTCTTACTTGTCCAGGTTTAAAGTGATTACTTTTCACACCAAGCAGCAAACTCACTTCTTTCCCCAGACAGCTGACAACTCTACATGAAACCTCCAGGAAAAGCATGAATTTAAACTCCTTACAAATTTCACCATTAGGCTGACAAATGAAATGCAGGCTTTAAGTCGGCAGAGCGAGCCTGGAAAGCTGGTATGGAGTGGATGGAAAGAGATTATAGGGGGACTCATCTCCCCAATACGGGGCAGAAATCACTGACAGTCAAGGCGATGCAGAGCGTCATGCTTTTGATGCATAAAGTATGGAAGTTCATTACCCCGCATATCATCACTGAGCACACCAAGTACCCCGGAGCTCTCTGCATTCCTCTCGCTTCGGTCTCTCGCTCTCTCGTTTTTACACCCTCTCATTCTCACAGTCTCTCCCTCATTCCCACTCTGTTGCTGAAGATGATGAAAGACTGGGGAGCACACAGTCATCATTATACACATAAACCCCCAAAATGTGTCATGGAGGGCATGTGAGGCAGAGTAATGGCCACTCTAAAGTCATGTTGAGGTACAGTAATATGGCAACGAGCAGAAACCCCATGCACCAATTTGGTTAAAATCGTAGTTTAAATGCAAACACAATTAACCAAAAGGTATTCCAACAGCTAACCATGCTAATATTGAAGCTAAGAGTGCATTTGCCTGCATGTATGAATTATAAAACAAAATCAAGGTGTTTAATTCCCCTCCAAAAGTACCTGCATGACACTGTGACTCAGACCCTTTGCCTCTGCTTTTTCATGGTGACACCATTCCTCACGCCAGGCGCCAGGGTCACCCACTCAGACGAGCTCATTAGGTGCTGTTGTCATGTTGGCCATGCCGCCCCTGGGTGCCTTTGAAGATGACACTGTGTGTGAGTGTGTGTCATTGAGTTTGTATCACATGTGTGCCTTTGTGTCCTTGTGTGTGTAGTGTGTATGTGTGTTTACAAAGGTGTGTGTGAGGATAATCAGATACAGTCGGACAGCACTGTCCGCTTAGTAGTAGCCTGTTGTCACATATTCATATTCAAACCCACATCTTTTATAAATAAGCAGAGATATGGGAGCTGTGGAGGGTGATTTTCCACACACACACACACACACACACACACACACACACACACACACACACACACACACACACACACACACACACACACACACACACACACACACACACACACACACACACACACACACACACACACACACACACACACACACACACACACACACACACTAGAACAAGCTTCTGAGGAAAGTTAAGTTGATTGATTTGTTCAGATGATGACATTGGCATTGATAGCAGTATTGAGATGGCAAACAAATCAAACAAACAACAACGAATGAGACAAATTAAAGCTAGAATTCCCAAAGAACAAGTTTTTAGTTTGGAGGATTTAATTCAGTTTGTAATGAATGTATTTCTTTGTCATTTGTTCAGGGCTCAACCTCTGGGGTCTTGTCTTTACTTATTAATCAGCTTTGACTTTGTCAGAGTGTGGCTGAACACTCAATAATAGATTGGGAGATAGGTCACAGGTCACATGACCCACAGACACATACACAACCTCACCAGCTGCAGGGCATAAAAGAACAAAGGGAATGTAAACAACAACATATTATTTACTATTACTATCATTGGTAATCTAGCAATCTTTACAGTAAGATTGAGTAAGTAACGGAGCCCCTCAATAACCAATCCATGGTTAGTGAGGGGTGCTCATGGTTAGCTTTTTAGTTATTTGAATATTTTGTATATATACATATTTAATCTATTCCTTACACTTTGCTCAGGTGTTTTTGGTTAATGAACACTACACTCCATACTTTTTGAATGCAGAGTTCTTACAACAGCCTCACACTGCTACTGCATATAAAGAAATACAAAGCAAAGCATAATGGTTCATTGATTGAAACTGTAACAGCATACAGTGTTTTAACAATATGGCTATATGTCGTGTTCCTTCCTTGACAACTTTTTACTTAAATACTCATTATAGTTTGCTTTTTACACACGGCAGGAGCACAAAGTAAAACTCCCATGCTTTGTTTGTTGTGTATTCACCAAACGAAGCCGACTGTGCTGGCCAGCCTCCAGAGTGGATTCGCTGTGACACTGTCTCTTCGAGGGTCTCATGAAGGGAGGCTTGGCTCCCCTCAGAATGGCCTCGGAGCTTGTCAGTAGGCAGGCTGTCAGCACACAGCCAGGCTGGGGACGTTTGATGTACCGCATGAGAGGACAGACGGGAGGAAGGCAAAGATGGATGTCGGGAAGATGGAAAAGAAGGTGAAAGAAAAGGTGAAAATAACACATGTGCCAGGGGAGGGCAAGTGTGGGTACAACCATTGTGAGATTTATTATTCTTGTTACACCCAGGATTTTAATGTACGACAGGTGGCACAATCCAGTAAAAGCAGTGCTGAATTGCCAGAGGATTTAATTAATGTCCTGACCCGTAGACACTACCCTGTCTTCACAGTATATGGGAAGACAAGCAGGCAGAAGTGTGGTTGCTAATTAGACAAGTATTGACTTGGATCAACATTTACTGCATAACCTTAGGGGTAAAAAGCCGGAAAAGGGAATGGTTTTCCAATTGAAGTCTGACAGTGTCCCAAACCAAAGATAATGGGGATATAGACAATCCTGCAGGTTTTAATGAGGCCTTCTTCCATGGCAGGGTTTTTAATCAGAGAACAACCCAGTAGTATGAGTGGCAGACAATTCTAAAGGTGTTATATTGCACTATAGTGGCATTAATGCTTTCATTTTAAGTGCTCCCAAAGAGTGACAGTGGATATTGTATTCAAATACTGCTGGTAGAAAAATTATAACCTGCTGAAACTCATACTAATTATGACCTACATTTTAAAAAGGGAAGCTGCTTCTCTTTGTTGCTCTTGCTCTGACCCTACTCAGAAAGGGTGTTAATCTTCTGCATGAAGGCAAGAGAGAAAAGAAAAGGTCTTTTGGCATTTCAAAATGCCTGCATTCTTGGTTTCCTCATTAAATGCACATAAATAGTAAGACTCACACAGCCCTATTACCGCATTATTATGGGACGTGGAATATCAATTCACACCCTGCTGAGAATCTTTTTATAACGGGCCTTCCTCTGTTCTCTCATTTATTCATGGTGCCTTCTTTGTATTACAAGGATAAGACATTCATCCCGCACAGAACAAGGAGATTTTCTATGTATTTTAAAGCTGTAATCTAAACTCCCTGCAGTTCTCACATTAGAAACATCGGTAGATGCATGTATGCGTGTGATGTATGCAGCAGACATCACAAAGTGGAACGATTACCCATGTTATCCGCAGTCCAGCACACTATCAGCTAACGTGTGGAATGAAGGTGACTGGCCTCCGATCTCTGAAGCTTTGGGAGCGCTCCAGCCACACTGGGAGCACTGCACCATTTGTTGTCCTAATTAAGAATTCATTGGCCACTAACGATGAGTTCTGACCTCCATTTCCTGCACCTTTTCCTCCCCCACCGCGTAGTAAATCAGCTTAGAGCAATAGGCTTGACACACCCACACACACACAGACACACACACACAGACACACACACACAGACACACACACAGACACACACACACACACACACACACACACACACACACACACACACACACACACACACACACACACACACACACACACACACACACACACACACACACACACACACACACACACACACACACACACACACACACACACACACACACACAGAATGATTGGTACATTTTGGTATGCAGCAGAAAGAGGAGGAGTTAGGGGGAAAAAGAAAAGGAAGGAGGGTGGTGGACAACAGGCAGACAAGAGAAGAGAAAAAGATAGACAATAGAGGGATGATATCAAGTCCATTGGAAATACAGAGGATACAAGAAGAAGAAATGTGTTGGCAACGCTCCAAATCCAGCCCTATAAAGATACAGAGTAAGGCTGGCATTAATGTGGAGCCTTGGAGAAGGCCTCTGGTACTGATAAACACGTCCAACTGTCTGTCTGAGCCCTGTTATCTGTTGCATTGCGCTGTATACACCACTATTATCCCTGTGGGGGACAGGATGACCACTAATCTCCCCGAGGTGACACTTGCACTTCAGCAGGTCCCCAGATGTTGTAATGCTGATACTATTTTTCTCATTGTACGCATTGATAAAGCTCCAGGAGCTGGGATCTGTAGATCTGCCTCCTGTTGTTTAATTATGTCTTTTTTTAGTAAACATATATTTGAGTCAGCTAATTTGATTGACATATTGCAAGTACAACATCCAAAGTGTGATAGGAACTTGAATGTAAGTTGTTGTTTTTTAACCTGGCTCCTATTCTTGAAAAGGGGAAACAAAATCAGTGAAGATTTCATAATCAAGTTCAATTAATGCTTTGTAATTTTATGATTTCCACTTCTAATATAGGATACATTTCAGGACAAAGCTGACAAAGTGAACACTTCTTTATTAAAACCAGATGAACTATCACAGTTTGTATGTTTAGTTTATTATAAGATGCGTGACTGTGCTCTGTGGATTTGTTTCCACTGCCCTTACACCGTCTAGTCTGTACCGGGATTGGGATCTATCACGGATACTTCTATTCTTATAGCTGCAGATGGCAGAACACAATGAGATATATCCTCACCATAAGCACTTCCCACTGCCAGAACAATGTCGACTGATTTAAACTGCCGTGGTTTCACTGTCACCACGGGCAGGGCTAGGAACAGGGCTGGATATGCTTGGCTGAATATGAGCAGGACAGATTGCTCATTCACGCAACAGAACGCCAAAGAGAGATCCTTCAAAGTCCCTCTTGCACACGCACATCTAAATGCAACAACTTGCACGCAAACAAACATCCTTCGCCACTAACGCACATACACACACGCACTGCTTCACATGATAGATGGGGAAAGACACAAAGGTCGGCAGTCAGCAGGGCTTCACTTAGACAGGACTCGGGTTCTTTTACATCACCTTGACTCAGGAGATGGAGCTGACCCAAACCGATCTTTTCCACAGTCGTTGCACTGTAATATACAGTACAGGTAAGCACATGTTTTAAAGAGCTAGAGCTATATAATGCTCCCAATATCACTACCCCTATTTAACCTACACTGCACTGGCCACTGTCACGACCGGACTGTTTCTCATTTCCCATTCTCTGGCATATGAAAAAGGGATCCCATGTGGTTGTCAATGACACACGCATTTATCTTGTCCTCGTTTGCAGATCAGCACTCCTGTCAGCATGGTGGTATATCTTTCCGAAAAGCCACCCTCCAGGGGAATTGAAATACAGGGTATATTATACACACAACTTGTCACAGAGATGTTGAGGTGACACGTTGTCTGAGATCCACTGTTTGGGGTATTATCATTATTCTGCGCCATAACTAAGGGTGAGGATACATTATCATATCATTCGCTTTGAAATGTCATTGTAAGACCATTAATAAGCCAGATATTTGGATACGGATTAAGGAAAATGGAACCTGTTGCAGGGCAGACTGTGGTTAAGCTTCTCTTAAATAACTTTGTTTCGTCCGACACAATGGCCCAAACTCTTCTGTGCAAGGATCTGATTAAAGCTTCTGTAATTGGCCTGATCTGAATGAGGCCTTGGAGGTCACAGGTTAGAAATAAGGTAACAACTGAGAAAACACTGATGACATTAGTGTGCTTACTGTCAATAGGCTTAGCTGATAAAATAAGATTGACCTGTAGTTAACAGACTCCCTGGTGACCACATACTATAGAAAGTGGTTCTCCTGAGCCTGATTTGACAGAAAATTATACACATTTGTGCAAAAATAATTTGGAGCCTTCACATTTCAGCTGTAATAAAGCTGTAGTGTCAAACCCACACCGTATTTTCAAGCGACTGCATTTCCCTTATTTTAGTGTCTTTGAGCTTATTATTTTGGTTTTATTCTTGCTTTACTCATCTGCTACTATTGAAAAACACTGATTAATTAACTCTCACACATAGCCTGCCCAGAACCAAACAAGAAACAGAAACAATTAAAGCCAAGCAGGTGAACATATTGGAACAGGTTAACAGATATTTGACTCAGGAAATGGTAGAGACCAAAGTAGAGGTACATGAATGCTACCTATGCTAAGTGGACGCTTTGTGCCTGCATATGTAAAAACATGCAAAAAGACCCAGTTCGCCATATTATTGTGTATTAGCTAATAATATATGTTTTTTTAGCTTACTGCCCAGTGGACAACAATGTGTTACTGCAGCTTTGATGTACCTGAACCATGACTAAATTCACATTACTTTAACCTTGGCCAAACGTCCTTTTCTATAACCTTTGCATACGAGAGTATAAACACTTTAAACCTCAAACACATGACTTAATCTTCTCAATTAATTTTGTATTACAATAAAGAAAGAATTGTCTTTATTCATAGGACAGGAAAAAAGTGGGATTTTCAAAGGATGAGCTGGAGTTAATGGCCATGAAATGTGTTCTACTTAATGCAAGTGCATAATGAACCCGTGATCAAAGCTCATACTTTAGTGACATTGTTTCAGTAAACAGAAATGCCTTTTTTTTTTTTTATAAATAGGCAAAGGCAGACTCAGTGTGTTCACTCAGTGTGGGTTGGAATCTAGCTTGTTATTGTCTCCCATGCCAATCTGTAGTGAAAAAGCACAAACTGTGACAAAGTCCACTCTTTGAGGTGGAAAGGGATGAGATATCCTGATGGAGAAAATGATCAACATGGTAACCATCCTGAGAAACCACTATGGTGCTTATACGGTTCGTTCTAGGACACTTGGTACTGACTATGAGACGAACACTTAATACGCTTGGCAACCTGCAGCCTCAGGTTGGAGAAGAAGGCTTTAAGTAACAGGATTTGGAGAGTTTACCATAAGAAGAAGGGATACTAAAGTGGATTACAATGTAAACCATTCAAGATCTGTTAACATCTGTGTTAGTTCTCTGTGTGTCATCAGACATCTGCAACTTGATGCTCATTTAGCAGAGTTATGCAACATGGAAAACATACATTGTGCATGTGAACATGATGTGATGGGTAGATTTCCGCCTCAAATCCCTCACATTAAACATACTACACAGGACAAATTAAATCATCTACTGTATCTACAGTACATAATGATGACAATATCTTTGGGAATTCATGTCATCGGGTAGAATTATGTCAACGGATCCAGCGGAGGCTTTGTTGTGGACTAAAAATGTCCATCAGCTGTTGTATGCTGCTACATGTCAACTTAAACTTATCAGTTGGCAGCGAGTATTCACTGAAGTGATGTTTCCCCAGCTGTGGATTTACAAGGAAGCAGAGATCTTCTTGGCCATGGCTGTCAGTGTGGCAAGATAGACGGTGTAATTAGCGCTTAGTGCCAGCATCCAGGGCAGATACGATGACTGGTGGGAACTGAGAGAGAGAGGAAGATTCTAGCAAAAGGGCTGGAGGCTGACTGACAGTGGAGAGGACGGGAGACGCAGGGAGGGAGGAAGAGAGGGAGGCCAACAATAATGAGTTGCAGCTCTGGGCTCCTGAGTTTTTTCTTCCTCTTTCTTTTTCTTCCCTCCTTCCTCCTTGGCATTGCGTTGAGGGCCATGGGCCTCCAGTGCTGTGATGTCCCTTTTACTGCATATAAGTGTCTGTTTTGACTACATGGAGAGGCAGCAGGGAGTCCCACCGAGAAGCGCTTGTTACAATAACACCCATTCTCTCATGTATTATGCATGTCCAGTCAGCATATTCATTCCAGATAATGGGAATGCAGCGAAAGCTTGCTCACATGGAAGGCTGTTTTGCATGTGCAGTCAGTGCAGTTTAGAAGATTATGTTCAGCATGCATATAAGAAGGCTGACTACAAATGATTCTAATTTAACCAAAAGCAGAACCGTTTTTCATCTTTTTCTGACAGTGATTTCAAATGTTAGGGACAGACAGCCAATGGGACACATGCACCAACAAAAGAAAGCATTTCAAAAAATATGTGGAGCTGTAGGGAAGACTATTAATATGGAAAATAGAGCTAACAAACACTATTTATAACATATTTTTAATGAATAAGATGCATGCTCCGGTGACATAACACACCCTAAGATGCTGTATACATTACACCAAGGGTGGTCCCCTGTGTGACATGTATTTCCCCCATGGACACTGACTGACATGCTAATTCAGCATAATGAAAGGTCAGTGTGACAGAGAATTGCCCTTCTCTCTTAGGAACACCGTGACAAGCAGTGCAGTCTCCTATGTGCTTGTGACATGATGTACTGCTGTGTCATTAGTTAAACACCTATTAAATAAATAAAAAGGTGTGTTCCTGTGTGTGTGAATGCATGTGAAAAGCATGCCAGGTACAGTATGTGACATAGATTCGTGGGTGATTTTTGAGGGGTATTCCTGTTGGTGCTAAAGGGTAAACAGCACATCGTGATTAACTTGCAGGTGAGTCTGGTGGTATTAAAGCCATCACTTCTATCCCCACATATCCATCACAGGCTTTCAGGCCTGAATTTACAACGCTAGCCCAAGCCTGACAGTTAAAGGCTTGGCTTCCACTGGCCAAGAAGCACCTGTTTTGTCTCTAACTTATAGCTTGTGGCGCTATTTGGCGCAAGATTCATGGTCCTCTGCCCTGCAATACTTCAATACTTAAGACTGATGAAAATCTGCGATCAATAAGCAAATAGGAACTGAGCGAGCGGTGAGGATTTAATTCATTGGCGTGTGAGGCTGGATGAGACGTGGTGTGATGGGATTCTGGATCTAGGTGTACCATCAATCCTGCAGCTGGACACTGGCCACGATGCTCCCGTATAAACAGAAAACCAGGACGGGGAAGGTCTTTAACACACAATCACTGTTTATTACCACTCACTTAGAACCTATTTGGCCAGCCATCTCAGTAACTGATACAGATAAATTAACACTAGAAACCAGAAGGAAGAGTTAAAGACAACCACACCCCAAACTCCCAAAATATAATTAAAAAAATGAAAGGAATTATTTGTTAAAGCATGCCATTAATTATCATCAAGATAGCAATTTAAAAAAGATTGCAGGTTGTGTGCAAATATAACCAGTGTTACTTTTTCAAAACTAACAAAAACATAAAGCTTGCCGAAGTAAGAATTTACAGCTTGTGTCAGCAAAGCGTCAGATCTGTGTACATGGGGGAAAAGCAAACATTGAAAAGAACATCAGGAAAAAGAGAACACTAGACAATATAGTATTTTTAGACCCTATAACTTATCTCAACGAAAATGATAAGGACAGAAGACCCTGAGTGGACGTTAACTATCTAAAACTTAAATCTGCCTGTTGGTCTACATGGAGAAGATTGATTAAGTCAACAAATCAAAGCTGTCAGAGGACTGCAGGAGTCATGGTTACTAAATCAGAGCTGTTGAAGATTAATTCCCCACTGCAGTCTAATCCCTCAGACCCTCACTGGAAATCAAACACTTCTGTGTCAGATGTCTTGGGGAAAGAGGAACAAAATTTAGGACACTTTAGGTCAAAGGGTTGAACATATTGTATATAATAGCATCAAGACATGTTTAATTTGGCACTTGGTGGTAACTGATTTAGGTGTACAGTCAACTCCTTTTGGGACATTAAATTGGACAGAAAATAAGCATGCGAAATACGTCAAATTGAGATGCAGCAATGGCTAAGACAGCATGTTGCCTTCAAGTGTGGCCACTCAAAAAAAATCATACGTAAAAAACCTCTTGAATTAAAATGTGGTTAATTTATACGTGTTTATTGAAGCAAACTTAGCGCTATAATTCATATTCTACCCTGGCAGGAGAAATGTGCATATGTGCCTGATAACACAACACAAACATGACTTTGAAAAATGCTTTCAAATATAAGATTGCTACTAACACCTGCCCCCCCCCCCCCCACTACCTGGACCATGCCTATCTTCAAACTGCACCTTCATGTTGATCTCAACTAGTCATCTTTATGACGCCAAAACGGGCCAGGGGTGTAAAGTTGGGGGAGAAATGTCTCCTTCCACTACTATAAGTACTTCCAGCGCCCTTGCTTGGACCACATATACATTGATTAAACTTCTTCTTGAATAATTCAACTCGGCGCCTTGCTCTGACCATGTCATCTTCCAACTCAACCTTTATTTGATCTCAGATACAAGATGGTATATTTTGCCACGGCATCTTGCGACGCCAATCCTCCCACTGACTAACAAAGTGAAATCACGACCAGTGTTGCTGACACGGCTTTTAAGGATTCATTTAAGGATGGAGAAATATCTCCTATATTTGCTCTACAGCAGCAATTAAACTAAATATAGCCCATCTTAAGCATTACTGTTCTGATGTGACATGTTTCATCCATGCCATAGGTTTGATGGCCATAATCTCTATCCTGGCTTGCAGCCCAACTCCTCGATAAGAGAAGAGGGTGGAACAAGGACAAAATGTGTTCATGTTTATTCAATGATAGGCGCACCATTTTTTAATCCATACTTTTGAAATGAAAAATTGGCAATGGATTAAAAAGAGTCATTTGGACCTAGAACAGGAAGCACCGTGCAAATCCTTCTATATGTTTACAAAATCCTTTTAGTCTGAAAGCTCAAAGTGGAAAACAGTTAAAATGATGCATGGTGCACACCAATGAGTTTGAGCATGATATTGCACATATTTACAAATCTATTAAGGACCGAATAATTAAAAAGGCACATAAATATGGTCTAAATGTGAAATCCCAACAACCAAAAGCTTCATTTAGCTTTATTTGCCCAGCGTGGGAAATTAATTATAGCTAAAACAAACAGTGACAAGATCAAATCCCTTAACACGTGACCGGCGGCTACAGGGAGAATAGTGCGCTCTCTCTCCCCTTGTTATGGCTATAATAAATTAGCTGCTTCTGGAGATTGTCACAAATACATTTAGTGAAATTAATCTTCCTTTCTTTTTATCTTTCCTCAAGGATAAAACTGAAATCTCTCAGGTAATTCCTCTAACTTGACCTTTCGTTACTGCAGTAAAAAACTTAATAAGAGTGCACTCAAGATCACTTTAATAGCTGCAGGGCAACTCATAACAACTTCACTATCACATCTATCTTAAGGCTCAGGATTCTCTATTTTAATGTGGAGAGAAAGGCCTCAGAACGACATTAAGCTCTTCACATCAAAGAAAAAGAGTAAATGGTTTTTTGAGGCGTATTCGCTGTGTAAAGGGAGAAGAGGCTGATAAAGCATGGCAGAACTGCATCGCAGGCACTGAGATTGAGATATCGACATAATAATGTATAAAGGAGCCCTTGATGTACAATCTTTATCAGCCTGCCCCTATCGCGTTTTTGTGTGTCTCATTTCACTTCAGACTCTAACCACTTCTTTTCCGCTCCCTGTCTCTTTGTAAGGGCCTGATATTCACCTCCCAGGAGGCTGGAGAAACTTCTGAAAGTACACGCTTTATCCCAACGAGTGGCTTTCAAACTCGGCTCATCCTTCAGGGACTGACACTATTCCAGAGTCCAAGGAGGAACAGCAAAGAGAGACAGATGGAGGGGGGGGGGGTGAATAAGTTACCAGATTGATAGCAGAGGTATGAGAGAGGAAGAGGCGAGGCAAAGACGAAGTGATGGGAGCCAGAGAGTAGTATGTGACTCACCTAGCTCAGCAGGAGAGCAGAGGAAGGACGAGCAGGTGATAAATAAAGCAGGATGTCACCTCTGCGCCCTGGAATGCTTTCCTTACGCACTTCCCCTCATTTCTGCAGAGCTATAGCAATTGCAATAATCTTACACTTTACCTATTGTGCACCATTGTGCAGAGTTAGACACTAAGAAAAAGGGGAGCCTCTTTCTTGCAACAATGAGTATCCTCTAGGGCTAGAGCACACTCAGTATCTGATTTATTCTAAAGACAAATTATACAAACAAACTCAGTGAGCTGACTCTTCAATCTTTGTCTGATTCCACAACAATAGCTTTTAATGCAGGAATAAAAGAAGCTACTGGAACTACTTCAACGTGATCTTTGTCTGATGCAGGCAGTCTGTGGCTTGTTTACGTATGTTTGTTATGGTATTAAACAATGGAAGGGACTAATAAGTAACACATTCATAAAGCTTGATTTATAGTTGTCTCTAAATTGATTACAGTGTTCTATATAGCTGGTTTTGAGTACAACGCAGATCACTCTTCAATGGAACTATTGTGGCTTCAGAGTCTGGTGTTGGTTAGGAAAGGTTAGAACCAGCAGGAGAAAGTTGACAATAACATACGGCCTGCATTCAATAATGGGACCAGTCAAATATTTCCATCATTGGTAGTATCACAAAGTAACTAACATGCTGTGGGGAATAAAATTTAAAAAATATGAGTCAAGGTTAATGTATTATTATGGTCTGAGAAACTGCTGTGCATATTAAGGCTGGACAATTAATCAGGACCAACATTATGACTCTAACCTATTTGTTGTTATCATAATCATAATCCATGACGATCAGTCTTTTTTCAGTACAAATTATAACTACAGCTGCACACGTTGAATCGTCTGTTACCAAGGCAATTGTGAGGGTTAATAAGAACACTGATTTTAGGTGATATGCAAATAGCGTTCATGCAAATGCATGTTTACTCTATATATGCATGTACATGGACTCATGCTACATATTAAATATCCCACCTACACAAACAGAACATGGTAGTTATGTGTGACTTGGTAATTAGTGATTGCTTATTCCTGTTGTCCACTGCAGGCAGACGAGAAGGTGCAGCTAATGAGCTTCCCACCCTCTCACCAGGAGTCAACTGTAGAAAGATCAAAGCTCTCTCACCCACACAGACACAATCTCACCCACACACACACACAATCTCACACACACACACACACAGAACAAAAGGAATCACACAGGGCGGATGTGCAGACTCTACAAGAAGATGAGTGAGAAGAGAGAGGCAATTAGTGGTGCAGACCACCTTGAAACACCTGGTCAGAATCAATCATTGGCTTACAGACACATCATGTTTTGTGCAGTTTGAGAGTGAAATTCACTCATACACCGCTGATCAAATATGCACAGCTGTATGAATGATTAAAAACTAGTAAGTCCACGAAGAAGAACTGCCTATGGACATCAGAGGGAAAACCAGAAAACCTTCAAATATGATCCAGTTAGAAATAAACCTATAAATGAGCTGGTGACATTGCAGTCACAGCTGTTACTCCTTTGCATACAATATGTTTTATGACCCCGAAATGTGTAAACTCCTGATAGATTGAACAGATGTCTATGGTTCTGCATGAAAAGGACGCTAAAATGAAATGTGCCTAATACTGCCATTCTAAGACACATTGAAATAAAGCATCAAAATAAAAACTTTCTTCTGTCTTCTGTATTGTAAGCTCAAATTCATCACAACCATTACAGACACAGCAATTTCTCCCAATGTTTATTTTTAAATTTCACCATCATTATCTTGCAACTGAAATCTTTCCTAATTTAGCGGCATTTGACAGAGACAGATCTGTGGGTCACAGAATCCTGGTTCAACACATCAGAGTAAAGTCTAATCTGGAAGAGACACAGTTCTGAAGGAATTTAATTATGCATGTGTTTTCATCGGATAATATGCCTCTTTTGGTGTCTTGCTGGATACGGGCGGTCGAGTCTGTTGACGGTGCCCTGCTTCTTAAAGTGCAGGCCAGTTCAGTAGCCGCCCATGTGGGATGACAGGTTACCCTGCTGATGCCTGCCTTTTTTTAGAGGTTACAGCGCAACAGGACTGGAAAGATTCTCTGCATCTGCCTGTGACATGAAATATCTGCCGTCACACCCTGTTGAGAGGGGGGAGATTCCATAAAAAATTCTGCTGACACCCGCAGACGTCAACTTCTATTACTCAGCAGACATCAGCAAAGTCATTTTCATTGGATACTCTTCCTCTGTCACCTGTCCCGTCTGCTCCACTTCCCTCACTGTCCTTCACTCTCTCCTATAATCATCAGAGACCGAATGTTATAAGCAAAATTTAAAGTTTTATTTAAAAATACAAATATTTTTATCTAACTTAGCAATCATTGTCTGTCCTTTCTTTTCATTGTAAATGTCTTCTTGGTCTTCCTCCCTTTTCTCCTCTGTTTTAAAGGATGTTGCCCTCTGTCCTCACTGTATTGGCTGACATTGAGTGGACAAGGGTCACCAGCTACCATCAATAATACTGACAACTGGTGTTTAGACAGCAACTGCACTAGCTCATAATGTATGACAGGAGTGCCATGCGGTTTTTCAGCTATATGAGCAAGGGAAGCACTTTTTCCGGATGCTCGACAGAATGCATACATCTGAAATGTGTCTGCTCTAACAAGTAAGTATTTAAACCCAGCAAATAACATACATATACTACAATCTATGAATTATGTAGCTCCTAAAATGCGTTTTTTTTGCTGGTTAAACTAAATCTGAGACCCATTCAACATCCAATTTACCAATATCTTGGAATTGCGGGGGCACTTTTCTCTCAGTACACAACCTTTTCTGAGAGAAAACAGTGTAAATCCAGTGCAACAGTATGCATAAGTTCCAGAAAAGGTTGTCCTAACATCTGCAACATGTATTACTAACATTCTTTTTAAGAAAACCCCATATTAATACTATACATGGAGTGTTTTTTGAGTGCAACAAATGGGCACGTCCCCCAATGATAAACTGCCAAAGATTGCAATTTGCATAATCCCTAAATCTTACAAAACCTACCCCACTCCACTTCACATCTCAGGTCCTCTTTTGCAGCTTGCATCTCGATAAACACTCTGCTAGCATACAGGGCGTTGGACAGATTGCTCCTTTCTACCTCCAAGCTATAGTCAAATCCAAACACTCATTTACATTCTTCAGCCGTTAAATTATTGGTTACACCGCGTGCTAGCACTTATTCATGTCTAATGTTCTTTAAAAAACTCTTACAGCGCTGGCATTGGACCACTAAACCCACTCATAGTTGTTTGTTTGAAAGGAATGCACTTAAACAGTTTGACGAAATCTTGCTCTTATAGAGATTGAATGCACTTATTGTAAGTCACGTAGGAAAAGCATCTGCTAAATTAATGTAATGTAAACATACAGGGCCTGAAACCCGCTGTGTTGTAAATCTCCACATGAAATGTACATACGGTTCGTTACACTAAATAGAACAGCACATATATACATTTTGTGAGGTCCTGTTTCATTATTACATGTCGTAAATGTTGCCAATAATATTATCATTTTATCTTCGCCTCTTATTTTTTTGGTCATTTCTCTTTGCACTGTAATATAATAATTTGACTCAAGGCCATAAATGTCAAAATGATTTATACTTGTGAGTAATAGGCCATGAATCAATAGTTAAATGACATGTTGAATATGAATAAATATGAATTTGAATACTATGATCACAGCTCCCATGAATGAAGAATACAATTTTGATATAAACATGATACTTTAAAAAAAATAGTGGTAACAAAGCTTCATGAAAATGGCTCTTATAAGGTATCCCTCCCTGCAAGTTCTATGAATCCTGGTCAGTGGTTTCATCGCAACTGGTGCAAGTGACGAAACACTTAGTCTTAGATTTACTCAGTGGAGATGTATGCATTTTAAAATTGAATCAAGTCACAGCCTACAAGCTTTCTCTTTGGTAGAAATGACTTGCAACTAATCATTACGATCCAATAACGGCCAGTTGTGTCTGTTTGGTAGATCACTGAGCTAACTGTCAAAAAAAAAAGCTTGCTAACATGCAAACTCTGAGATTAAGGAGCAATACAAAATAAAAGCATATTGGAGTAAATGAAAAATACTGTTAAGATATAATATAAACTGTCATGATTATAAAAAACAAAGATGACACTGCACCCAAACTAAACATTGCCTGTAAAATTAAACTGAATGACCAAAGGACATCTGTTATATGGGTCATTATCAGGTATTTTCCATTCATTTTAACCAAATACTAACATTAGTTGTATGTGTGTGTGGGTGGCTCTCATATGTTTTAAGGTTTCGTATAATATTCATACAAGAAACATTCATTAGTTCAACCTCGGGGGCGAGTAAAATCAGTAAAGCAGGGGCTATTAACAACGCTCAAAATGGCGTGCACATAATGGCTGCAGGCTCATGCTAATACATTAATGTAGCACTTCAATTTCAAGATGTTACTCATCTTTTTTTAAAGTCTGACCCCTTTTTAAACATGCCACCATTCTTAGTCTTTCTTCTGCTTGCCTACACATCAACCTAGTGCCACTCGGAAAGCACTGCACTGTACGTACAGCATTAACAGTGTCTATTAAGAATCACCGGTCAGAAGGTTTGAGGATACAGCAAAGGTTATTCAGGGTGACAAATACTCCCTCGACAGACAGCTAAAGGTCTCCAGATGCCATTTCACTTGTCTCAGATACCATCTGTTTTTCCCTTAGCCCTTGTTTGTTACTTTCACACTAGTTTAATGCTTTTTTGACGGTACAAGTAGTGGAAAAAAATCACTCTTACCACTTCTGAACAGATAATAACGTTTGCAGCAGAATCTATCTGTCAGTTTGCGGCGACAGGCAACATCAACCCCCCGCCCCCCACATTTCATAAAGACAAGAGTTCTGTGGTTTGCATATCACAGTGCTTTTCTTCCTTTCTCTTTAGCTTACAGCTCCATTTGAATCATGTCATGTCAAAAATATGAGGATTATGAGATTTGCATTGTTTTCACATGAAACAGACTGGGGGGCAATTTTTGGATGTGTCAAAGTGATTGCTTTGTGTAAAACAAAAAGCTTGCAAGTGCACAATCAAACCCATGCGTGAACACCTAGTGTAGTCACAAATACCTGTAGTGATACAGTATTAAGGGGTTTTGAATACAAGGCAAAGGCCCACACTGGGATTTGAGAGTGGTAGAGCCCAGCAGCAGGCTCTCTGCTTTGTCCAGCTCGGCTCTCTACACCACACATCATTAATAACCTCATAGAAGAGGGGAGAAGCGCTACTGTTACTCCTTTTGATTTATGGCTCTGTATTTAAGAGTGGATTCAGAGTTTCACAACACAGGCCCCAGCCAGCGGTGAGTAAACCACAGTCCCCAGAGTGTGAAGGTCAAGGTTTGTTTGCAGAAAGGTCATGTTGTTCTGGATCAGGAGATGGAGAGGGACACAGAGAAAGAGAGTAGGGGAAGGGGTGTGGTTTCAAGACTGACATAACATCCTGCTGTTTTTCATTCGCCTCCTGGAAGGTATTTGTCCCTCCAGCGACTTTCTGTGCCTCTGTTGGTGCTATTTTTAAGAGCAGCATGCATACAGTTAGATCAATACATACCCAGAGCAAACAGTGAGTACTGGGTATATACCCTTCCACCTGCAGTGCAGAGGGAAGGATTAAAGGTGTGCTAACTCCACAGTGTTCTGGGACATGCTGTTCGAAGCTGTTCTTTCTGGCAGAGAGGTTTCCAGATTGGGAGAACCCGAGAGGGTCAAATCAGGTAGAGGCTTTAATGTTAAGTAAACAGTATGAGAGGACTGTTTGTTCCCTCCCTTTAACTTTAATTCAGTCTCAGCGAGTGGAGGTGATATTCAAGTGGAACTAAAAGATCCCCTAGTAGGGGAGTGTTTAAAAAAAGCACAATGAGTTTCCTGTGGAAGAAGTAAAAAAGATTAAGTTGTTTCCTTTTTGACAGTTGCAAGCAGGCAGGATATTTTCAGCAACGGCGGCATGCACACAGAGGCGAGGATGGAAGATGTCTGTCAGTTTCTCGCTGAGAACCTAGCTGGGCCTGTGGGCTAACGTACCCCATATATGCTTCGAATGCTTAGAGTCAGAAGAATGATAGAGCAAGCGAGAGGGATAGAGAGGGCAAGAGACATAATTTTTTTTTTGCAAAGACTGAAGGGTATGAACTGAGGAAAAAAGAGAATACAATAATGCAAAAAAAGTCCTGAGTCATGCGAGAGTGGGTAGATAAAGCCAGTAAATGTACAAGCATCAGCACAAGTGCAAAGTTAGGAAGTTCTTTTGCAGCAGCAATTAATAGGCACTATCTCTTTGGGTATGGGTAGGGGGAAAAGATTAATCCTTATCATGTCGAGCTTTTGGTTGAACCTCTCATCAAACCGTATCATTAATTCAAACATCGAACTGGAGTTTGCCCTACATTATCTCCGGGCATATGAAAGCGCCCCACATCAGGCTTTAGGACCCTGCTATACATCAGTTTTATATTTTTTCATTACATCGCAGAAGCTCCCAAGCTTGCGTTTGGATAGATTTGTTGGTATTTCCGTTACTCTTCTATGGTAAACACATGTGATCAGCTAAAGAGATATTCAGATATGAGATTACAATTAACACCATCTAATTAGGCTGTCTGAAAAACCACACCTCTCCGTCTCTGTTGAGCTACTAGCAGGAGGTGCAGGCAATGCAGAGGATAATGGAGTAGTATTGATCCTACAATGTTACAAAGATTTACTGTTATGACCTTTATTTATAGTTGTTTTTGCGGCAATATTGCCATTTCTCCCTAATGCTTATTGTTACTGCTTAGAACATTTCATTCCTCTGAGTCAGGAAAATAAACATTAAACCAAAAATAGTCTGGTTGAAGTGTGAGTCAACATTTTCTCACTACTCTTCCTCCTGATTTCCAATTGCGGGTAAGGGGACTCAACAGTCCTCTACAGCTCATTTTATAACCACAACGCCACACCCATTTTTGAACTACCCAATCAAATCAAGAGGGTTTGATATAAATCAGTCAGGTAACTGAACCCCGCCCACACAAGTAATGCACTGTACTGTATTTCATTCAGTTGTGAAATCCTTATCAAGGGAAAACCAGTCTTAAGCCTTTTGACCTGTGACATGTGTTTTTCAAGAAAAATACACAGCAAGCAGAGCTTTAAATTGGATGAAAGTGAACAGCTCTCAAATCGTTTGTAATCCTCATGACACAGTACAGCTAGGGGGGATTTTGGGTGAACAACAGTGACCTTTTTCCAGTTCACCTCTAAGGCCAGGCTGCTAAATACCATGCTAGTTCAAGGAAAATTCCCCTTACAAGAACACATACTTATCCTATTCACTTCTGTAAACAGAACGATAGATACTCTGTCAGCACTTTCATCATATCATGCTTTATTACAAGGTTATCGGAAATGTCATCTCCTCTCGCTCTCATGGCATTCAGTTTTATGACTACATTGTGGCTCGCACAGAAAATGGACTTAACTCAGTATTTTATCTACATGCAGTCAGGGGTGGAGGGATTGCACCGCAGATCAGCACCTTACCTGATCGAATGAAAGATCGCTGTGAGCAAATGTCCCATAAATAAAAAAAGATTATAGCTTAGCGTTATATGCATCACACATAGCATCAATCAACTAAAGGCCCAGGGTCCGGTGGATAATCTTATGTGATACATTAACAAATAAAGTATTCCAGCAAGGTCAGCATGAGCAGCAACACCTGACACACCTGAGAAAATGCTCATCTTTTCTCCCTTAAAATGACCACAATTACCCTCTAATTGGTGGTTAATATATTAGGGTGTACAGTGTGACAGCCTTTAAGCTCCATTAACCCTCTGCATAGATCCACAGCTCACTTTATTGGGCTTGTTGGCAGAATGCTTTCTATGAGGGTGATTTTTCAAGGGCCATATCAATATCCAATAGCAGCATAAGCTCTGAGGGCCGAGCAGTGAGTGATGGGCGCAGCGCTGTCATCATGCAGGGAGGGCTAATGGGAAAACAGTTCCAGAGCCTGCTCCTGCATTGCACATATGATTACATATATGCAGTGTGAAGAAAGAGGTTGTGTTAAATGACAGTTGATGACAAGAATATGAATTCTCTAGCTCTGAAGTATCAGTACCATAAATACTGTAATCTGAGCCCTGGTAGGTTTTCATGGAGCTGTAAAAAGAGCAGATTGAGTTACAGTGACCTGCGTGTTTCCCTGACGTGGCCTACAGTGTGTGGGTGGATGTGGTGGTGGGTGGAGGAAGACGAGAGAGTATGGGGTTGAAGGAGTCAAGGTTCCCGAGATGGGGGGTTTGATGGTAATGTGGAAACAGGCGTAATTAATCTCCAGATGTGGGGGGGGGGGGGGGGGGTGCTGGGCAGCTGAGTGTCTTTGTCGTGCCTCTCTATGCTGGGGTGTTTCGTGATGGCCCCCTCATCCTCCTCACCACGGGCCCCTGGGGCCATCCTTCATTCTTATTTATGAGCTTCCACACGGCCACTCAGCTCTGCTGTACCACCTCTGCATCGATCCTTCAAGGTCGACAAGGAGGTAAGCTGCTGCCGGTGAACTGTATGCACGAACAGCTATAAGAGAAGCGGTAGGTGTGTGTTTGTGCGGAGACTTTAGCAGCTTCCGGTAGTATTTCCTTTTGTCCTGTTAAGGAGGGGGTATACCTTTGAGCAGCCATGCAGCAAAACCCCAGGGTGCCACACCCAGTCCTGCTGCAGAACCACGTCAGGACAAGGTTTCCTCTCAGGAATCACGCCCTGCTACAGTATGCAGAAAGAGACTGTTTCAAAGGTAACAATTAGTTGTTGCTCTGTGAAAACTGACTGACAGGAATCATAAAATGCCAAGTAATTGTTTACCAATTGATATTGAGATAAATTATCTCACAGTCTTAGATAGTTTATTGTAATGCTTGTAGAACTCTGTAAGTGTATATTCCAGCAAAGTGCAGCAAAACCAAAAGACCCTCAGAAATACAATATTTGGCCTTAAAATACCACATAAGATGTGTGCTCTCAAGATAACGCAGTATTTCAACTGACTTGAATCAGAGGATGGTAGAAAATGACTGTGTGAACAGGCCTGATGACCTCTGTCCCTGCCAACTCAAGCCTTTCTACTTCTTATAAACTCCACTTTCCATATGTCAGAGCAGCTGCAGCCTTGAGCCTGTTATATCCTTCTGTAACTCAAATGACTAGTCTTCCAAAACTCAGTCCTTTTCAGCATCTGCCACACTTGCCGTCTGGTACATAGGGACTAAGGCTGCAAAGTTTTCCGTCGAGCTGTGAGCAAAAGTCTGCAGCGTCATCCCTCCCCTAATAGAACTTTGTGGCCCTTCTTCAGAAGTGAGCGGCTCAAAGTCAGAGGTTAGCAGAGAGGGCAGAAGGATTCAAGTTGGTGAAAGATGTCATTGCTGTATCCTCGCAGGGAGCATCAAGCTGCGGGTAAGAAACTTACTGCGCTCCCCTCAGGGGTGGACAGGCACTGGGTGGGTGAGTGACGCAGAGCTCAGAAAACCCCTGCGGAACAAGGCGCTACATTTCACGATCTTACTCATGTTGCTCTGGAGCATCCCCTGTGACTGTCAATCTGTGAGTCACACCACAGTCTGTGGGGTTTCTATTTGTTTCTATTTTTCTCCGGTTTTGACTTTCAAGAGGAGCAATGATAATCTGTTCATCCTCACGGGACCTTCATGTTACAGGGGAGGCCATATGGGTTGCTGGCGATAAAATGGTGGTCAGTTGTGAAAAAAAGAGAAAAACTGTATTTGTTTTTGACTTGTGGAGGCAATGAGCAAGAGCATGGGGTACCGGTATCCCTAGCTTTCCACACCAAATAAAAACATAGCATTTTATCACCAACCTGTCCTTTTTAATATCATGTGGAGTTGTGCTGTCTTTACTGAATGTACAGCACGGTGGTCATTTCCTGCATTTTCATTATGTTGCCCACCCTCTTGATTTATGACACAACTCAACTGATATTGATGTTCAATAGAAAACCGCCCATTTGGTCATTACTCTTACAGCTTATATCAACATCGCAGTGTGGAACTGAATTATATTGTGTGTTGTACAGAAGGTGCAGTTTCTCTATTTTACCGCCTTTTCAATGCACTGCAGGATTGAGAGGTTGAAAAAACACATTGGCTGTTTATGGATTATGTTATTTCTTGTTAAATGTCCCTAGGTGTGCGTTGAAAGCTTTATCCAGAGAAAAATGTTGGGTTGTGGCAGAATAGATGCTAGTCTTGACGCTTGGTCCTAGTGTGGTATAAATCACCCATTTTAGAGGAAAGAAAAAACACACAGATACGTCTTTCTTCATATTTCAAAAACAGATCATCTCTACTATAAGGTTATTGTAAATGACATGTAGTTACACTCAATGACATTGAGGGGACGTAAATGTTACCTAAGTAAGTATACAATAAGACACACACAATGGGAGCTATTCATAGCCTCACAATACTTATTTTGAATCATTCATAATCCATTGCACATGTTTTTTTTTGCAAGAGTATCTGTCCTATGACATATGAACATTATATCTCACCAGGCTTTTAAAAAAATGTGTTTTCCCCCCTTCTGATATGGTTGTCATGGTGAGCCTGATTGAATAGGTCTAATTTTAGTCATTCCACAAAATTGCATTGTTGTGACAAGATACACACCGATGAAAAATGCATGGCAAAATCATGTCATGGGAAATCATCAACCTTGACACCGCCTCCATTCTTTTTCCAATAACCACAGTGCCAATGGGCCTTGAAGATGCCTCTCCATAACTTATTAACTTCAGTGGCATGCTAATAATGTGGCTATTGCTTTAATTCCATTTGCATCAGGAAAACTATCTAGCAGGCACACAAGCATGAATACCATTAGGGAGATACTCATGAGAAGCAAGCAGGTGGGACATTCACTATGGAATGAGTTTAGCTAGTGACAAGTGTGACGTGGAAAGAGTGCAAGCCATTTCTGAATGGAAACACAACATCATTATGTATTCGCTCAAAATGATTCAAATGCCTGTGCCTTGTTCTGGAAACAGAACCTTTTAAAAGGCTCAAAGAAACAACAACCATGACAGACAGACAGTAGGTAAAACCGGTTTAGAGAGTTCATTTTAAGATAGAATTAAGCAGGAGTTGGCAACAGTCATGAAAAGCAGTGCCAAAAGAAACCACCAATGACACTTTTGAATGAATAATGCGATAGTTTCAAACTCAATTGTGTGTTTAGTAGTTCACTGAACCAATTTGAAATGTATTTCAGTATTTTTCAGATTTTTGTCGTATACACTCAAATGATACATTCCTTTATAAAGAGTTATTCATCTTTTCCTCAAATGAATCTACATTGAGTTTTCTTGAATGCCTCCTACACGGTGCAGTGCATTTTGCGCCTTGAAGGGACACATTGTGAAATACATGACTGTCCATCCACTCATACATAATGAATGACCTGTCCATTCATACACAATACTGTCCATGCCGGCATGTATTCAGTTACACTCATATCTCCTCTCAGCACTATTTGACCGTATCACAATATGCAAGCAACCAACATTGGCTTAAAGAACCAATATGGCCGGCACAATGTATAGTGAAGAGGCCGAGTGGAGCTCGAAAAGAGCTTTGTGGGGGAAATTGAAGAATGCTGAGAATAAATGTTGCTCTATAGGATGTACCGGCCACAGTGTGCTGTGTTGGTGAATAAATGATGAAGAGGAAGAGGGCCCTGTCCTGCTGAGCTTGTCAGCTTTGGACAGCTTTGTGTGTGTGTGTGGTGCGTGCTTATGCAAAGTTGACAGGATAGCTGGCCCAGTTGGTTTTATGCACAGGCAAGTTTCAATGTCAACATGTTATGGGTACTGTTCACCATCCTAGTTTCGCATTTGCTTATATTTTCTTTCAGAATAACACACAGTAGGGCTGAAGCTGATGGGAATAGGTTTCTTTATAGGAATGTTCCTATAAACAAACTGTTGAACAAATTAAAACATTGGGGTACTGTTTGTCTGTACCTAATTTTAAGCAAATATTTCACTCTAGACAAACGGATAGTGATCCAAGGAGGTACAACCTCAAAATGCCTAAACATTTTTATATGTCCAACAATTACTAGTATTACAAACTCTCCTACCACATCTTCCTCCTGTCACTTATTGTTATAATTGTGGATGCTTTGAGAAGTCATCCTCCCCACATTGATCATTTCATTTTAACATGATTACTAATGTAATGAGATCAAAACACACAAACCATTATCTGTTCTCTGTGCTTGGCATAATGGAAGTCTCAGCTTTCCTTTTATATACAGATTTACAATGGTTCAAGTTGGGGGAGAAGGAGGAAAAATGTAATTGCTAGCTGTGAGTATCTTTACAATAACGTCTGTCATGTCCCTTTGAGTTAAATTATCGAGGGCTCCATTAGATGATGTCCCTCTCTGTGTGCGCACATGCCAGTATAAGCATGACTATATTGGACACATACCGCAGTTAACATCACTAATCCAGCATGGAAACTTCTCTAGTGTCTATCAAGAGATTCTCTGTGGGTTTTAGGCCATTGAGCCTGCAATTTATACAATGAGTTTCTAGAAGCTCTTTACTGTACGCTCTGGATGCATATGACTACTCTAAAAAGCAATTTGTCAAACACAGCCGACACTTGGTGGTATGTCACTTATCCATCATCTTCCAGGCAGCACAAAAGCAAAGATGCCTGGAAGTTGAGGATATCATCTCTGTAGTCAAAGGGAAGATGCCAATGTAACGAACAAAAAGGACACGTTCTTTGTCATGTGCAAGATACTGTTGTTTTTTATAGAAGATCCAGACGCTCCTAACCTGTGGTGTAGATGTGTGTGTGTGTGTGTTTGCATACGTGCAGTATTGTGATGAGCCATGGAGTTGTCACCTGCTACTGCGTGTGGCCATGCTCCTCTGTGGTGTTGACAGGGAGAGGGGGGTTATGGAACAGGAGCGGCGACAGCGGTCTTTCAGACTGCAGCAGGTGCTGTCAGCTCACTGTATTTCCTCTCTCTCCCCCTTCATCTTTCTCTCTTTCTTCCACCAAACTCCCTGTTCTCTTTTCCCTGTCCTCTACTCTGTGTGTCTCATTGGGTTCTCTAACAATTGTAGTCTTCCCACCTGGATGCATCTCTAATCAACATGTGTGAAGAAGAACTCTAAATGTGTGTAAATGATTGTGATTGACTTGAACAGCGTGTGTGTTTAGGTTTTAAATTAGGAAAGGAAAACACTATCAAACATAAAACACAATTTCAACACAAGCTGAAGTCAAAAGGTTTTTGAACCAGTAGCTGTATAATGTCAAATCTGCTAGAGAGCTTAAAGATTTATGGGATTATGACTTCTAATCAAGGAATTTTTCAATATGGCCCAACACATGGAATGACAGCCTGACCACATGTTTACTTTCATCACATAAATGAACAAACATACCTAAGCCTGATTAATATGTCATGTCACGCATTCAAGTAAACACGGCATACAGCATAAATAATCAGTTCTAAACCATACTTAAATATATAGTTAGTATATAACAGTGTGAGTTGAGGTAAAACAACTGTATAGGGACTGACAGTAAGCTGACAGCTGTCAGTCAGGGGGTTATGCTCCACAAAGGATTATTCCCTGCATTAACAAACACCTAATTACGCTAAACTGCTTTTCATTCAGATTCTATGAATATTTAATGGCGCTCAGTAATGAAATTGCATCCAAGTGAATTCAGCAGTGCAGGGCTAGTAAACAATGCAAAGTGAAACTGCAATTATTAAATGGCGCAGGCCATCGCAGCATGAGGCCATTTAATGCAAGAGTAATTAAAACTTGGCAAAATTATCGGCAACAATAACTGCGCATCACATTTATTCACAGTGGAGGGATTTAAACATGATGTATTTGCAGTTCGTATCATAAATCTGTTTAGTAATTACATTCGTAAACCAGAGCGGAACACCAATAAATACTGAAAGAACAAAGTGGATGGTAAACACATTTATATGCTAAAACCCTGTGTTGATCAGTGAAGCGGCTTTGATCAGCAAACAATTTTAACTAATAAAAGTAATGGCATATTCCATGTAAACAGGGGAGCTGATGCTAGACCATGCTTTGAGATTGAGTAACCAATTAGTGTCTTATTTTCTTGTGAAACCCAGGAAAAAAAGACATCAGAGGGCTTGTTCCCTGGTTTTCAGCTGTGTGTTCACAAGCATTGTCCTGGACAGGTATTGATCCTGTGAGAAATGAAGAGAAAGAAAAATCAATAGCTTTTACATGAATGCACATCAAGCAGTTTTAGAACGTGTGTGTGCAGTATGAGAGCGGAAAGCGTAAAACACAATAGAATGGAAAATGTGCATACACCCACGCACGTTTGGTGAGCGTATACTGTATATGCGCAGTCTCACATTGATACACACGTAGCCAACTATATTACTACAGAGAGAATTATAACAATGGTTGTTACAGCCACGATCCGTAACCTGCTCCTGCATTCATTTCCTCTGTAAGGGTGTGTTAGGGTGAGAAAGTTATGCCGAGCCGGCCACACTCCACTGGAGAGATTTAAGAACTCCCTGGATCAAAGCCAGGGATTTCATTTATTTAGAGTATCAAGGCTGACAGTGGCTTAGCTTCCCAGTGATACACACATTCAAACCATCAAAATGCTACCTCATTTTCTTTCTCACACACCATCTTGCTTCCGCCCTACCTTCCTTCTCTTTCTCTCCCCTTGGTGCATTCAGACGCATGCAGAGCAGTCATAGGCCTGTGACTGATTAGGTCTAAATGACCTGTCATTATATTTGACCAATGGCCAATCAGACCAGATAGAGACACGGACAGACAGGCAGACGCCTGCGTAGATCTAAATCTACGAGCCAATGTGCCGCCATGGCTGAATGAACAAATCACCAAAACCACCCACTGCATCATCCATCAGCAGCAGGTCTTGAAGGAGTTATTACAGCAGATGTTTGTCATGTTTTAGATGCTGCAGTGCTCATATTAGTGTCTGCAAACTCCTTCTGGATTATCATGTTAGATTTTTGTCTGCCTGCAGTGTGATTTCTCGCGAAGAGTCAGATCACACCAGCATTCAAAATGGCAAATCTTGCCGTGAAATGTACATTGCAATGGAAATATCGTCAGCAAAATTGCTCACAGGGACACACTAAATTGCGGTCAATGTTAGTTTGATCAAATTTGATTAACACAGTTGTCCCATTAAACCATTGACAGGGCAAGTTGATTGTTAGTGCTACCTTGAAATAATAGAGCCTAAAATGAATAAACCTAACGTAGCTTATTAGCTGTGTAAAATGGTCCACTTTTATCTAAACGTTACCCTCCTCTTTCAGTTTATAAACTGCTCCATAAACAAGAATGCCTTCCAGATAGTTTTGACACAGGAGCTGACGGTTAAAATATGTGTTAAAAAATAACCACCTCTGAATTGGTTGTCCCGTTAGCAATCAATTTCACTAAGCATGCTCAGAGGGCTTCTTTTCAATACAGTTATTTATCTTTATCGTCTTTTCCTTTCAGCAACCCTTTCTTAAATTCAATTATGTACTGTCAAGATCAGTGGCGGCTGGTGAACATTTTTTGGGGGGGGGGCGCAGTTGGGCGGCACGGTTTAAATAGCACTTTTTTAGAGGTTTAGCTTAAGACAGTTGGTTAGGTGGCTGCGGCCACATTCGTGCTTCTTACATTTTTGTGTGAAGTGCTTTAGATCCTTCATCCCGGTTGTAGTCCAAAGTGTTTCAGTCCCAGGACTTTGAAATAACAGACAAGGGAAACAAAAAAAGGCATTGCTCACTGTACAACCAGCTAACCAATTCCGCTTAGCATACAAGTTTGAGGAGAAAGTCCGAGTGTAGGTTCTCCCGCGATCAGTGGTCGTCTGTTGAATGTTTAAATCCGGACGCTCGGGTCCCAAGTCTTTCAATTTCTTCTTTTCGACATCTGATAGTCGATGAAACGGTGTTTTAAGTAGAGCTTGCACGGAGTTCTCAGCCATCGATGTCGCCATATTCACTCAATCTAAGTTTCAGCTAGCTACGGTGCTGCTCTTTACGCTTGTGGTTAGGGAATGATAACGATGCTGATTCGCCGAAATAGTCCAATCGCGTATCTAAGAATGTCACATTGAACTAAGAAACAATGCCATTGGCTGTGGGCGCAAAGATTTGCGCCCACAGATCTAAGTTTCATCCTCCAATGAAAAGCTACCCTTGCTAAAATGACTGAGAAAAGTATAAGCTCTCCCATAGACTCCCATGTTATCGGCGCCCACGGACGGTAGCCGACCTGCCTATTCTCAGAAAAGGCGAATGGCAATATATTATGTCCGGACACATTTTAGCGGTTCTTGACAGTGGTCTCCCATACACATTTAACCCATAAACACGGTACATTTCTTATTTCAATTATGTTGTATATATAACGTTTTTTAACTCAAAAAGTCAGGGTGGGCGGCGCCCAAGCGCCCACTATTGACGCACCGCCACTGGTCAAGATAAAGTAATGCCAGAGGGCAGTAAACAGAGTAGAGAAAATGGGCTTGGCCAGTTCAGCGAGCACTCCACAGCTGGCTAGTATTTTAGCAGTTAGCTTTTAGCAAAGATGTGCAAATGGCATTTTTGTGCCTCTTCCTGGTTTGATCATGCCTCAGAAATACTTCCATTAATCAGTTTAAGAGTTACCCACAAAGCATATAAAATCTGTATTTATTTTTTTTTTACTATGAGGATTCTGGATTTGGGTTCGTACAAACTTGGGGTGTAAGCACAGCCAACAAAGTGACACATCAAAAGCTCCTCTGAGTTACAGTAATCAGGAGAGAGGCTCAAATCTGCCAGAGCGTGAGGCAGTGAGTAATTAAGCCTTGCTGGCATAGCAAATGGGTGGACAAACGTTTGATTGCACTAATTCCTCACTTTGTCAGTGTAAACTTGTCAAAGTAAACGGTGCGCGTGTGTGTGTGTTCTCATTTATTTTCCCTTATGTCGTCTCCTCTGGCTACATACTATCTCTTGCTGTAAGTCTAATAGCATGAGAGTGTTATCATTCTGTACACACACACATTCACACACACGCACACACACACGCACTCACATGGCTGTCAGTGTAGGGTGTCTTGCAACTAGAACAGAGGCTGTCATAGGGACCCAATGTCAAAGCAGGGCTAGAGTCACAGTTGAAGCCAAAGGCGTAACCAAAGTCCATATCAATTATCTGTTCTCCATCTCTTTAACCTCCCATTTCCTTCTCCGATCAGAAAATAATGCTTGGTTCTGACTCATTTTGCCCTATCAGTTTTTCCATCACAGATCAGAAGAGATTGGTGTTTTAATACTCTAATAAAGAAGCGGTCGGTCTGATAAGAGAGTGACATGAGGGACCAGCGGTAAATGTTTGTGGGGGATTGGAGTCCATTCCTTGTAAGACACGTGTCTAGAAACCCATGACCCCCACAGCCCAATGCTTACGGGCACCTTAGTCACTATAGGCACATGAAGCCTGTCTTGCCTCTGCTTTGTCAGCTTGGGGAGTTTGATTACATCACATCTGAATCAGATTATTTTGCTCTGACCTTCTTTGGCATCAAAATCAAATGCACAAGAGGAGCTCAAATAGTGTACATATGACAGAAATAAATAAATACTGAATGACACTTTAATTTCCTTTTCTTTTAACTGCTTTTTCATGACGTGTATGCAGTATGTCTATGCTCTTGCAGTAAAAGCCTATATTCCTGCTTCTGCAGTATTTTTGACTTTATTACAACATTTTAATTATCCATTAAATATTATCCATTATATTTTATATTGTTTATATTTGAAATAATATTTTATTTTTAATTATTTATTCTTCTTTTGAAGTATTTGTATTTTAATTTCTGAACACACTGTTGCTTCTGTCTGTCTGTCTGTCTGTCTGTCTGTCTGTCTGTCTGTCTGTCTGTCTGTCTGTCTGTCTGTCTGTCTGTCTGTCTGTCTGTCTGTCTGTCTGTCTGTCTGTCTGTCTGTCTGTCTGTCTGTCTGTCTGTCTGTCTGTCTGTCTGTCTGTCTGTCTGTCTGTCTTTTGACCCCCCCAAGGTAAAATCATGCATTAATATGCAGTATTTGTTATCGTCTTATTATCCCTCCTGTACTCTTTCATCCTCTTTAGATATGCTATCTCGCCCTTCCGGATTAGGCTCTGTGAGGATTTTTAACACTTATTATTCATGGTTGATTTTTGATGCAATTCCCATTACCATTTTTCCACACCACATTCTGGGGTTTAAGTGTATTTTTTTAAATCAAAATCAGCACACCATATAAAATCAGTAAATGAGTAACTACAACCCTCCAAACTTTCTATCATACTTGTTTATTCATCTACTAAGTGTTTTTTTTTTTTTTAAATGTAAGAATAACAGCTTTAATGAACAAAATGTAAAACAGAATGCACATCATATTTGATTGATTGATCGAGTAAAGGTAATTGATGTATTAAAGGGTTATTTTCAAATATTATGCATGACTTACATGTACAGGTAGAAGCTGTACACAGCAAACATCTGGCAGTGACAACTGATTATTGACTTGAGGGCAGCTCTATATAGGTTTCGCTCTAATAAATATGTCACCGGCTCTTTAGTATTCTTTAGAAACAGAAACAGCTTGTGTTGCTTTACTGCAAAATTGAAGACAGTGAGGATGAGAGAAAATAGTGTTTAGCCAACACACATCCTTTTCAAGAAGACGAGGAGGAACTAGATCTATAATGAGAAATAGAGTAGCCATTTTCTTCTACACAAAGAAATTAGACATAGTACATGTACAAATATACTGTAACAACAGAATGTTTTATTCTACAGATGTGGATGAAAATAGAGTCAATAAATGAAAATGTAATATACAAAAGAAGATGAATTCAGAGAGCGGTCAGGCTCAGAACAAACTGTGTTTATGAAAATCACACTAGACAATATACAAGTCTTCTTTTTTCTATATTAATTGAGTCAAGATAATTATGCATAACTGAATCAGTGTTGCCAAATTGAGCTGTGACCGAATCCTTCGCACACCCCAACAAACACATCAGAGCAGGTGTAAGAGGGTAAGGCCAGCGGATGGTCTGAAGGGTAAATTAACCAAGCAAATGTTTATCATACTACATTTTTAGGTAGGAAGCTGAAAGAGGAAGGACAGAGAGTCCTTGAGCAGTTTCACAATCCTGGTCTAATCCACACATGTAATAAGGATCAATCAGCTTATACTAAAGGCAAGCCTACAGTACCTGGAACTGTGAAGACAAAACTTCCGCAGCAAAGCTGGAGTATTCAAAACAAACTACTTAAACATACGCTAAGCTAGAAAGATGTTGGTCAAAATCTCTAAAAGAGGATGCACATACGTTAAATGCATGAAGTCTTGAAAAAGGGTAAGCGCTGTGGTGCCTGCTGTGCTCTCCAAGTGAGAATGTGGATGCTGTCCAGTAGAAGCAATGGTGATTGCCTTGGACAACTTCCATAATGAAGCACCAGCCAGTGACTCTGGTACTAGATTACTACCATAGAGACTGTTTTCACCAGCTGGCCTTGCAATATAACCTGAATATGTGTTTGTTTTACCTTCCCTGGTTAAATGAGCTTCAAGACTACCACCTCTGCCTTCTCTTACTGCCGTATTACTTGTACTCTGATTATCAGGGTCCTAACCAACAAGAACTCATTGCACTCTTTCCCTCTTGGTCACTCTATCCTTCTCTATCTGCAGCTTTATTCCCTCCCCATTCCCTCTCTGCACTATTAGTTTGTGCTCTCGGCCCCTATCAAATCAATCTCAGCTCCTTAGCAGTGTGAAGTATCCCACTTCGCCTCACCTGCTGCTATGATTAAATGGACAAGGGACACTCTTGTGTGACCTATCCATCATGCATGTCTCGCACTGTATGTGTGTTGGTGCTGGATATGCCGTGTGAACCGGATCTGATATTTGGTTCTGCATTTGCAAATTACAGCATTTGTCAGTGCATGGTAGAATTTCACTGGCTATCTGTTTCTGTGCATCTGAATTTGTGTGTGCACTGTTCTTATTTGTAAGGAAGTGCTTAAGTGTATGCCTCTGTGTAAAAAAAAAAGCCAATATGTTGTATTTTTTTTTCCACACCAATAAATAAGGCTTTTTAATTAGACATGTAACATAGGTATATTCGCGTGAGGGTCTGGATGCTTCATGCATAAATGCGCTTTCAGTGAAGAAGTTTTATTTTGCCTTCTGTCCGTGTAACTGACAATTTCAATTAAATCTGCATTTCCCGCCCCCCTCCCTGTTGTGTCTACCTCACTCAACTTTATTTCCGCTTCCTAACTCTTCAGGTCTTCCCATCTGTCTAGCAGCTTCATTTTCATTCTTTATATCTTTTTTGAATTAAGTTTTCTATCCCCCTCTTTGTCTTGTTTTATTCATTTCATCGCTTGAATCCCTTTGCCTTGTTCACCTTGAAAGGTCTCTGCTCCTCTCCTCCTCCCCCCACCTCTTCCTGTGTGAGAGAGTATCTGTTTCAGAGCCAGGAACTCATAGAAATGCTGCTTGTGGACAGAAGAGAAACATCACCAGCACTCTCCTCCCCACTCGCCTCTCGCTTCAACCCTCCTCCTCCTCCTCTTCACAGGGATCCATGTTGTCTAGATAGATGTGAATGAAGGTCATCTTGTCGCTGACTAAGAGCCAACACATTGCTATTCTTCCTCAGCAGTTCAAATACTGGAGAGCTGCTCTGTTTTTTCTGCTTAAGCTATGTATACAGCTGTGTAGACAAAGGGCATTGACAGTTACTGCAGTAAACTGATACTACAGGGTGAGTGCATGTGTATGTGCATGCATATATTTGGTTGTTACATGCACACGTCTGTGTTTGTCAGTGTGGTTTATATGTTAATTGCAGAGACCTGTGGTTGCAGGGGGTAATATAATTAACAGCTTAATGGCTGATGCAGGCCAATCGAAAATGTGCTTGTGGCGACAGGGGTAACACTTCCGTTATTGATCCTCAGTAGGTAACACCGGCCAAGGCAAGCAGAGTGGCTGTTGAAATGCCTGACTAAAGTCTAGGTAAAAATAACAAAAGAAAGGATAACAGGTAAATAACTGCACTGCAGAATGTAGGGATGAATCCGTAACTGTATCATTACTGCGGAATTTTTTTCTTTTCAGAAGTGAGCATAATACGACTGCAAAAAAGTAAATCCCCAAGCTCTAGCACCCTGAATAATGCTCTCATTTCTATGCATTACTGTACATAGCTTACTATGCCGACGTTCCCTGGCCACTGAGGCTGTTGGACTCAGCCTTGGCTAATAGGAAAGAAAATTAACAGGGCAAATCATCCTTAATGAGTCTAAATCCGCTAATAAAGAAAATGAGCTCTCAATCATTCAACCGGCAGATTTTATTTCTCCGTCTCCCTCCCAAACGCTCTGAAGTAATATGAAAGAGGACCTCAGGGAAGACTTAACAGATATATTGCTTGCTGTATGTGTTCATTCACTCTCATAATCCCTCTCATATTTCATACATTTTCGCACAGCATCAAATAGTACACGTGCTCTCTGCAGGATTGTACAGTAACATGGTCCAATGCGGATTTTCTACATGTTCTCCGTTTTTTCCCAAAGGCATGCACACATTTTCTGAGGGAATAAGACCATGACAATATGGAATTTGGATACACTAGATACCACGTCTTTTCAATTCCTTTTATTGTTTCGTGGTTTATAAGAAAGACATGACATGGTTCTGCATGCAAAGACACTGCAAACAGTCAATGGAAAATATAAGCTGTACTGACTATTTTTAACCTCAACTCCACTCTTAAAACTCACTTTAGGACTCTACAGATGTGCAATACATGCTTGGTTAAATCAATACAGGATAATAACAAGGTAGTGTATCGATGTGCATTTGGGTCATCAGGGTCATCTATTGATCTGCCTTTGATTATCATGAGGGTCATTTATTGACGACTTCCAACCAAGATCAATCTGCGCCCTTTAGACAGGTCAATAGTACGGTGCCTCCGACTCAACTTCCTGCACATCTTAGTAACTGTACCCAAACAAAAGGGTGATAGGAGAGTTTGAACAATGAGAGTTTAGTCTGAATGCTACAAAAAAAAGCAAACAAGAAACAACGTACGATAAGGGTTAGGTATCAAATTAGAACATTTCAAATGCCAGCTGGAAAACATGATTTGACTCGCACTTTTAAAACCTAAGAAATATAAAGGATTCAACAAAACCCTATGCCATCAGGACCAAAATGTGATACCAAGTGGGTAAACAGTTTCTGACAAGTTTACAGAGATATTTTGGTTAGTGGAGAGTTGTTGAACTTTTCTATAGCAGTATAGACGTAAATACTATACAGTGTGTGTAAAGAAATGATAAAAAGACCTTGTGTGTGTGTGTGTGTGTGTGTGTGTGTGTGTGTGTGTGTGTGTGTGTGTGTGTGTGTGTGTGTGTGTGTGTGTGTGTGTGTGTGTGTGTGTGTGTGTGTGTGTGCTGTTCAATGCCTGCAGTGCAGCCTCAGCAACCAGATGAAGTGTCCCTAATAGGATCCCTGTGGGATTCCTCAGCAGCTTTTCACAGTGAACCTGCACACTGTCAGCAGTCAGCATGGACAGAGCCGAAGTCTAAAACTAAAGATGGGACATACTGTTCACTCTATTGCTCTCTTGCCCTTTCTCTTCCTTCTCAAGAACACGCTTAAATTCAGTATACAAAAACATACAACTACCAGTCATCAAACAGCATCTGTCAGCTTCCAGCGGAGTGTTTTGTAGTGTTGAGATGAATCAGGCAGTCATAATCATTGTATCTTGCCAAAATGTCTACACTCTCGTTCAACCTTCCGAAATAATTGGATGTGTCCTCTTTCCTGTTTCCTCCCCCTACTTGTGCTCCAGTTATTGTCTTATTTTCCCTCCGACACAAACATGGAAATGGACAGCGACTTAATAAGATATCTAATGCGGAGCTGTTCGTGTATTTCTTTGGCAGGTAACCAATGTCAGAGGTAGTTAGACCTTCATAGGCAGTAATTGAAGTTTGCGGCACCAGATAAAGGCAGCCAAGAGGAAAATGGAATAAACGCAGGTGGCTAATTATTCAACTTTTATAAATGTATCATAATAGCATACATACAACTACCTGATTGGCAACCCATCAAAACATGTAAGGAAATATGAAATCAAATAGGTAAAGACAGAGCCGTTTTTAGTGGGATGTACAAGGGATGTAGGAACATTAGCTGACAGAATCACCCCACAGTGCAACATAATGTATCTCATAGCCTAAAGGATTGGCTGGTGAACATTATAAAAAGTAATTAACCAGCTCCTCTCTTTAGCTAATTGAAGATTGAACGTGTGATAGTCATTAGCAGCTCCCACTTTCCTGTCTAGCTGCACAGCACAAAAACAAGAAAAGGAGTAAAAGAATACTGCAAGCGATTCAAACGGACATTTCTGGAAGCCAACAGAAGACATGAATATAAAAAGACAAATTAACAGCACATAATACTGTATGAATGCCCTTTTCCAATTGAGTCCTTCTAGCCAGAGATCACTGTCTATGCCAACTGGCTTTAATCCTCACTCAGTCTCCATTGTACAACCAATGTACTAAACGCATCCAGGATAAAAGAACAACTCAGGGAAGCCAGTAGACACAGAAACTTTCTTCAAGTACATTTCATCACGTCTAATGAAGCTGAAAAAGCCTAATTGCCCGTCTGTGTGGTGAGCATCATAAGACTTCGACGGAGAGAATCACCACTCTATAAAAGGTACAGATAAAGGACACACCACCCTGCTAAAAATGACTTGGCATTAGATCAATGCAGCCCAGCTAAAATAAGCTGTTGCCATGCCTGGGACGAATTCCAATACAGTGCAAATGTTCTAGTTAAGGAAGGCTAGGGCAGCATGGAAGTAAAGAAAAGATGAACTGAGCCTCTTATCCCCTCTCTGTCTCTGGGATGCTGTCATGAGAGTTTGGCGGAGGATTTCAGAATCAGAATCAGAATCAGAATCCCTTTATTCATCCCACAGAGGGGAAATTTGAATTTGCTACAGCAGCAACAGAGCCAAAGACAGCTTTACAAAAGAAAATATGCAATTAAAAAATATCAAAATAAAGAAAAACACACAATTTACAAAACACGCATCCTGTAGTGAGATATGGCAGCCAGGGAAATATTGCACAGTTATTAATAATGGCATATTTCTGTTTATTTATTGCACATAAATTGTTATTGCACAACTAGTCAGTTTTTTGTTGTATGTATGGGGGGTCTACCAGGGGCCATGCTGGTTTTAAAGTCTGACCACTGCAGGAAGGAAGGAGCTGCGGTATCTCTCCGTGAGACACCGCATTTTTAACTAGCAAAGATAAGATGATAAAAAACTGGAAACAGACCAGATATTTGAGCTTTACTGCTTACACAGACATCACACTTAAATTCAGTTGAATCTATTGTCTCGTTATTATTTCAGTCAGCACAGAATTTTGAAGTGGCCTTAGGCTCGATTTGTTCCACTGCACAGTTGTTTTAACATCATTTGATCATTATTTTATTACATTATTGAAAGCATGGCTGTAATAAAGATGAAATGATTGCCTTTTATTATAAGAAATATATCACATCATTTCAAAAGACCTATATTTTGGTCTTAATTTTACTGTAAATAATATGTACATTATTCCATTTTCCCACAGTGCTATGCATTTGGGCATCAAATCATTATTTTAAATTACATTTAGCATTTTAGTTTTGTATGAATTATAGCATTTATTTATTTCAAAGTTTTCATATATCTATATGTATTTCATTATCCACACAACCACCCTAGCTATCTTTTTTATAAGAAGGAATCTTGTCCGGGCATGTGACTCTGTGTCTCTGGCAGTTTACGTCAGATGCCTCTTTGGTGACAGAATTACTTCCCAGCACCTTCAATCTATATTTGGTGACATCCCAGGTCCTTCACTTCTCTGACTCTGTGTTTGTTTACAGCCCAAGGACATCCATGCCACAAATGCACTACTTGTCATATGCCTGAACGTATGAGCGTGTGTGTGCACGTGTGAGTGCGGTGTCAGTGAGTGTGTGTGTTGGTGTCATCCTGCTGCCCTCTCAGCATCAGACACATATCCTCAAGGTCACAAATCAGGCCAGGTGGCCATTCGGAAAGATTAAGGCCACATTCCTAAAAAAGATACACCTTTGATTTATCATGTCGGGCAAATAGGCATGGCGATAAGAGGGCAGCAGTTACAGGTTGTGAAGTGAGGCTTTCAGCAGACACCCAAGAGGTTTAAGACTAGACTCCTAAGCCTTTCTACGCGTTACACTCCAAAATGATTGTGGTGAAAGCAAAGGAGGGCATATAGGAAAGAAAAGTGGGAAGGGGAAAGAGAAGGGGGAGGGAGGTAGAAGGAAGGAGTGTAAGTGAGACAGAGACATTAAACCCCCACTAGTCCCCTCTGACAGATGCTAGCTAGGGCGGCATGCCAGGGAGGCGAAGTCTTAAGGTGACAGGCTCTGCCATAGTGAAGAAATTGATAATGCCATATGGCCAGTGATAAAGCCATGAACGAGGAATCATCCTCCTGCCGCTGTTGTAGGACATGGTTTCACTGCCCTGTAACAATAGAGGGAGGGAGGAGGAAAAGAGGAACAGAGAAGAAAGTGGAAGAGATGGAAGGAGGAGGGGCATGCTGCAGGAAAGGCCGCACTAATGACCCCCCCCCCATTTTTCTACTTCTCTTGGGTGCAACCCTCTCAGAACAAGCAAAAACATCCTATCTCCAAACTGGCAGTTTCCTAGATAGCAACACTAGAGCTGACACGACTATTACTTCAGATACTAAAATCCGATAAAAACGTGCATAGATTTTTAAAAGAGAGGCAGGCAGGTGGCACTGAGCTTTTGCACACACACATGCTGCAGAGCAGGGATTGTGCATCATCACAGTTTACACAGGCGCTTTATAGAGATGGGAATTGTGTGAAATGCAGACTCACAGTTACCTTTTCCCCAGGTACACAGAGGGGCCGGAGGGGAGGTGGTGGGCCTATTTTGTGTGGCAAGAAGCAATTAATTTGGAATGTGTAGCACCGGGAGCTCCGAGGTTAGACTTAAATGGAGCACAGCCGGCTACAGAGACCAGGCTTAATTGTTTGATTGATTGGCTGCGACTGCAAGGCATATTTCTGAAGCCCCTCTGCGCCGATCAATGAGTCAATGAGCGCCTCGCCAAACCTCGCAGCTTCCCGGCCTCGCAATTCAATTATTGTGGAGGCCTTGGTGGCCCTTGCGTGCGATCGTGTTACAGCCCTGGAGACGAGCATCCACCTCACCCCCTCTTTCTTTCTCATGAAACTGGGAGCTTAATGCAGCAGATACAGGCTAAGGGGCAGGGTGTGTGGATGAGGGGAGGGACTGAGAGGAAGAAGCAGAGGGGGTGGGGAGGTTGGCTTTATTAGATTGGTAACAGACACTACATACTGTATCGGACACAAATCGAGTTACCCCCCTAATCTGTCATTTAAACAAATTATCTTGGGGGGTGATGCATCAGCAGTATCGCTCTTCTCCAGGGAATTGAGGTAAGGGGGAGGGATGGAGGAATGGGGAAAGGGAGCGGCAGTGATGGAGGGCCGAGGCTAATAGAGACACGGAGAGACTGACACTTTGTCAGGGGGGCAATGAAGGGAGGAAGGGTGACTGGGGGCAACACTTAATAATTCACGGTACAAGCTATGGTCAATTTGAAAATGCTGTTCGTTTTCACAACAGTCCTGACGGCAAAACATCCTAAATAATGAGATTATGAGCCGCCTAAAACGTTACAATATGCACCATTGGCATGCGACAAATACTGAACTGTATAAATGACATCTAAAGAATACCACAATGCATTAAATATGTTTGTTTGGTTTGAGCAAACATAGAAAAAAGGAAGAGAACAAAAACGAGTGATAAGAAAAAAGGGGAAAGTCTTGAAAATTCGGAGGCACTGTTGGAAAGCTGAATATCTTTTCCTTTATCTTAACCAGCTGACTGCAAACAAGGAGAGAGAGAGACTCAAGCAGAAGTGGAGGCGCTGTTTGCTGGCTTTTAAAATGGTAGACAGCTCCGACATGACGTTTGGTCCAGGTCAGGGTCAAGGCTGAAGCCACCATTACTGAAGATTGACAGGTTCATTGAGGGGAAGGCACACAGATAAACAGACAAACAGAAAACACCTGCGGTTCATGGGGGCTACCAGCGGCTTGTGGTCAATGTGTTGCAATGTAAATATGATTAAGGTAGCTGCAGTCACAGTGCAGCATTGTGAACAGAACAATAGAAAACAACAGAGTTACGTTTTTTAGTCAAAAGCTACTGAGGTGGAAAATATGAGGATACTGCAATAATACTGCTTTAAAGCAAATAATGACATTATAGACAGCGTGTTGATAAGGCTGCTATTGCAATAGTTATTTCACTAAAAGAAAAAATCATTTAAACATACCTTATAAAGATTTCTGATCTAATTAGAGCACCAACTCTACTATGATGACATTTGCAGACCGCGGTAGGTATAAGGGGGAAGGTAGGTTGACAATTATGCAGGTGTATGGGAAAGGTGTAAATTGTAGCATGGTGTGTGAGATTTCATCCTTTCCTAGATGCGGATCATTACTTAATGATGTCAAAATAAAATTGGACATGCAGCAGTTGTCAGGCTGAATCACATTCATATAGCCAATACAAATAATGGCTGCCTGTGCGGCTGTTGACACACACCGCTGCATTTATACATTAGAGAGAAAAGTGTGGATAATGATGTGCCTTGAGACCACATTTCCATTTCTTTATCATAACTCCTGGCTCAATACACAAGATGTCAAAAACACCGGAGAATGGTTAATGGAGCTTGCCAAGACCCGAAAGGGGAATGTTCCTTAATCTGAATATCACTTCAGGAAGTGCAAGAAAATGTGAAAGCTTATCAGAACAGATCCGTATAGCTGCCAGGTTATTGGAATTCCCACTTTCTCATTTCTTGATAACACCGTATATACAATAAGGTAGATAACAGAAAACAATGTGTGGGTGTTTGTGAGTGTAGTGCATATAGGTCCGATAACCGTATGTGTCCTCCATTGTCTTAATGTTTTCTGTCCTACAAACTATACTGTTTTCCCAACCAAATGATTCAAGTAAAGCCATATCCATATGCATTGTAAAACATGATACAACCGGATCACAGAAGGACACACATCACAAAGAGAGGCAGAGTGAAAGCATTGACCAGGAGATGAAGGCAGGTCTCAGAGGCGCTCTGCTTCCCTTTGACCTTCCAACCTCTGGAGCTCCACTCCAGATCCCCTCTCTTCTCCCACTGTACATCTTCTGCCCCCTCAGCTTCCTTTGTACCCGGCCGTGGGATGCTGAGTACACACTATCCAACTCTGCCGACTCAGAGGAGCAACGGGGCATGGTGCAAAGGTCAGCTTTAAATCTATGACCCCTGCCATTTATACTTGACACCAGTGTCCTCTGCAGAGCCTTGCTTCCTACTGGGTGTGCTGGTTTTTCATTAAATATGAATTCAGACAGCTTGCTCTGTAGTTTTCTCAGCAAGGTGCATTTGCTGTTACCTCATTTACCAGTGCTGTAATCTGCCTCCCAGGGTGCAACATGCTAACACAGAACCTTTTGCAGAATATAAACTACATTCATCCAGTTGATGTACATGCATAGATTCAATAATACAGTATACGAAACATACTATTTAAATGTAATATACAATAAGTGTATTGTCAGCATGTTGCCTTTTTGGTTTTATTTCTATACAAAAGCATTGTTAAAAAAACAAGTTGCCTCTATTTATTTATTTGTTTTATCTATGGGATATTAATAGCTCCTGATGTAAGGTTTTTAAGGTTAATAAAAATCACAGGTTACAACCATACATTTAATGGACTGTTTTTGAGAATGAGAATTTTGTATGAAAAACAACGACAATTTAGATTCTATTGCATTGTAATGCTCAATATTCCTGACATATTCCCCATGGGACTGCAAGATTGTTTCTTAAACAGGTGGTTAACAGAACAGGTACATAAAAAAAAATCATATTCCACCACCCTGACCACAAAGTATTATTAAACTGATGAGTCATTCAGGAACATTTACATATATACTGTATATGGTAGCATGAGTCACAGCTTTTCCCTGAGAATTTGATAATAGAAATAGGAGACTCATTTCCAGGGTTACTGACAACACATTACCATCTCAGTTGACTGATAATAAACTGAGACATTCATATTATTTTCCTGAGAATATCTGCCGCTTTATTGTTGGTAATTTATTTTTCTGGCTATGAGGGTGCTAGTACTTAGAAACAAATCAGCTCCACAGCCAGAGTAATAAACATCAACTCCACGCGCTACTGCAGAGATTTCATTTTCTCCTAATTGCTTCTGTGCATTGAATAAGTGAGTAGTTTTTAGGAATGCTGCAGCAGAGTGCATCTCGACCCTGAATATGACATTCAGCTTTTTTTTCTTCATCAAGTGGTTAAAAAAACAACTGTGCTGAATAACATCGAGGGGCCACATGACACACAAACAGAGTGAAATGGTGTGTGTGTGTGTGTGTGTGTGCGTGTGTGTGTGTGTGTGTGTGTGTGTGTGTGTGTGTGTGTGTGTGTTGCAGCAGGTCCTATTTTGTAAGTGCTATGGTTAGTATTTATGAGTGTGTGCTCCTCTCTAAGTCAGTCTCAGCCCAAGTGGCTGCTGAAATATGAATGCCTGGTGTAACTGCCCTGCTATCCCACTTGCAATGCTTCTGCTGTCACCGTCTTATCGCAATGAGCTGTGACAAGGGAATTCGGGGGGAATGGCTTTGCTTTAAAAGCCATTTCTACTGCCACTAATTGTCTGTCATCCCGAGCTGATGGGCAGCAGGACACTGACAGACAGCAGTGATAACTGAGACAGAACACAATTGGATTCAGCCAAAAGGGCCCCTCTAATGCCGTAATTGAGTGAAAGTTGGGGTTTCATTTTCAAGGTTTTAACGTAAAACTGCACCTACAGTGCAGCTACCAAGGTGGAAGTCGTTGGTAGATGTTTTATTTAGGTAAAACTTCAAGGACAACAATGTGAAAACACGCCATCACTGCCTACAAACCCTTGTTTCAGTTGAATTATTAATAGCAATATGTGCTTTACATATTCAAAGTACTTATTATAGTTCTGGGACATATATATCCTTATCATATTGTTGCATACTAGTATTTCTTCAAATTGTATCTAAGCACAGTACTATAACAAATGTCCTTTGCTACTTTTAACTAGTGGTTAACAGTTTAAATCAGTAAGGGGCTATAACTCCAGGGGCAGATTCAATTGAAAAAATTGATCTACGGCAACAGCAGGCAAAAAACACTACATCTTTGCCTTATTGCAAATTATTTGTAGAACAAAAACAATTGCAGACCAGTAAGAAGTTGTACTAAATTGCATATAACATCTGGAGCTCAGAGTAGTCCATCATTGATTAGTTGTTGCTATTTTTGAATAATTCTAATTTATTTTTCAGGCAAAAATGCCAAAATAGCTTTACATTATTATGTTCTCTATACACATTTGTATCGTCCCCAATGAATATGTATTCACACCTACACCAACATATATTCAAACATACTTTCTCCTGACTTCCTGCCCCCTCTCCTTCCTCTATATGTAATTCCAGGTATGAAAGGGAGAACGCTCGCCGTGGCATTTAAATTAAGTGTAAAGCCTCAAAGTCAGCGTTATATATACCTCGCTGACGCATGGTGGGCATTGGATGACACTGATTAACCTGCTGTGCTGGTGTGTGTGGGGCCTAGCTGAGGTGTGAGAGATACTGAACAAAAGGATAAGGCAGAATGGAAAACACCTGTCTTGCCTGCTTACACAGACCAAAGCAGGCCGAGTTGACAAATACTGCACACATGCTGAATGATAGTAGGTTCATTTCCAGGGAAACATTTAGCTGGTTTTGAGTTTGGAGATGTATTACTTCACAACAGATTTTTTATTTTGAGTTCTTTCTTTTTAACTCTTGTTTTATCTCTATCTCTATGAAGTGGTAGCCCCATACTGTGACAAAAGAAGCTTGCTTTTTCTTCTCAAAGGTTTTTAAGAATCTGTTGGCCCGGACAGACAACCAGCAGCTCTGCTTACCCAGTCCAATGCAGTTTCTGAAAGCACAGGGGGCTCTTTCACCCTCCATGTGGGCCTGGTTGACAGGCCACCCTCCCTTATGTCTGATCTGGGAGTAAGACTGACGCTGATGTTTCAGCTGCATTGCAGTCATACTGAACACGTCCATATTTCACAGGGGAAAATAAGTTCAATCGAAAGAAGAAAAGGCAGCTGAGGACAGGACAGGGTCGACGAAAAAGAAGAGATAGACAAGAAAGTACTGTAGAGATGCCAAAAAAAGTAAGAGAAAATTGCTAAAAACAAACAATCTAAGAGTTTTTTAAAATGCCTTATTCATCCCTGAGTCATTAACAGGCCATGATATGCCTTTGGACACATAAGGCCACTGAAAGGACACATCAGAATGTTTCTCATCTCCAATAAGCCCTAACAATTCACAAATGCAAAATTTCGTAGCACTCGCATATTTATTTAACTACTCATTAGATTCCTCCCTCTTATTATTCATGACATTCAGAACTCAGAGCTGCACAATTTACATTCCCGCAGTCCATCAGTTTAGCAGACAGCAGGCAGTAACTTACTGTATTTCTGAGAACTGAGCTGCAGAAGCTAACTCATTTTCCTGACACCCATTGGGAGGGAATTAAATAAGATAGACCTGAAAACGTCAGACAGTTGACCTATAAATCAAGAGTGGGCCACGGGTGGTGAGGGGAACGGACAGCAAGACACATCTTAAGGAAGAGGGGGATAAGGGGGTAGGATCCAAAGATAGGTCCAAAATGAGAAAGGAAAATATTGAAAATGAAAGAAAGGATAAGAAAACAGACGTATTGGAGACTGAGTTGCCTAATATTGCCCTTTAGTTGCCAGAATAGATATGATATAAAGGTGTGTCTCATTTAGTCCACTTTCCTCAAGCTGTTCTTGTGAATGTCTGGCCCCTAGTCCCCTCTATGAGACCAACAGCATGTTTTCCTTCCATCTCTTCTGTGCTTTTGTTTTAACTTAACAGGTTGAATAAGGGCTGTGTAAGGAAGAAGATTTTTCCTGCGGGTAAAAAAGCTTTTATTGTTTTTGACAATCACTGCAGAGATTTGCCGCAGCGAGGAGCCACGGATAGACGAGAGAAAGTGAGTGGAAGAGGATGACAAATTGTAGAGTGGCAGCATGATGAAACAAGCTGCATTTCTGATGATGAGAGCCAATGTTTGAACGGGTCGCAAGATGCAAATAACACTGATCTTATCCCTGAATGTGATTAGAAAGTGATTGTTTGGACACATGTTTAACCCACATACCCAATCTCCAGCGATTTCCACCGAGAAAGTCCCTCTTATCTGCTAATAGACCTTAGTAATCCCTCAAACACGCATGTAGTGCACACTGGCAGCTTCTAGTGAATACTGAATGAGCCCGGTCTGCTCGAGACCAGCAGATAGTTCAAAGCACTGTGTGTGCAGCCTACTGTCGGACATAGAGAAGCTCCAGGTCAGTCAAGACTCAATACAGCAAAAGCAAATAGTTTATGAATGACTGTCATTGGAAAAAATTGACAACCAGATCTGTAGGTAAGGTTGCAGGACTGCTCGGCCAATCCCATGCCACACTGCTGTATACACCCAGCTCAAGACTCAACGTGGAACTGTGAAGTAAAAATATACAATACAGTCTATATTGCTGCATCCTTGAGCACGGGTTGGTCATATCTGATTAATTCAACAATTCATGACCTTAGTAGCATCATTTGCTCCTGTTGAACATAGCTGATGTGTGAAATGTTGATTGAATAACTTATTATTAGCAAACAAAGAGGAACATAAAGATGAATCATCCAGGGCTTGCTGCAGATCACTTAGAGAGTGATGAGTAATACAACCTAAAAGGTGAACATACCCAGCTCTGCCACATTTTCACTGCGAGGCGTATATTATATTCTAGGTAGGAAAGCAATTTCACTTGAGTTACATCTCCCTAAAAAATGAGCCATTGATCTTTTTCATATCATACTTTATAAACCCACCAGATTAAATTAGTGCCAATCAGTTACTTTTCCCTTATGTGTAGGAGAAGCGGGAAAGTGCAGGCTCCGGAGGGAATTGGGCAGAAAATGAGAGTGTGGAAAGAGAGATTGTAGAAGACTAGTAGTGGAGATGAGCAGTGTGACCATATCCAGAAAATTAGATTAACTGAATTAGAGGGATTAGATTGACTACAGCTGGATTGGACCTGATGCCTCTAAGAAAAGAGAAAAAAGGAGCAAGTGAAGGGAGCGCAGCGAAGAAGAGGGAAGAATTGCCAGAAGAGCAAGATATAAAGACATTTCTTTGGGAGTTGGGTGGAAAAGTCGTATTGCGGTAGAGAGAGGAGCGGAAGGAGGAGACAGCTCAGCAGATTTAGGTATCCTGGGTAACTTTTGGGGGCTGGCACTGAAGTGAGCAGCTGATGCTGTCGTGGCTGGTCCTCACTGCTAAAGGTTCAGCCGGGTTCTTCTGCTCCACAGGACTCAGCTTAAGCTGCAGTGCCTCTCAGTGGTTAGAAATGAGCATATATGCTGAACCTCTCAGCAGGATAGAGTCAAAGGAAGAGACACGGAGGCATGCTGAGGAGTTGGACATGAAACTGCTCAGGCATCAATAGAAAAAACAGCATTACTGATATCAGTTTCTAACTTAAAAACTATGATGTGATCAGTTGAATGCATATAATCAATTCACACAAGTACATTTAAATATTAGTTTTAGAGTCATTCCCTTCTCTGCATTATCTGGCCTGCTTGTAACTCCACCTCCCCCAGTGCCTCGACACTTATGAAGCCATTATCAGACCGTCATCCTCAACAGAACTAGTGTCCTGTATGAAAAACTGGTAAAGTTTGTGTCTGTGGGAATGTGCAGCAGAGGAAGACTGAGCTCTAACCAGGGTGGATGAAGCCTAAATCAATGTGATTAATTCATGTTAATGGCTGCCCCCTGGTGTCAGCGCAGCAGTTGTTGTTACTTTGCTGATACACACGCTTTCGGGCACCGCCTCTTTGCCCAGAAAATAAATCTCCCACGTCGATAGTGAGACAGATACAAACTCCTGCTGCTTCACAGCTTCACACTGCGGTTACCTCCGGCCCAGACACTGCAAAAAATAAAAAACTACCCTTACAAGAACTTGCCTTGCTTTGCCTTACTTCAACCCCCCCCAATCCTCTGGTGGAATTTGGAGAATATTAACAAGGCCATGGTGATGTATCATAGACAAACAGGAAGTGACAGATTTTGTTATGAATTCTCCCTCCTGCATATTCCACCCTGATTTAGAGGCTTCACGCAGCCTGCACTGCAAAACTGGAGGGCGTTGTCTGCATACTGATGACCTGCTCACTCTGAGGATCAGTGGCCTCCTAGGATCGTTCGTACAGGACTATCCATCACACAGCAGTAAACAGAGATGTTATAGGAAACATTTCGCATACAACCATTCCTTTAAATTTAAACATACCTATCCTGAACCTATAGTAACTATATCTGTGACACACAGTGAGGCAAGGATTCAGGTTAGGACAAAACCATGTATGAGCCTATTCTGCCGCCATCGTTAAACACACCATGTTGGTCAGATTTTGAACCAGCCTTCACCTCCTATGGTCACAGATCAATGGAAGCAAAGACTAATTGGAGCTGATATGTCAGGATGAATAATGGCCTGCAATCTGTCATTCCCAATGACATGACTTTTCCAACTCTGCGAAATAAAATCCAGGTATTAGCTATTAGCTATTAGCTCATTCTACAACAACTGCTACAATATGTACAATTCAACATCATTTGTTGAATATTTTGGATTAATACATTCCTTTCACACACTGAATGAGGATATTAACTCCAAGCGTATTTAGAGATCTATGTCAAATAGTTTTTACATGAGGTGCCAAATAAAAAAATATAATTTCTATTTTAAAAAAGACTTAAGAAAACCTACTTCTTAGTGAAGTCATGAAATATGAGGATACAATCATTTTGAGAATGAGATCCTTGGTCATCTCATTACTGCTTACTGCTCATTGGAATATCCCTGTAAACCTACCAGATATACAGCACAAAATAAACCCCAGTGGCTCAGGTCAGCACCTTTGGGTGTATAACTTCTGGATGTATCCGCACTGAACTGGAAAACAGCCTGTTTGATATATGTCTTCAAAAGGAGCAGACTGACTCACATGATCACTTCATCCATGTGATGGTGCGAGAGCATTGAGTGTTCCCACAAGAGAGAGGGATTGCATGTCACCGCTTATTTGAAGCCAATCTGTTTCTTCAGTCAAGTCAATATTGTAACAGCTGGATACACTAGAGGAGTGAACTGCTGGATCGATAACGATGCCACTCCATGCCATGATACTCATGCATGTTCGGTATATGTGCGCGCACGCACACACACACACACACACACACACACACACACACACACACACACACACACACACACACACACACACACACACACACACACACACACACACACACACACACACACACACACACACACACACACACACACACACACACACACACACACACACACACACACACACACACACACACACACATACACACACACACACACACAGCAATAAAAAGCATTTCCCTTTTTCCATACTGTCTAAGGGGACACCAGGAGAAACCATGTTCTTGTGAGGCTCTATCACACACTAGCTTGTATTTCCTTTTCAATTTCACAGAATCAGCAAGCATCCCTAATGTTTTGTACCTTTTATAACAATAATCTGGTGTATACTGTATTGTGTACATAAATGGCATAAAGGGTCCACAAGGAAGTGGGTCACTGCAGATGTTTTGCCTACACCCCCGTTTGTCTCCTGAAACTGGTTTCACATCCAGAAGGAGCTTAAGGTGGTATTTATACTCAGAGAAGATGCCTCTCTGTGCTTTTCCCTTCTGCTCAAAAATATCCCTTTTTGTTTATTAATAAACTCAAGAAACAAGTAGGTGTTGTGAGAACATAAAAAAAAACTCAGCGTACAAAGGGAAACTAAATCGATTTCTGACCCACTTCCACAAAGAGGACTGATACTAATAAAGAAAGTGTGAGAGTGAGATGTAGATTCATATGAGGATAATGAATGATGATTCCAGCACGGCTGACATTGCACTCCACAGGAGCTCAAAGGCAGAGGGGCGGATTGGAAGCCTGATTTAGAGCAAGCAGCTGTTGTGCACTTCGGCTCGCTACATATCTGCCAAGTCACTGTGGGCAGGGCGCTGAGGTGACTTCCCAAGCTCCACCAGTCACTCTCTTCTTCTTCCTTACATAAAACTCTAATTATCTCTGGTAACTGACGTCAGACTGGACCGCTGTGTGATTGAGGGAAGGTACACTTTATTAACTCAGCATCTCATGTGCTGACTCTGTGCCTGTCTGTGAGATGGAGCTCTTGTTGGGGCCATGTGACTACCGCTCAGCCAAGATACAAACTGCGTCATGACTCTGCATATTAATGCTCAAACTGCATAAGATGAGGCAGTCTTCACCATCTTGTTGTCTCAAGAATCAACTGTTGGAGTTTCAGCAAACAAATTCTTCATTTTTCATTACTGGTAAATGAGTTTGTGCTGTTTTTGATATTCAGATTAATGATGGAAAATGCCTCTAATATGTTCCATTCTTTGATATAGCTGTTAATATAGTTTTCACCTTTTTTTATAATGCCTACTCAAGTGGAGGACATTTTTAATGTTCATGTTTACGTGGGAATATAGAGCATGAGAGTTGACAATGTCATCCCCTGCAAGCAAGTAGAGCACAGCAAATGAATACCGTAAAATGCCACACAACCCCACAAATGCCATAATATGGAAAATACATTTACACTAAAAATACAGTACAACAATGAAAGTATGAAAGCTATATTTCCAGCAGACAACACATCGACCACAAGCAGAACAGCAGGAGAGCAATAAAACAGCAGCAGAGCAGCCTCATAACCTTAGCTGATAGTGCCAACCAAGCACAAAAATGCTACCAAAATAGCGCAGACATCAACTCATTCCCACAAAGACGCCTACTTTTTGGGTTGAATGTGACATTGGAGACCAATAGAGATAGATAGACAGACAGGTATTTCTTCCATAAAGCCAACCTGGGGAAACATGAGCAGTTGTTGAAGTAATACAGCTGAGATGGCAATTGAGCAGAGCAGCAGCAAAGCAGGTAAAACAGTGGGCAGAGTTTTAGCAGTGTAAATAAATCTCCTTTATGGAGAAGAGTGCACAGGAATATATAATAGTATGTTGCGCCAGTGTGTGAGTTTGGCAAGCAAGGTGAGTTTGTATCGGCTAAATTAGCTCTGCCTATGTCTATGATGTAGGTTTAAGTACCACAAGGTTTCACATTTGTATGCAACCTTAGACTATAAATATTTAATCGTAGACACTTCTCTTCATTAGTAAAGATAATGGAAAGGCTATGTGAACATTTAATTAATTAATATGTACATTTTCTAATTTATCCCATTGAAATTGGAAATTTGACTCATTGATGAAATTAAATATATTGTCTAATGTAATTGGGGCATCAACTAAGGTAGAAATAAATGTCAAATCAATTTTAGCCTAAATGAACTTAATGCATACCTTTTTAAAATCCATCACTTCTTTTAAATACACAAGTTAACTTGAAAAAGTAATAGCAAGGGTCATCTCATGGCACCCTCATATTTTACAGTGGTTATAGAGATTTCATTTGGCACTCAAAACCGACCAATGTAGAATGCCTCAGGGGCACTGGCAATATCCTGCCGCAGTTATTAAACTTTGACTTTGGGGTGAAATCTAGTCCCGACTAATAGGACTACTCAGGAATCGTTGCAGAGATCTGTATGTGATAATGAGAAAAAGAGGTACAGTCCCATTTCATTCAGCCTTCTCACCTCTGGGTGTAACTTGTAATTACTCATGTGGCACTGTGTGTGTGTGTGTGTTTGTGTGTGTGTGTGTGTGTGTGGGGGGGGGGTCAGCAGATTAAAAAGGAGTTGCCCTGAGGCCGGGTGGGCAGCCAGTCAGGGAGTCAGGAAGTCAACCGAGTCTCTCCGAGAGCGACACACGCCATTGGTGACAGGAATATCAATGCATCTCAAGGTGACACCTTACAGGACACATTCTCTGGATTTGTGCTGAGATCATTCAAGAAATAAGTTTCTGCAGGATGTCAGCCATACCAGTATCCTATCTGCATGTGAGAATAAGTGTTGAGATTAATTCTGTACAAAAAGTTGTAATATATATAATATGCAGTGGAGTACATTAAATAAAGTAGTGGAGTTTTAAGGGTTGGATTTAAGATGCTTTTACTTTAAAATGTTTTTACTTTTGCTACTTAACACACCGCTTTATTTTAGATAAATAGATGGTGATTCATTGTTTTGAATGTTTGAATTATAAAACAAAGTATACAAAACTAAATACATTTATCCAGATACATTGAAATAGTATTTATGCTTGAGTGCTGTGATAATTCAACAATGTGATTTTTATATAGATATAATCTATTGAAATACATTTCATCTTTATACACTGGGTACATTTAAGGAAGGCTTCTGTATTTTTTCTTGAGTAAAATGTTGCTTGAGATTTTACAAAAAGGGCCAGTGTGTACAACAAGCCCACGTCTGGAATACAAAGTCTGCCATGTGTCTACAGAATCCCAGAACGGACAAACCTTACATTGAATCTAGAGAGGACCTCATCTTAACTGAAGGCATCCTAAGTTTCCAAGCATTTTTGAAAAAGAAAGGGTGAGCAGAGGGGTATTCAGTTGGTTGTAATCTGCAACCTCCCCGCTAGATGCCACTCAATCCTACAAACTGGATTTCTATTCAAATGTCCAGAGAACACTGACTGAGGTATTTCTATATAAAAAAGAAAAGAACATCTCCAAAAATCATCTCCTGTAATGTCTTTTGCTCCATCTGCAGGTTGAATACATGTTTGACGGCTCACTTGCTCTTTCCTGCTGTAACTCAAGCCCCTGTCAAGAGAGTCACTGAAGCAATTACTGACACAGAACAGCTTTCAATCAGTCTCTGATTCCCGCCCTCAACCTGCGATCAATGTGTACATTACACTGAAATTACACACTAATAATCAGTTCTACTAATCAATAAACCACCGGGCAATAAAACAAGCTGACAAAGGCAAGACAGAGAGGTCTTTGAACAAGGTTAGTGCTCCCTCTAGTGCTGGACAAGGGGAATTCAACCGTACTGTTAAAAGGTAGAATATGTTTTAATCCAGCACTGTGAACTAGGTCACAATCTAACAAATAACCACTTTAAAAGGTGTGGAAGACATAAGCCGGGATCTGTGTGCTGAAGTTGAGGAACAAAGTGGACACTTTTGGGACCTCAGTGTTAAATTGAGAGGGAAAGAGAGAAGAGAGCTTAACGATTAGAGGAGCCAGGAATGATTCACAGGATTTGGCAGAGTGAGTAATGGTAGCAGAGTCCTGCACCAGGGCTTTTATGGGGTACTTACTTCCTCCCCTCTGCACTACTAAAACCTATAGATCATGCATTTCAACATTGCTACCACGCTTACCGCCCTTCTGCTTGTCAGAATGGGCCGCATCATTAATTGGAAGATTAAAATACTATTAAGAGGCAGCAAGGAGGGAGAGGATAACATAGATATTTTGATACAATAGATTTCTGCTCACTTGACTCTGCAATGTCTTCATTAAGATAGACCTCTCTCTCTTTATTCTGTACAGTGGATGTTATGAAGCGCACAGGTCTTAATTGCCATCACACTGGCTACGATAGATGTAATCTCAACAATGACATGCAGTAGATCAACAATTAAACATTTAGACTTCCCGTGTGAAGGAGGTTTAAGCTCAGGTGGCTTCTCCCTTCTAAGCTTATCTACTCTGTGAAGCCAAACCAATAACTTCTTGACATTGACTGTTCTTACAAAAACATGTTCTACCCGTGTGTAAAAATCTGGGTTTGTTAATTAACCAAATTTGTCCTGCATGTACACTTTTTTAATTGAGTAGTCAAAGTCAACTTAATTGTCTATTGTTTATCTTTCAGTTTGTGTGTACAGACAGAGATCGAAATACTGTACACAATCCTGAGGATAAAACAAGACAAATAGATATTTTTAAAAAGTCATCCGTTTTTTTCTTAATTGCTGATGGTGCCATTTCCCTTGCATCACTATAGGAGCTGCCAACCTAAACTAAATTTGGTCAAATAACTACATATTCATATAATATAGTAACCTCATAAGGTCACACACACACACACACACACACACACATTCAATTTAACAAACACTTTTCTGAAAATCAGAATTATATGTTTATTCAACAGGTGGTTTTTTTCCTGCTAAAAAGCACTACCATTGTAAAAAATCTCAACAGTTAACGTAAACATCTTTAAATAATAATTGATCCCTTTCCTTCTTGTATTAAATGACTTCAATCTATTTGGGACAGAGGTAAAAATTGAATAGTGGGCAATCAGGACTTGCTGCCATACATTGCCATCTCCTGGGGAAACAGGGCAACCTCACAAAGTCTGACTGCAGTGCAACTAAATACTTCCTGCAATAGATGAATGAGTCAGATGTGAAAAAAAACAGGGTCTTTCAATTATTTCCATCATTTAGAGAAAAAAAATCAGCATAAAAGGAAACAATTTGCACAATTAAAAATGTTATGCTCATTAAGTTTTAGTGATGTAGTATGGGATAGTATTTATGGGGGCAACATTTGACAAAGAATGATCATTCCCTTTTAATTTTAACATACTGTGCATCATTTTCCTTCAAAAATAACACAATAGGCAGTATTTCATTAAAATTCCAACCAAACCTTAAACCTGTTTCACTGATCCTCAGAGGCTGTGGGACCCTGGGTTTTCCAGATTAGGCAAACAAATATTAAAACTTAAGTGCAAACTGAGGCGAGTCATAACAGCAGAAGGCACAAAATAAAGAACCATTGTATTTGGATTGTGAATCTGATCCATCAATGAACAGTATAATAGAGCATTAAGATCACTGTGATATGAGCATTGTTGAAGCATGAAGTGAGACTGGGTACATCAGACAGACAAAATGACCCTTTAGACACTTTGAGGTTATTGCAGGTTGTTGTTTATGTGAAGAGAATATCCATGCATGAAACAGAGGAAATGCAACAACAACCACAAAGAAACACCACAAAATAAATATACAGCATTCTGTACATTTGATGGAAATGTTAAAGCTGGTTATAAAAAGGACACCGACAACATTATAAAATACTCATTTTATTAAAACAATAAACATCCAAAGTGTTAGAGAAGAACAAAAGCACACCAACAGTTAGGCAACTGGAACGTTTCAGTATGAACTCGACGGGTCTGCAAGATAAAGTTGTCAGTGCTTTGTAACAATGTGAATTAGGGTTTCTTAAAATATGTAAAGAAATCAAATACATCTCGATTGTGAGGGCAGCGTCTTGCGAGTGAGGAAGCCAAAGTTACAGTTAGCGTGAGAGCACTGACATCAAATAAACTACTACACCCTGCTGCTGCTATTGGAGACATAAACACAACCGTATAATGAGCGACCCAAATTATAAAAAAATACATAAATGTATGATTACTGAATGATCAAAGTTGAAATACAGCCAAGAGTCATTTATAAGATCCCATAGTAATAGGACAAATTAGCTCTACAGACACTTAGATAATAGTACTAGAAGATATTCCTTATTTTGCTTTATACAATGCAGAAGCTGGTTTACTGGATTTAACATAAATTATAAGAATTAAAAAAGCTTTTTTCAAGACAGAGTTCTTCAAGTACACTCCCAAATACGTTTGGACCTTTATTACATAGTAGTTTTGGTTGTTTTGAAATGGTAGACAGAAGACTATTTCCCTGTTGTCATATTTAGTTATAGACACAAACCAATCCTAGCCGTCAGTGTGCAGTTTATGAAATAATATGTTGAAAACATTTTGACTAATACTGGTGTGACTGGTGTGGATTTTTTGGTTGTACAGGGTTGAGTTATTTTTCTCCACAGGTGAGATTATTTCTTCTATTCTTCATCACATTCTACCTAATGTGTCGACAAATTATTAACCTGGGTACAACCTAATTATTAGATAGGAAAAATGTAGACTATCTTCAGGTATGCATGTGCTATAGATGTGTATATTTATATATATTTGTGTGTACCCAGTCACCCGATCGAGTCACACCTGTAAAACCAATGACAGCGGCTGCATAATCACTACCATGCTCATAAATAATTCTCAAAAATGAATACCCGGCGATACAAGCTGCTCCTAGTCTTTGAGTGATTGCTGATAATGACTTGTCAGCATGTTTACTCTCACATGAGTGTGCGAGCATATGAAGAGGGGGAAGTGTTTTGATTGGCCGTGGTTAACACAGCCATAGTTTGTGACTTATTTTGGCAAACAGAAGCACGAAACATTTGGCTCAGTCTGAAGTAGCATTTGTTACCTCTGTTCCTCCCCCCAGGGAGATGTGTCGCCGTCAGATGATGTGCCAGAATTCGACAACCCAAAAACATTCAAATGTTAACATTGTTAACAAATAGTAATCATATTAAATCTTCTTAAAAATAATAAAATCTGGAATCCTTCTCCTGTACAGCTACTGGCGATTGGTGACCATGGTTTCGGCAGTGGTCTAACACTTGTGCTTCATGGCAAGCTGTAGAAAAAATAGGGTGGGGGTTGTGGGATAATACAATGAGCATTTTATTACCTTTTCAGCAAAATGCTACCCAGCTATAGAGAGCACATGTAGTGTAGATGTAATGCAGGAGAAAGTAAGTGAGTAAGTAATGTGGAATGGTATAGATTTGACTTAATTACAATTCTTGAACAAAGGAGAAAAAGCTGTTAGGGACGGTTTGTAATGCCGGTGCTGGAAGGCAGCCATGGGTCATGGTGTTTTTTTATTCAGGCAATGGCAAGGCATCTTAATTCATCTCATTAACGAGGTGCCTAACGGTCTGGGCTGGAGGCTCGTTAGAGAGATGACCAGGGCAACACATCTAATAAGCTATGGGGTGTTGACGTGATGATGGAATACACACACTAATACACACACATGCACACACAAAGACCGAGGACGGGATATGGTGCTATAGAAAAAGAAGAACTGTTATTTGCTCAATGAACAAGTGGGGGCAGTAGAGCAGCAGGCAGAAATGAAGGGTTTTGTTCAAACTGGGCAGTGCAGCGAGATGAAGCGCAGAAATGAGATTGCAGAAGTCAACGAAGAGAAAGAGTCAAGGTGACCCTCTCACTTACAACGCGTGCAGTAGGATGTTAAAGCCATTCCCAGACACAAAAAGGGCTGTTACTTCCACCAGCAACTACTACTTTTTCCATCTGTCATTCTGCCTTTGACAGAGACCTTCAGACATGCAGAGCTCTGAGTCTTGATAATAATGTGCGAAACGAATGATACATGATCACACAAAAAAAAGAAAAACGCTAATGACATGAAATGAAATGAGAAACGGCAGAAAATGAGTCATTCTTTATGGGGGTTCAACAGTCATTTTCTATAGAAACCACCAGAGCCGGGGTTATTTTTCTTTGCTTATCACAGTTTTAGAAATTCATCACGGCGGGAAAGCTCGTCTCTGAGCAGTATGAGGGCCTTGTAAGGCAAATGTCTTTCAATTATACCACGAGGGTGTTATGAATGGTTCAACATTTTCCAACAGGCAATGGAAAGCTGTGCCAAAGTTGTTGACATTCCACTTTAAATGGCACGCGTCTCAAGGAAGGCTCTCCATTCACAACGTGACAGTGCTGCAAACCCGGGGGTGTGTGATGTACTGTGTGCTATTAGAGGGACAGTAATGATGATCGCTATCAGGTGCGCTCGTTTCAAAGCAATGCATTTTTTCTTTTGTTTTGCCGTAAAAAAAAAGGAAGAGATTATGATAATAGCGTCATTATGGAGCATGCAATTAGTTTTCATGACAAACAAGAGATGTGGGATGGATGATGGATGAGGGAGCCCCGACTACCAAACGGAGTTAATGAGAGAAGAAGAAAAAGATCATTATGTTTTCCCCGAGCAGAGAGCTGCTAAAAGGCTAAAGTCACTATGAGGCAACTCTTGCAAATATCCTCAGGTTGAAGTAAAATATGTATTCTTTTGGCTGAACTAATAATGACTAACATGTTTACTAGGAGTTCCAAAATATTCAATTTCAACGCGCTGCATTAAAATACCTAAAGTAAGCCCACCCTGAGGTTATGAATTGTAATGTGTCTTGCTAACATGTTGCCTCACCTTCTGTGCAGTAACAGAGAACTGTTCAGCACTGTTCATCATGTCCGCGGTCCTCTCCTCAGCCCGGCCTAATCGCTCGCCGCGCTCGTTCAGAGCCTGGCTCGCCTTCTGTACGGCACTCGTCACACTGTCTGCGGCCGAGTGTAGTATGCTGTTACCTGCAGATAACAGCCGGAGGGAAGGGAGGAAGAAAAGTAAAGTGGGACACAAAGAAGGAGAGAAATGAAAAATTGTGAATCATCTGGTGGATAGTAAAATGTAGTAGACAACAATTTAACCTGTGACATTTTACACATGTAGTTGAATCAGTGACCTTGAGCACTAGTGTTAATGGTGGAAGATGAAAAATGTGAATGGCTTCCATCAGGTGCAACGTGGGAAGTTGGCTAATGGCTTTCCTTCAAAGTTGATTTACTTCAGGGAAAGATCAAGTGAAATTAACCTTTTCAAACTTCAAAGTAGGAAACAGCAACACATTATTGTATTCATTTTGACATCCTGCACTGCTTTTCCTCAATTTTGAACCTGTGGTGTCAGCTCTGCGATGACTCTCCTCTCCTCTGAACTACAGTGTAATAAAGATAAGACATGTGCTTGGCTGCATGGGCAGCCCCAGAGACCCAGTGCTGGGTATAAGAGTGAGAACACATCTTTCTATAGCAGCGTTAGCCCTGCGGATGTTTCACATCTGACAAGTAATTTATCTACTGCACGTTGGGAGTGCTGCTGTTATGTGCTACGCTGGCGCCCAGACTTAGAGCAGTACATTTTTCTGCTGCTTTATTTTTGTTGTATTGTTCCAGTGGGGTATAATCTGTCACATGCACCAAGCCAGTTTGGGAAAAAAATGTCCTTGGTTTTAAAATGTTCACCTATTGCTCATGCGAACTGCAACTTTTGATTGCCCAAACATTTCAATCTGTGGTAGCAAGGTCCTGACAAGTCTTTTAAATAAAGCGTTGTTGCGCCACCTCAGCGTTTGGAATAAATAAAAAAAGAGCACATTATTTTCCCTTTTTTAAATATTTATCTTTAGGGAATTGATTTAGCGAGGACCATCCCAGCACCTCGAGGAACGTACACTTTCTACTCTGTAACTAACTTTAAAAAGTGAAAAACAATAAAGAAAAACACAAACACCGAGAGGAAGGAAAATCTATATTCAATTTTCCTGGTTCTATATCTTTGGATTTAAAGTAACTGAGTTAGAGGAGGAGGACCAGACAGAGGGACGCTTGAAAGTAGCGACTGTATTAAGACTTGACAAGCCTGATTCTATCTGCTCCCACAGGAAACCGCTAAACAGTGAGTGTATGTCCCGTGGCATGAAGGAAGGTAGGTGAGACTGACAGATAATTGGGACGGCTCTACTGCAGTGGGTGTTATGACAGCCCGAGCAGCTGGTGTTTCTTCAACAGAAGTTAATTTGATAAAGTCAGAGCTGTTTATGTAGAGACACACCTGTGCCGCACATACACAGATGGATGTATAGTTGATCATCCCCTCAGCTATGAATACAAAAAGGATAGGAAAAGGGGGGAAAACACATGCACATGGTTTTTTTATGCTCAATTTCCAAGGGATCAAAGTCAAATAACTACAGAATGCATCCCACATTGGACATGACACATGTGGACCGATAACAGAGACGCTTCACACCCGTCAGGATAACTTTTTTCATTTGGTTTGAATTATATCTGTTTACAGCAGCAAAGAACAACTTAAAGTCTTAAAGAGATCTATTTTGTTGTATCTGCTGTACGAGATGCTTCTCTATTGCAAGTGTTTCACTGTACATTCAGTAGATCGCAGACAGGGGCGAAAGTGGATTCTGGTTTACATAGGCTTAAACACATTCCTGCCCTGCTTCTATTTAGAAAAAGAAACACTTTCACTGGAAAGCTTTAAGTCTTCACTAGAAAGGATAAGACCTTTTCACCTTCAGAGGGATTCCTCTTAATCCTCTCCTCCTCGGAAGAGCCCAGGGAGTAATACCATCATCATCTTCAATATAACCCCCACTCTGACAGCCCCTCCACACCATCCACTCAGAGGACATCTCCCTTTAATTTCTCGCACACAATTTTCCCTCTCTGTGGTCTGGTCTTTCTCATTCCCTTTCTTCTCAGAGTTGAGTGGTGGGCTGCAGCGTGGGCTCCCCCAGTGGAGAACGTAATTACAGTAAAACACAGGGTGGAGACATTCTTTTGAGGCATGAAATGGCTGCAGCATCAGGAGCAGAACAAAAAATGTAGGAGTAAATTATGTGATGTTATGTGGTGCCAGCGCTGTGAGCCTTAGCGCTGATGTTATCAGTGGTGGTAAGAGTAGTTCTTATCGTATTATTACAGTCCTTTTAAAGATGCAGGACACTGATGTGGCACAGGGGATTATTCGTGATGATTTTGGCTTCTTACATTGTTGATTTGGAATTAGCTATAGAACAGTACAGACTGATCCTAGTACATCCATGGCACGCCTCGCTCAACAATGCAAGAGGAATTTTGTTGCTATACCCCATGATATTATGTCAAGCCAGGGTTTCTTTAACAATGGAGACAAGTTGTTTTCTGGCAACAACATTATCCAGAAAATAGAAACTATGTGCAGTCAAAAATAACAAGGGGAGAGATTGTCCAAAGTTAATCCTTCCTTTTCCAGTTCAGATAACAGGCTGCTTAGGAAATAAGCTGATGGTTATCAACGGGAGCATGTCAGATACACTTCTCAAGGTGCTGACAGCCAAGGCACATTTAGTTTTAAGGCACATGGGGTTAATTTGATTCAACTTAACAATAACTCAAAGAGATCCATTCATGATACATGCTACAGTGGCTTTAATGCTTTCACTTGGCAGGGATCATATTATCTCTGTGCTAGGATAATGCTGTGGGTACAATGTGTGGGTGTTAGGAGAGAGAAAGAGACAGAGAGAGAGAGAGAGAGAGAGAGAGAGAGAGAGAGTCTCACAATCATTTCTTTTAAGTATTAGCGAGCACATACTTATCTGCACTTCAACAAGTTCCATCAAAAAGTCTCCCTATCACTGATATTACCAGAGGGTTTAAAGCTGCTGCTATTCATCCAAAGAACTTATGAAGGATTCTGTCAAGGATTTCTCAACTCCACTCAATGCTGTACAGAGAGCCTCTTGAGTCTCAAGTACTCTTAACAATTTCTGTTATTTTCAACCTTGGCCTTGTTTTCAAAAATATTTGCTATTATGAGACATTTAATCACTTACTTTTCCCTGTACTGCCAGTTCAGAGACCACATAGAACATGCTTACATACTTCTAACGTTAAATACTGTTGTTATTATTAAGTACACAAACATGTAATCACAAGCATTGAAGAGGAAAATCTCCCAAAAATTAAGTTAAAAATGAAGCCTGATCAATCTGATTTATACAAACACAGTCAACGGTACTTTACAAATGTTGATTTTCTTTAAGCTACAAATGTATGATTTGATTCATGGAAGAGGTTGCTGTTCCAAAATTAATATCGTATTTACCTAAATAAACATAATACCTTTCGTCCTGCTTCTAGATTTTATCAGAAAGTATACGACGGGCAGCCATAAAATCCAAGTAAGGAAGTGTGTGAGGAATAGAGTAATAATAGAGTAGTATTAAATAAATAATGTAGGTATTGTGTTACCATGATAAAGTAACATATTTTCATTTATCTTGAATTAAAAAAAAGAATATGTTCTGAGTAAACATGCTATTTTGCAAGTGTCAGTTTCCTGAATATTGAAAACTAGAAAGGCAAGTCGACAACATAAAGAAACCTGTAGTATAATCATATTTGACAATGTAATAAACGTTCAAATGTGCAAATCAAGAAATGGCTAATGTAATAGACATCATAAGGGCCTAAAGAAAGCACTATGTTGCTCCTACTGAAAGATAACCCCCCGCTGCCGTTTCATTTAATGCAAATCTTGACATTATCCACAGCAGCATAAAGAAACTATAGCAGAGGTTCAACCAGGAAGGGGCAACTCTCTCTGGCACTCCTGGCAGACATGTATTCATTCTCCAAAGCCTTTTATCCAATCACTTTTCTCCAAATTCTTACTGCAGAAACTCTATTTACAGTTAATTCTCTTTCCTCTTTTTTAATGGTCACTCACACTTTTTTATACAGGGCAGTTCATATACTGCCACGCATAGCAATATCTACAAAATCCTCTTTTCCGATACCACTCCCAACATGTGAAATATTTATTGGATTATGCCTACTGTTTGAGTCCCCCTCATTATATAACTAACTTAAAAAACGTGGCAGTCACAAGCTAAATTAATTTTGACCTCCTTTGATTTTAAATGCGTGATCGAGGCCTTAAATACAAATTATCCTATTATTAAATTAAATGAATCTGTCTTACGATATCTACCTTGTGATAGTCCCTTGCTTTGACTACATTTAATCAACTCACATGTAGTTTGGACTGAGGTGGATGTGTAGCCTGAAAACCGTCTTGGTTAACCACTCAAAGAAAAGCAAGGAGATCAGTCAGCCGCTGACATTATTTCATGACAGAAAAAGTCTTGAATTTGCTTGCTCAGTCGTCATTTGGTTTAGTCACTTTTCATGCTGGTTAAAAAGCAAAGAACATCAATGGGGAGGAAAATGGAACATTCTGTACTGAATGTAACACAGAGCTGTGCAGACACTGAAAAAGTAGCTACTAGGTATTCATGAGCAGCCTTCTGTGTGAATGTAATCATAAATGTCACATAATGCATTAAACAGCCTTAATGTCCGTCATTAAAGTCTTGTATTAACTTAAATGCTAATGTATGAAATGATATCGAAAAGTACAGAATACTAAGGCAACCATTAGGGAAGATTCATCATTGTACTGCCCTCATACGTCATAAGTGTGAGTTACCTCTGCGCAGTGTTAGTCAGTGACTCCGCACAGTCTGGCGGTGAGCGGCAAGGACAGTGAACATAACTCACACAACCTTTGGATGTATGCTTAAAACCCCTTTCAGCATGAAGTCAGCCCCCACAGTGGCATACAAACCAGGGACATTTTTGACCATGTGCTCATTGGGAGCATGGAGATTCAAGCTCTTTTAAATACAGTATATTTATAAAAATGGCAACATAGGAGACTTAATTCCCACAAGAGTCAAGACGAGAGCCCTCAGTTCAGAAGGCAGCGGAGAAGTTTTATTTAAAGTTTGTTTTTAAATTCAACTTTGTGGAAAGACCCCATTTATTGTAGTCAGAACTGTATTTTATCCCAACTGTTTGAGACTACTTTATATAAAAAGAAGGGTTTTGTTGTCAGTTTGTTTTGCTCGCTGCAAGATCATGTAGTCTCCTATAAAATATGACTTCTATTAGTTCTTTAATTTGTTAGTTGGGGATACAAATGTTTATCACAGAAACTTTGTTTTTATTTATTTATTTCAACACTTTTTAGTTGGGGGTAAAACTTTTTTGTAAATTTACAGTGGTCCAGTACTTCTGTATACTGTACCACCGGCTTACCTTGTCGTAGGAGATGACTGTTGTGTGCAACACATTGTTTCCTCACTCTTTTCAAATAGACCTTGCAACGGAAAATGACTGAATCTACAGCTTGGCCTTCTGTGATGGGAAAATATCAAAACACCACGTCAGTTTTGATGTTCAAAACAAGATACAGTTTTGAAATTAGTAAAGAAGGGTTACTGTTTTTGAAATGGTAAATCAGAAGTTAGGTATTGGAGTTTCAGTTGTCAATGTCATGCCAAAAAAAAGTAAAACTGGTTACTGTTTGATTATTCATCCATCCAATGACTTTAAACAACTCATGAAAGGTTTGCCAAATGCTAAGTGAAAAAAAGGACTTACTTAGGCCACAGATTTAACTATTAATTTAGAATCAGTTCATGAACACTTTGCCAGTCAGCTAGAGAAGCTCAAGTGAAAATAAGGGTATAAAAGGGTTTTACAGTGTGGGCAGCAGCCCAAGTCGGCACTGATAACAAGGCAATTAGCAAACTAGCTGCTTTTATTTCTGGACCAATTACATGCCCCATCAAGGATTAAATATGGGCCTGTGCATTTACACAGCCCTGGAAGAAGTCTTAAAGTATCAACTCACTGGGAAAACTCCTTAAAGAATCCAAAAATGTCTTTCACCAAGATATCACAACGATTTATTTTCTGAATCATCCCAAACTTGAGTGTTAATTATATTGTTTACATCATCAGCTTAGAGGCTTGAGCTGACACCTTCTGATTTAATGTAAACACAAGGATGTAATGTAAGGATAAGCTGGCTGCTGTCTGATTTTTCCATTCACAATCGACAGGACCTCATGTAGTAACCACCAGCATGGGGAAACAGTGCAGGATTAAGCTGACAGACTGCTGATGGCTTGTTCATGACATATCTCACACACATAGAGAAACTGACATCTATTATCATGTTCATTATTTTTATGCTCCCTAACTTGAATGGCAAACCATACTGTTCCCTTCATAATGGTGTCGATAGCACACTATTCTTGGTATACACTTTCTACCTTTTGTCATTTCTGGAGGCTGCCATCCAAGAGTTTTCTGCAGATGAGAGTCGCCCACAGTTATGGTCCCACACCTGAGCAGCGTCGTGATTTTTGTTTTGCACTGGTGTGAGACTTAAACCGGGGTGGACGGAGTTGGCAGCAGGCTGGCATCCTCTGTCTTCCTGTCAACTTTCTTATTCTATTAGACACTATCCTCTTTTCTCGGAGAGACACAAGTTCATTATCAGAGCATTGACCAGATGGACTTACAGCATGGTGTCAGCGGCTGTAAAATACTGCAGCCGTTTCTACAAAACCACAGGGATGGCTATTTTAAGTACAGAATTATGCTACAGGGCATCCAAGTGTAATTTTCAGCTTCTGGAGGCGTTCCGTTGCAACATTAGCACACTATAATCCATCCTACAATAAAGACCACTGTGTTCCTAGCTCTCTGGGAGACCACTCCCCTCCCACCTACACATACAGAGCTATAATATGCACCAGAGTCTGTTTCAATAAGTTAAACACAGACATGGTTTACAGAGTGGGAGGGAGGTCAATGCAACATACAACATCAGCTTTATCTTCAATAAGTGCATAGTGGGGGCACATACACACACACACACACACACACACACACACACACACACACACACACACACACACAGAGCACTAACAAAGGAAGTTTGATATAACGTTGAAGTGATTTTATATATAATTTACAAAGTTTCACCACTTTGCAATGTAAGGAACTCTATTTGAAACGTGAATGAAATAAAAATATCTGTCTGGTAATTGGCAGATGAGCACACAGCAGGAGGCGGGTTTGCAATGTGGTCCATAAATAATTCCTCGAGCAGCAGGTTGAATGTTGTTTAAAGATGAGGGTTGGGGGGGGGGGGGGGTAAACAGATCAATATCTGATTAAACCACTCGGGATGCTGCATTCCCTACTGCGATTCACTGTAGAGGAAAACATAAACCAGCACTCCAACCCTTCACCTCCTGTGCAACACACACACTACTTGCAGCAAGGAAATAACCAATTAAACAGTTTTAGATGTACATTTTGTAACATTGAGGAATTGTGCTCTGACAACCTGTCATCGCCCTTTAATTGGACATGAATCAAATATGATTTTTAAGGGAGAGGTTAGTTTTCACTTGTCTGCTAGAACTCTTTATGTGGTTATTTTGAAGGGTGGAAACCAATAATAAGCTGCACACTTCAAGCACACAATGTAATGTGTCAACATCACATAAATTAGGGGATATTGTTTTTTAGTGCGTTATTGAGTATTTCAATGAGCTGGAAACCAGTCGATCTGTGTCAGATGCTTTGAGTCACAGCTGATGAATTTTGTTGGACATCCTCGTTGACCTCACTTCAGCAGAGTGCTCAACAGATGCTGTGTACGAGGAATAAGCATGCATTTTCATGCACACCAGGTGCTGGTTGTCATCATACATAATCAGATTCAAACTGGCTTACAGCACGGTATGACAGCAGCGAGTCTGGCCGGGCAGAGCCACTGTGTTCTGATAAGGAATATTAACAGAGGACGGTTAGCAGTTGTTGTTATTTAATCCATCTTACCCCCCAAAAGTTTGGACTGACAGTTGACGAAATCTGGTTTCCGTGCGGGGCTGTAGCGCTGGCAGGTGTGGTGAAGGATCTGGATGAAGGTGCACTTCTCTCCTGCTGTGCAAGCAACCCACTGGTCAAAAGCATTGTCGAACGTCAGGTCGAACTCTGGACAGTCCTTAGAAAGAAAGAGGGAGACATGAGGAAAAAGCAGGACACAAGAAGTATGTTGTATCAACAATGCACATTATCCCTAGTGATTATAACAGTAATAGCAGTCGGTTGAAACGGACAATAAATGACATACTTTGTTTGAGTCGATGCCGTTGACCTGCCGTAGCTGGTCGATGGTCCACTGTGACCTTTTTGCGAAAGCAGAAGATCCTTGGAACTGCTTCACCTTAGTGAGGGACACGCAGGAGGGTTTCTTATTGGTCACTGTGGAAACAAAACAAGAAAACACAACCAGAAAATAAGGTTACAGTTTAACCTGTGGCTCCGATGTTGATGATATAGTTAGAGAAGCTTTGGATGAGAATAGAACAGGACAGTTCAGCTCAAGAAGACAAGGAACTTTAAATTAAATGAAAGAGTTCAGTAAAAGTACAAGCTTGCTTCTGTGGGCGGCAGAAACAAAGGCACGAGTAAAACCCTGGACATTTCCCTTTTGGAGCCAACAGCAACAGAGACCATGAAAACATTTTCTATGAAAAAACCAGAACAGAGAAACCCTATTAACATGCTTTGTGCTTTATATATATCCTGACACATTAATAAACATACATAAACAACAGTGTTCCATATTACTGGTTTTAGGAACATAAAACGTTGGACACGGTGTTGCTGTCAAAGCAGAAATTGTGCTGTACACAAATTTCTGTTGAAAAAAGTGATGTATTTCTTCTAGTGCTCTGCTGACTAAATACAAACACGTAACAAATTACAGTGTGTTCGAGCAGAGCGGTATTACATTTCAGACTAGTCACAAGAGACAAAGAACCTAATGATAACATTTCCTAAAAGTGGAAATACATTGCACTTCCATCACAGCTTTGATTAGGTATTTTGGAGTTTGAGCAGTTGGTGTAATTTCAATTATGCTTTGTCGAACAAAACAAGGGGAACACAATGTTTGTATGATCCAGAAATAATGCACTGGATGTTGCCTGAATATAATATAAAAGCTGAAAGAATTCCAATCCCAGCAAGAAACAACTGTCCAGAGTTCACTACAATAACGATAACAATGAAAATGCTAAAGGAAATTACACAAAAAAGCCCAATGACTTTTTCACTGCCTGTCCGATGACATCATCACTGTCCTTAGCTTGGCGTCGCTCGCCTCAGCACAAAAAAAAAAAAAAAACTTCACTTCCCTTCCCGTTGATATCACGGTTCTATCATGTCTCTGGAGTGCTGCATGTGTGTGTGGCTGGACACGAAACTCTTTGTACTTCTCTGGGGTAACATGCTCCTTTGTTGCTTTTTTAACCCTGCTAGTGAACCTCTGCTTCCACTTTCCCACATATGCCATGTGTCATCTCAGAAAAAAGGAAATGTTCAGGTCACTTTCACTGCTGGTGCTCTTCCCTCTGCTTCTCATCCAAAAAACACGAGCATCCTTACGGCTGTTTCCAGCCTACATTGTGTTCAGATTTATCTTCTAAAAAAAACTCCTTATTTGATTTTTTTTAAATCGAGGTAGGACTGAATGTTACCTTATGATACATTCAGTCAGAACATTTCCCAGAGAGGAGGGCTGTTTGGATATGTTTTGTGTATCCATTCATACAACTGCTGTCAATACAACCTAAGGTCGCCGGGTGGAACAGGGAGGATACATGCAGGATGGCATATCTTTCTAATCTTTTCTTCATATTTACGCAGACAGTCACAATCATGACAGGAGTAAGTGAACGATCAGATCTGTCTGGGGTCACACACAGACCTAATAGAAGCTCTAGATACAATTTTCAAAAGAAGAAAAACAGCTGGATGTGATGAACCCGTGAGCTGGAGGGTAGGAGTCTCGAAACTAAGGTCATTCAATTTGCAGCGAGCAAGAATAATTTCCCCCTGAACTACAATAATGGTAAATGATATAGTATAGCACAGAACTACTTTTCCCCAAGCTGATTGAGTAAAAATAGGAGGAATGGTAGCTGAGAGATAAAGGACGAGTTTGATTTCAACTAGAAACCATTTTTCTTTTCTCGCCTTCATCCTATCCTACCAGAATTGTACAAAACTGAATTGGGTTGGAACTTGTTTCCTTCATTGGCAATGACTGACATTATTGATTTGTCTGAGTATCATAAGATAGCAAATAATGATAGGAAAGAAAATCATGACTATGAATCAGTGTGACCCGCGAGTCCAAGAGGCTTATACTGGTCTGAGCATTACTGCAGGATGATAGAGAGAGATAACATTGGAGAAATCACATAAAACATGTGAATCACAAACTACATGATGTGCCCATATTGGGAGAACCCTTTACAGAATATTCAGTATTAAATTGGTTACCCTGCTTGGTTAGGAAAAACATTGTTATTGCACTGACAACAGAATGCTAAAATAATCAGGAAATTAATCAAATAAATTTGGTGTCTCAAGGCCCCGAAGCTGAATCGACAACACATCAACACAGAGGTCTTAATCAAACTGCCAGACACTTTTGAGTCTCTAAAATCAATTTCATATTCAACAGTGGATTCCCACCTTGTCTGAGTTGCTCCCCTGCATATTCAACAATGACAGAAAGTCAGAGGAGTTGGCTTTATTGAACAACAATTCAGGAGAAAACTTCTCTCATTTTATTTCAACCAATGAGTGACACAGCGAGTTTGAAGAAAACATGTATAGAGAGAAATTATTTTAGGGGAACACAATGTCAATAAGCAGGAACGTGAGGCTAAATCATACAAGGGAAGTGATTAGCATTACTCCTGTTGTCAATATTTGATATTCTATAGGTCTGAAGTGAATATTCTTCTTTGTAAAGAAAACATTTGATTCTAAAAAAATGTATTATCCCGTTGCATTATGGGAGTCACACAAAGTGTCTGTTCAAGGTCAGGTTCAAGTAGTAATTATTCCATATCAACAGTGATGTCAGATTACCTGAGTGACACCGTGTCCCAGCTGTGAGCTGAAGACTGGAAGCAAATATTTAAGAGATGGGTGAGTAAAAGAAGAAGGGGAGGGAACTATCTTTAAACTTACTAATCACCTCATCATGTTTACCTATAATACAAGTGGCCATGATACTGAGAAGCTCATTGATTGGTGTGTTGAGATTAAGAGTCAAAGTTCACTGGGCTTGAACCCTTGTACAGAGTAAACAGATAAAGATAAAAAGATCCCTTCCTGTACATGAACTGCAGTCAAATGTGAAAGTGGATTTGACAAGCTCCCCTGACTTGTTTCACTTTTACGAAGCAAACACAATAATCCCAATCACACCCTTAACACAAAGTAAGAGCATAATAAACTGAAGTGAATGAGCAAACACCGTACAACCACGGAGAGGCTGCCAAAGCCATTGTTTCCATGTGGGCTGTCAGAGGAAGGCCATGGAAGGGCTTCCTGTCCTGCTTCTTTCTCATGCTCTGATGGTGACATGGTCTCACTTCCTCCAAAGAATCAGTCCCTTGTTGTGCTTGGCAACGCTTCCTGAAAGAAAATCCGTACTGTACTACAGGCTGCTGACATCACAGTGGAAACCTTCTCAGGATCAGCTTTCCCTAAAAGGAAATATTATCATAGTTTGTGGTTGTGAGAAAGAGAAATGTGAGCACTACGAGGAGTTCTAGCAAAAGCAGTAATGACATTAATGATGTGTGAAGTGTGCATGTTGTGGATTATGAATGCTTGCAACCCATATGGAAACACAGTACTATCTAAACACATTCAATCCAGATCAACCATGCAATAGCAGGTATGGAACTGCTATGGGATTAATGTGCCAATGTAACCATGAGAGCTAACAGAGTACTGAAAAGGACCACCCACATAGGCATAACATTAATTACTTCCTTTCCCTGATATAATACAACTTCACCCTTGTGTCCACAGGGATGCTTATCAAAGTGAGCCAGAAATATGATAAATATTGGCATTTTCAGCCAGCCGAACGGAGAAATAAAAATCCTAAACCGCAGGATAACAAAGCATCCCATCAGATAGTGAAGAAAGTTTGAAACTGTACAGTCAGAGAGGCACCGTGTTTCCCTTGGAATGACGGGTTGTTCCAAGACTCACCCGCCAAGAAGAAGTGAAGTAATAAATAAACAAGATAAAACTCTGGAGGCTCTACACGCACAAACACTGCACAGATGACATTTTGGAAGTTAGAAAAACGCAGATGTACAGTGTGACCAGTACTGGAGTGTCTACTTATGACTAAAGTGTTACCAATAAGGCACTTATGTGCTTCTTAAAACATACAGTCCACCAAATCCTGTGTGCTACAAGGTATTTAACAGACTTCAGCTGTCTGGAATAGCAAATATGAAAACTACATCTTAAAAATCAGGCATATAACAATTTTACTCCCATCTGCTCTTCTTCAAAGACACGTTTCACTGACTTTGTCTCAACTAGGTGGGCTATGGATCTCTTGACAAATCTGATCGCCTCAGTTGGCACTCAATTGGCAGTATACGAGGTTGCCGTGGCAATTTCATTTGCATAGCACAACAGACACCTGGAGCCAGGACTGGCACCTGGCCAGGTTCAAACGGGGACAGCATTCACATGCCATACTGACTCTTGGCAGGATTAAATGACCATGATTTGAAAGTAATTTGGATGTCATTAAGAAAGTAGGAAATGCTAATTGAAGTGCTGGGCTTCAAAGAACGGGGCCCTGCTGCTCGTTTGGCTTGGCTGAGGGCCAGAACTTACCTAAAATGGATAGATCATGTGTGTTGAATGAAGATTGTCAAATATTACTGATTAGATACAAAGAGAGGAACAATAATGATTAAAGGTTCATAAACGGTTATGTCAGTCTTAGGGATGTCAAAGCAACAACAATGTCAGCACCAACTCAATGCCCAAATTCCGATTAAAAGACGGTCCTTTTTTCCACAGTACTGCAGGGATGGAAGGTACCATAAGAAACGTAGGGAATATAATTACCCTAGGTTACATAAGAGCTGTAGGTGCCAGGGGTCTGAGGTAAACTCTGTCTCTTAGACGTGTTACAATCCAAAAGGAAATTAAAATCCTTCTTTGATCGCTCCCTACCTAACATCTACCTCTTCCAGTCTTTTGCTAAACACTCCCTCAGCACACACTGTCCACACACTTGACTTTTTGTGATTATTTACTAAACTCTCTTTGACACATCTTATCCCTGACAATGCTACATTTTTAACAACCAAAATCTGTGTTTGAAATTAGAAAATGTGTCAGCAGCTGGTGTATGTTCTGCCAGTGACTCAAGGTGGATGCTTTAACTTTGGACCTAAAAAAGCTGTATAAGATGAGTGAAACTGCTTGAATAAATCACATTGGCTACTTTTCGACCTCATTATTCAAGTTAAAAACAACAGAAACCTGAAATGATATCTGCTGCTATGGGTTAGACACTGTTAAGCATCATGGTAGCAGGAACACTATTGTGCATTTCTGCAGTGTGTTATTAGAGCCGTCCTCCGAGAGCACGTACAACGCTTTCCACTGTCTAGGTCTGTGATTACGGGTCTATTTGAAAGCTGCTTGAGCTGGAACACACTGTTATCTTCAGGAATAAGCTGTCACTGGAATGAACCTCGGCACTGGCTAGACTTGCAACAGCACCCCGGAACAAAAGCTTCTACAGTTCATTGAGTTGAAAACAAAGCGACTGCATTGTATATGGCCTCTGCAGATAGGATGGGGCCCATGCAGTGTCTAGGCACCAATAGTAAAAGGGAGTGCACATAGCATGGTGAATAACAGCTACTTGGTTCATTTCTTGGAGGGGAGTTACTCACACAACAGATACAGACACTATGAGCTTAACTAAACAGCTCTAACAATGGAGCTACGCACAGTTACACGTCGTCCTACAACAGTGAAACATTTGCTCAAGACAGTGACAAAGCACTCACTATGAAAGGTCACATTAAAATATTAAGTATAAATAAACTTTATTCCATGAGTAATCAGCCAGCCAGCAGCAGCAGACGGTAACTATCTGACTTTCTCTTTAATCACAACCAAAACGCAGCGATCCTTTAAATTACATTTTTCGCACATTATTGAAATAAAAAGTGATCTTTTCAATATTTGTTGGTTGTCATTAGGGGCTGGCTGCCACTGTTGGAAACTGGGCAGGGTGTCACAAGAAAAAGTCCCGCATGCTATTTCTTCTTTCACCAGCTTATAGTGTACTAAACTTTTATTTTATCCACTGTTTCTGTTTAATTCAGTGACTAACCATCACTAAAACCAACAATTATACAAATGGATGTAAACCTTCACAGTAGGAGTATCCATGTGGTGCTGCTAATGGCTGTTAAAAGGATTCAAACTGCAGGACACTATAAAGTGTTTGTTACCACATAAACAAAACACATTTGAATTATCCTTACAGTAACTCATACGGCGATGATATGACATCAAGTTTGCATCCTTTTCAAACATGTTCAGAATAATGGTCTGGCTCTTTTAGATGTCCAGTACTTCCTTTCATCTCAGCTCGCTCAAACAGTAAGAGTTCAAATCCAAAATGAGTTTTCTTTTTTAATTATAGCGGCGGCTTTTGCCTCCAGTTACATCTGTTGTCCATCCAATTATAACACTCACCCAAGGAAAACACACCAAATAAATCATGGCTGTCTGCCTATTAAAATAAAACAACTAATTTGAGGCGCCACAGTTTCTTTAAGTTCAGTCTAAACTATAGCCTCACAGAAATGATTTATTGTTCATTACAAAAGTTAATTCAATGTAATACAATACTTCATAAGAGTGAGAAAAAACACTAAAAGAATCGGTCATTAAAAGGAACAATAAATGACATTATTGCACAACATTTGGGGCAAGGCCGTATATTGTCATCTAAATACATGTTTTAAAATGTGATGTCAGCTTGCAAGTTTCTTTCTTTTGTTCATACAATAGTTACACTAAACGTGGCTTGGCTTCAAACTGAACAACTTAAATCATAGCAATCAAACTGTCACACGGGGAAACTCAACACTTTAGTTTCAGGGTGATGAAATGCACGGTTAACAGCTTATGATGCGGAGCAAACACGCTGCCGATCACTCTGACATTTCCCTTCTGATGTTTGACATATTGAGTGCAGATTTCGGAGTTGATTTATAAAGTAACGTGAACAGTAAAATAAACGGAGCGGCAGTTAGTGTGGAGAAGATGAAAAAAAAAAACGAGGGTCAGGTGGAAGACATGAACGAGTTAATGGCTTGTTCAGGGCTTCACCTCCCCAGTACAGGCAAAACAAATGCAAGATATATTTGTGTTTCATAGCAAGTGATAAATGGTTTCACACCAACAATGCATCAGGCATGAATAACACTTAATTTGATGGTTTTTGAATTTGTTTGTTTGGGACTAAAGTCATGGTGGTGAGTTACAAAAATGTCAAGTGTTAAATAAACCTGTGTCCTGTTTTCCACCTAACAATTCATCAAAAATCGATCAAGCATCTGATCAAAGAGAGAAATTGATATTGGAATAGGTACGGATAAAATCCAATCGCTTATTTAATCACAATGAAGGACAAGCATAACATCTTATATGAAAATAAACCACGGAGAAACATCACTATCAAAAGCAGAGGTAAACAAACCAATCAGCGCCTGCTGAGACAGGTCATCGTGTTCCTCTTTTTCATCTTGCTCTCTGCTCCTGTGCACATCCAGGGGAGGAAACACAGGGTCTGTTGTGAGGCCTGGGTTCCACATTATGACCCTCTGAGCTCGTCCATCACCCGAATCACTTAATAACCCGGCCATTCATCCCCGGCCCACATAGTAGTCATTCCTCTAGAGCCGGAGCCCACGGCTTCAAGGAAATATTTAATTACAGTGGGGCCCCCACCTGAGGCTTCTCCTCTCCTCTGATGCTCTGAAACAAACATCCTATCAGCCTTTCATTGTTCCCTAGGGGTAACCTGAACTGATTGTGTTCCTGCATGACTTCACAAGTTTTTACGCTATAAATTGCATGTTTTAATGTTTGTTTGTTGGGAAAACAAGTTAGGAAAGACAGGTAAATATGACTATGTTAGAAATATAACTTGTAGCCAAAGAGAGTGAGGGATAGAGACTAAAAGGAGGTGATGTTAGGTCGGTACATTTTGAAGTACACTCTCTCATCTCAGTGAAGAAAGAGATAGAACACGTAGAGAACCTGTTGCATGTGCCAACACTCTGGTGAGTGTTAATAAACCAAGACCTCATTGCAAACTAATCTGGATATAATCACACAATAGCATGCGTGGTATTTTAAACATCAAATCAAAGCATTCCTCAACACTTACATCTTCAAGATGACCTAAACATGCCTGGAAGACGAATCTTCAAACCCATAACAACCTCCCTGTCAAACCTGGGCCACGTAATGCTATACGGAAATACTTAGCACGAGATGGATAGTGCTTTCAGATGGGAGGTAAATATGTTGTTCAGCAAGCTGCAGCTGTTTACCATAATAATGAAACATGTCTTTAGGACAAAAAATCTGAACTGCTTGTTTATTATTTCACTCTCCCTACGAATTAAATCCAACTTGCTTTAAATGTTATCACCCAAACAATCTTTACTCGTGTGACTTTTGGAATACAACAGTATTTATCCATTGTCTGGGTGGTCTGGCTTTTGGTTCTTTAATGTTCGCAATCTAAGAATTTAACCCTAATAATCTACTACTCTATTAATGTAACGATTATCCCACTATCCTAAATATTCCAGAGCTATTACTAAAACGTCTGTTGGGTAGTTGGAAGTTGGGTTAAATACTGGTGATTCATTCAAGGGAATTCTACCTTAAGCCCTAAAAAGGGAAGTGAAATGACAAATCAAAGCATTACACTTCAGGCTTGTTTCCAGATCTCATTTCCTGGCCCATCTGTTTTCTTTTAGACAAGGTTTAGTGAAGCACCGTCTGTGACTAATATGGAAGGAGAGACATGGAGATTTAGATTGCACAATCCACTTCATAGAATCAAGAATGTTTACTGCTTTTTAAGAAAGCCCGAGACACGTTTCCTTGTCATTCTGATTCAGAGAAAGATATTTTGGCAAGGCTGAAGACATTTTTTGAATAGCAGAGAAAATGATTGACCGTGTAATACTATGCTGCAGGGCACTCTGTTGTTTCCGCTGTCAGACGCTGCCTACTTTTCATAAGATTAAGGATAAAAAAAGGATTGGCATGCGTTTGTTGTTTCTGTTTCAAAGGACATGTTGTAGCTCCTGTCAGAGAGGAAAACATCATTTTATGTTTTGAAAAACACACATTTTATAGTTTAGTGTGTCTGATGAAAGTCTGGGTCTGAATGAGGGTTGCATTTCACAATCCCTTCCATGTACTGTATGTCAGACAGGTTTAGCACCCAACCCAAAGGTTTTCTCAGGACACAGAGAGGGTGAGGTTAATATCTAATGTGGAGTGAGTACAAGTTCACAAGTTCACACATTATGAAATATAAACCTTGGTTAAATCTTTAGTAACCACGGTTAGGTTAGAACTCCTGCTCTGTAAGCAACAGGAATGAATAGGGTGAAGAACTGAACTCCAACTTATTCTTTATGATTGAAGATCACACAGGACTGAATGATTTGCATACATCAAGAGGCTAAATTTTGCTACATCTACCATAAAGTCTTCCTTCAAATGCAATACACACAGCAGAACTGTTTGCAGAACTTTTGAAATATGCAGGATTGTGATGAATGTGCCATGTCATTAAAGGAGGGTTGATGACAATGAGAAAACATCAGTCTTCCTGGCCAGTGACAGTAAGCACTTCCTCTAAAAAAAAAATACAGACTTCTGTAGTACCAAGGTCATGACAACAGCTAACTGACACAAATTACATTAAAAAAAGAAAAGAAAATCACTTTAAAAGAACAGACGGCTGCATCATGTATGCTCCTTATGGATGAACAACCCTCAGGAGGTTTTATAATAGCATTTTTTATTCCAGCAACTTTGAAAATCTCTTTTACAATATAACTTTAGGCTAATTCAATGACTGTAAAAAGGAGCTCGGGGACATTTTATGCATGAGCTGAATACACGTTTCCCTCAAATGGCCCCAGACTGAATGTGCTGTTCACATTAATATAGTGATCTAAAAAGATTCGATAACGGTTTGTGCAGGGACACATTGTTCAATTTAAAGATTCCGAGCACATGTGTAGCAGTGCGGATTGTATCCAGGTGTTACAAATGATTTGCTCATGTAGTGAAAATGAAAGCAGAAAGGCCCTCAGAGGGTCACAATAATTTAAATGTAATGTTAGTAAACGAATTAATATTAAAGATTGATTTTAAAGATAGTTAATGGAATGAATAAATTTGTGCAATACAATAAATGGGAAAAGTTAATAAAATATCAATAGAAAGTGCAGTGCTAGAGTGTGTGACACAAAACACAACTGGATGTCAAAGTTAACACTGCCAACAACACCGGATAACCGTGATCAACAAATAGACCACTGTAATCCACAACACTGGTAATGGTCAGGGTCATTTAATTACCCCAAAGATGAGACTCGTCACAATACTGTCTAGTATAACAGGTGAGAGAATTAAAAAGAATGAGATTGAGCTAAGGCAGGGAGAGAAAAGTGTCCCATTAACAAGGTGGTAAAGCCACCCAGTCGTAACAGTGAAACAAGAAAATTTTTAAGATCCTTACCTGCTGTCACTGTGATATTGGCGCTTATGGTGAAGTCAAACCACTACCTTCTAATTTGCCGAAATGTAGACAAAGAGAGTATTCCGTCACTCATCTTACAAATGTCAGTATCAAGCTAGCCCCTATAGTCTATATTTTTTAGTTCAAGTACGGGTTTAGAAATAACCACTCTCACACAGTATAACTATTGTTTGAAATAAAAACATAAATCATTGCCCGTATGAGCGATGAAATCTGTAGTGACAAGTTGTACAGGCAACTTATCCCAATTTACACAAGTTGTTGTCGTACATATACACTCTGAAGAGTGTGGACATTCTCAATCAAAACTTTCTGTATACACAGTTTTTCAGACTCTAACCCACGACCATCGCACTAAACAGGGACAGATCCACTGCTGACGGAGATCCACATGCAGGAAGTTAATTTGCGCAATTGCACTGCTCAGGACTTCGTCAAAACAGCTCAATATATTCGTTGATGTCATTTCTTGTCTTATTCCAGCTAAATGAAGGAAACATCCCCAAAGCTATTGGCTTCCATCTTTAGACTCACTGACAATTTCATTTCCAAACGCAACATTTTAAACAAACGTTTATCCTATGTCCCCATGCAACATTTCCAACATGTGTGACTCTGGGATAAAACACTGTGAGTGAAAGCCTGCTAGTTAACCATGCCTAATCGTGAAATAGCCAGAGCAGAAGCCCCACTCTCGCACAAGAACCCGTAGCATAGCCCCGCGTCTGCTGTCAACACCACACGGCGAGAGCAAGCGCCAGCAGCCAAACACACCTCTGAATTAAACACTGTTATCAATCTCCCCAGAGTCTGGGACACTGGATGAAAAAGGGTGTATAAAATTTCGTTTATATAGAAGTTTTACCGTCTATACAAAACGACATCCCCAACACACACTCAAAAAAGCATTTTCACTGGATCTTTGGAGCGAGCCTCATATGAATCAGCCAATGGTCCATATTACCCCGGAGCCATCATGCCTTACTATGCGCAAACAGTCCAGCATTGCTTCACTCAATGTACCTGGCCCATAGCTGCATTAATGCAAAGCAGAGCCTATGCCCACATAGAGTTATTGTGCTCCGTGAAAACACAAACTAAATATACTAACACGATATTCATCGCCGCTATGGTTTGCAAAAAAAAAATCATCGCACATTGCAGTTTCCCTATCCAAAATGTTAAACAGTTCGCTAAGTTTAACATCTAGTCGTACTCGTGATTTAAGGGAAAACAGAACTGTCTGAAGTTTTGCCATCAGCTGGTCTTTGACATCATTTGCCATTTCCCCAATTCGTCTTCCGATTGTGTTGTCTGACAACGGAATAGTTTTTAATTTGTTGGCACATTCTTCGCTTACCATAGCTCTGCACATATCTATGGCTGCTGGCAATATAAGCTGCTCTGCAATGGTATGGGCTTCTTACTTTTTGCAACCCTGAGAGCGACCAGATACGATGCTTTCATGCGTTTTCATTTATTTTTGCACTCTTCCTCATGGTAGCCTGCTGTCCTTTGAAATCACGCAACATCTGTTGCATGTACTCAACGGGTTTGGCCTTCAAGTGGACGTGATGCGTCTCCATATGCCGCGTAAGTTTCGACGGCTTCATAGCTTCATTACAGAGAATTGTTGAACATACGAAACACAGTGGTACCTCCTCTCCTGCTCTGTCTGTCGTCACTGTGAATCCATATTTAACATATTCCTCATTGTATTTTCTTTTTCGTCTTTTTTGCGAAGTTGACGCTTCGGAAGCCTGTCCTTGCCCTATCGTGGCGGCCTGTCCCTCTGTCGTGGCAGCCTGACCCTCTGTCATGGCAGCCTGTCCCTCTGGCACTTTCCTCACTACAAAACGATCCATTGGTGCTAGATATATAGCTAGACTAGTACATATGTAACAAATGTTTGCTGTACTACAACCTATCTTAAAATACTCTCGTCGGCTATGCTTATAAATGTGTGTCAACTTTGCTCGCAAGACTGTACGTAATGAATAATAAGTGAGGTTAGCGACGCAACTCATTACCATTAGCGAATCACAGGCTACCATAGACTGGATAGGCGCAAGGCTACATTCTGTCAGCTTGAATTTCCTTTATATTATTTTAAACATATTTTTCACGATATGTAACGGTATTCTGGAAATGTGTTGAAATATCAAAGCGAATTTATATTAAAAAAAAACAATGGTGAACTGATCAACATAGGCTCTTGTCACGGACCACATGCAATGCCGCCGCGGACCACCAGGGGTCCGCGGACCACCGGTTGAAAACCCCTGATCTAAAAGATAATACAGATAACCTGGTCTCCAAAGTGATGCAATAGTGACACATGTGTTTCAATTTAAAGATTCCTGAGACACATGTGTAGCATGTTGAACTGGAATTTGATGATAACCCGAAGAGTAGTTCACAAAATGATTTGTTCAGTAGTGAAATGAAGCAGCAGTAAAAGGTTATCCCTAACATGAGGGTCACAAAATTCACTTCATTTATGTTGTAAACGAATTCTGCATCATGAAGTCCACTGTGGTCTTAAACGCATTAGTTCACAGTGGGATGGATGAATTATTTAGTACCCACTACAAATAAAAGAAGGAAAAGCTTGCCACATAAACATATACAACTAGGAACATGTATGCAGTGATAAACACGAGGGTTTTAGTGACACATGGCTGTGTAACACAACCTGGTTCTGTCTCAAGAAGTTTATGATCACTGCCAAACACACATGTCCGATGAATAACTGCAGGCTGGGGCCTGTGATCATGACAAAACAGCACTGTAAATCCCACAGACACCTGGGTAAATGAGTCTAGTTTGGTCACACTTTAATTAATGTATGATGTTATCTTGCGTGACACAGTGAGGTATGATTTTGAGCTATTAACGTAGGTGTGACAATTAAAAGTAAATGTGTGTGCTTGCTGATAGTGTATGAAGAGAAAAAGTGTGGCCCTTTAAATTGCTGAAGTATTGGAAAAGCTCACCGATGTCAACAATAACAAAGCTGAAATCAAGAACAATACTTTTTTCTAAGTATCCAATTAGGCCTGCTGGCTCACCCACTGGATGTATATTGGTTTTCAGATCCTTTTTTAGGGAACGATATGTGTCTAATTTACCAAACTTCTAACTAATCTTCAAGAAGTTTGCCAGAAAGTAGAGCAGAAAGTCCCCCAGCAAAGTATCTGAGCTCCTCCTATAATGTCTATATTATTTTAAGGTTTGCAAAGTGTTAAAGGGGTTTCAGAAAGTACACACTACTGCACTACACAATTCACAGTATATTTTTTTTTTTTAAATTAAGTTAAACATTAAATACATTGCCAGATGAGGTCGATGTTAATTTCATCTCTGCACATATTGTACAAAGTTGCTACAGGCAAAACCATCTTATTTTACACATTATTATTTATGGATACACCCCCCCCAACTCTTTGTGTATAGGTGGCGAGTTTTCTGATCAAACGACAGATCACACGCTTTGTGTATACAGCAGTTTTTGTGACTCTCCCAAAACCCACACACACCAACAGCACCACAACAGGGCACAGATTGCTACCCTGACAGGATGGATCACGAACATGCAGGAAGTTTAATTTGCTCCCATAAGTCATAGGGTTTCCATCTGGTCTTTCCATGGATGAATGTTTCAGGAAAACAGCTGGGGGGGTGACAATGATATTAAACTATGATATCATTTTTCTTTTCCCTTCAACTTCGCAAAGCGTTAAATGCAAGAGGAAAACATCAATTGCTTTGGCTTCGGTTCATCTTGTAGAGCTCACTGACAAGCAATTTCAAACAGCTAAACATTTTAAAACAAACGTAGTTATCCTGATGTCCCACAGATGCACATTTCCCTACCATGTGTGACCTTGGCATCCCACTAATACACTGATACAGCACTGTGAAAAGTCTGCAGGAGTGCTAAGCCATGCCCTTAATGTGAAATACCAGAGCAGAGCCCACCCAGCGCCTGACAGAGGAAGCCCCAGCAGTGGAGCAGCAGAGCCCCTGCAGTCTGCTGTCACCGGGCCGTTCAGCCACACCGCTGCCTGGAGAGAAAGAGGCCAGCGTGCCAGAACACATCCTATCTAACCTTTAAACACTGATCACTCAGCATCAATCTGCCCGACTGCCTGGTGCTGGCCTGAACACCTGCGATGAAAAAGTTAGGTGTATATATTTCTATTTATATATTAGAAGTGCTTTTGTCAAGTCTAACTTTTTAAAAGCTCCCCAACAGTCCCGGCAATGCATCAGCAACTACAACAAAGCATTTCTCTGGTACGGTATGTCTTGATGCCTACATAGTTTGCAGCCCTAATGGTCTTTTTACTGTATGTTACCATCATTGCCTTCTGTCATGTACATGTATTCTATTCCATGCATTTTTACTCCAAATGTACCATGGACTGCAAAGTTTTTTACCTCAAAGCAGAGATACTGTATGTGTGCACAACACCCATAGTGTAGTTTTGTGTAACCTGTATAACACAAACTAAGTAATACTAACAGAAATCATTCATCTTTGCCGTTGGTATCAAGTAAAAAACATTAAGTCATGGCCAATTGTCAGAGTTTAATGCAACTACCTTAAACTAGTTAAATTAAACTAGTTTAAGGTAGTTTAAACTAGTTTAAACTAGTTTAAACTAGTAAACTTTACCTGTTCAAAGAGATTGCAATTTGGAAAAGGGTCCAACCAACATAATTGTTATAGAAACTAATACATCAAATTATTTATTTGCTTTTGCATTTCATAACATATCCTGTATGAGATTCTCAATCTGACTGCTCTTTTCTCAGATGCTGTAATAAAATGTAAATAAAAAAAAGAGGTTGCCCAGCTGTTTGCCATTGGCAGGCTTCCCAGACCTTGTGTAAATCCAGGTCTCAGCATTTGCTGAGTCTTGCATTTTCAGATTAGGTACAAGGATTACAGGTTAGAAAACATTCCCCAAAGTCTGAGGCTGAAAAACATGCTCCAAAAACCTTTGGATTATGTCTAAAATGCATTGTCACTTTTCTCAGAACAAGGTTGTTTCTCTCACTTGGAAAGTTGGCATTTTTAATTTAAATGGTGTTTAACCAGAAAGCAACAAGGAGGCAGCTGAGTGAACTTTAATGGATGAGCAAGAGACAGATGTACACATAGCTGTGTGGTATGAGAGGACATGCAAAAAAAAGAAAGGAACTTCTGGTCATTTGGTTCAAATCAAATCTTTAATGTCCGTTAATGTTTAATGACCAAATTGTATCTCACATATCTAGATTGGCTTTGGGCTCTGTGATTGGACGTCCTAGTGGCGTTCCTGGGAAAGGTGTGAGGTGGTGGGTGGGGAGCATATGGTGTTTTTCAGTTTCCTGGTGAGGTTCCCGCCTGGAAGCGACTTCCCTACAGTGAGTGTTGTAGATACAGAAGAGTGCTCCAGCTGCTCCTCTGGGTGACCTTCATTAGAACAATTAGCATGCATGCCACTCACAGGCACACTAGAGTTGGGTTAATGCTGTTTTAAAAGCCTGGGCAGTGAGGAGAAGAGTGAGTTGATTCTGGTGCCCAGTGAAAGGAAAATAGAGACAGAACAAGTGGAGTTCACAGAGTTAATTGTTTTTGCCTTGTTTGTTAAATACCACATTGTGTATTTATTCGAAGCAGACAAGGAGAAATTAAATACATCAATAGAAGCATGTATCGTTCTTTACTTTAGAATAACCAGACCAGGGTTGAGCCTATATTAATATATCAGATAAACTGTATTGTATCTCCATCAGCTGCATGGTCGAATATATATACAGTTTAATACAATAATGAGTCACTATGCACATGGAAACTTTAGAAAATACCAGGCTCCATTTTGATGAAAGACAACTAGATAGACAGAAATATCTTTCACTTGAGACTTCAGAGCATGGGCATGTCCCCCTAAAAAAAAAGCTTTTGTTGCATAACACCCATGAAACCCCAAGAAGGCTTAACAGCACAGATTTATGGACGTTCTCATGTTCTTGCAAAATGAATTTCGTATTGCAAAGGGCAACGTATCGATGCAGAGACTCATAAAGCCAGCGGCCCCTGGTCCCTCTCTGCTTAATGTAGCAGAGCTGCAATAAAGACGAGCCCTCAATCCCAAACTTAACTGCCAACAAAAGAAAAACTGAAAGATGCTATTTTATAGACACAGACCAATTTCAGGCAAGTGAACATACTTTATATCGGGGGAAAGGCAGATATGAACCATGGAGGTGCAGCTGAAATGATTTTGCAATTAAGAAGTTGCAGGTTTGTCATAGACCATACTTTTCTTGTTAGTCTGGAATGATACATTAGCTCTAACAGGCTGTATTTGTGTTTTCCAGTTGTCCAAATGTAGTTTGACTTGCACTTTATTAGAATAAATTGCACCTTTTAATGCAAGCCCATTTGTCTTGCCTATGTAAAAACGGTGATTTTGAAATGAGTCATCAAACTTTTTTCCATTCATGTTTTCTCATTAAATGCAAAACCACAAAGTTGGTTTAGACAGTTTCAAACTGCCTACAATCTTAGTTACAAACTAAAAGCTTTCTTACTTTAAAAGAAAATCAATAGAGACAAACTATCCACTTATTGCACAACAGCTAATGGGTGCTTTATTCAGGACTGTTTGTTATCTAAATCTGGTGGATAAAAGAACACAAAGGCCAGGCAAGGTGAACGGTGAGAGCATTACCGCCTACTTTCTACTTCTCCCCAACAATTATCATGCCAACAGATTCCTCTGAAAAACAAAGGTTCAGTATTAAGTGAGACGTTCTGATTTGACAGCAGAACAGAGCATTGTTAGGCTGCTGTGTTGCCAGATTGGTTACTGATCTACCTGATGGTTAAAGATTATAGATGACGCTGACAAGTATTTATGTGAGAGCATGATCACTAACTGTGAACATGTGAAACAGTGCTAACAGTGATGGACCTCAAAACAAAAATGAACTGCAGGAAATATTTTAGATATTGTGGCACTACTGCTTCTGATATTCTCTTATCAGAAGCATATGAAATGCAGAGAAAATATGAAAACTGGACTCAAATAAAGAGGAAAACAGGTGTATTTACATAATTCTATGATGTTGAATTGGCTTGTGGGTTGCAGGCTGCACTTATGCAAATTGAAATAGATTTTTTTTCATGGGGCACATTATTCAAATAGTGACCCAAGGTCAGATGACACACTCTTTAAAAAATACTGCTAGTTAATATTCCACTGGCCACTGCCCCGAACCCACAGACTTTTATTGACACGCAACTGGCAGCCAAGCCCAATTAAACTGCAGCGGTGTTTTTCTCTGATGGCATTTTGGCTTCCTGTCAACGAGACCGCTTAAAGGTCTAAAGGGCTTAAAGCCAGCGTAGTTTCTACACAAAGCTGTAAGTCACACATGAAGCAGCACCTCAGGTCAAGCATTATTCAAGCATCAAGCATATATCCTTCACCTCTTTCTATTCATTCTAGAGAATGAGGATTAAAAAGGTGTGGGCTAAAACAGAGAGATAAATGATGTGATGACATGTAGGGGAGTAGCAGTCTGTCTATTATATCATTGTTTTTAATATAAAACACTTCCTGCTGCAGAAATATCAACCATTCCTATCATAGTAATCTCTCCAAAAGGAATTCAAGTGACATACATGAAGCGTACAGTTCTATGGTGTGCTGTTGCTGGGCCTCTGAGGGAGGCTTGCCTTGGTCTTCATAGTTTCAAATCCACAAGACCCCAGCTTGTCATTACAATAGATAAGATCCAGAATGAGTGATTACTGTAGGAACGAGACAAACACCAGCAGATGTTAGGGGGGAACGATGGAGGAATAGATGGAATAGATAAAATAGCTATCACAGAAACAGGAAAAAGATGAATCGATTAAGGGCAGGAATAGTCATATCCTTTTAGCCTCCAGTTGTTCCATTAGAGTTTGCATGGGAGGAAAGAGTAATGGAAAGTCAACTCCATCTAAACTTTCATCGAGAGGTCACAGGGCAGGGGGAGGTCTGAGCGAAGCCTCCCAACAGCTGGACGAACTCAATCACATGATCTGCTCTGGAAGTGTTATCAATGTTCAAAAACAGCAAAATCAGCATTCTGTCATTATGTTGTTAATCAGAAGGCGCTTGTCCAACAGTATTTCATAGTGTTGTACATGTAAACACTATAGAGTCTCTGTATTTCTGAGATTATAGTCAAACCAAATTGTTTAAATTATATCATTTCACAATTCTGATAAGCTTATCAGAATGTTATTTCATTTGTCATAAAAGACCACATTTTATTTTGCCAAGACACGCAGCCTGTTAGTTCATCTCCTGATTAAAGAACAGCTTGTTCGAAAAGAGCAAAGCATGACAGATCGTGTTTAACAAACATGATAAAAACTGCCAGGTATCAGGAGAAGGGATGACAATGTGTTTTCCCTTTTTATATATAAAAAGAATACACGTTGATGACTAACTACAAATATGATTACAGAAACTTCTTTCCAAAGCGTTCAAACTGTATTACAATACATGGACATGACACGTCCAACTCATAGCAACTTAAACTATTAAGAATGGCCGACACTGGGATTGAGAATCGATAGAAATGTCTAACCTGAAACCTGTGGGAAAACAAATGGCTCAGGGAACCTAACTGTCACCACAATCCCTCTGAAGCTACTGTGGGAAAGACTTACTGTGCAGGGAGGCTTGTCAAAACTTGGCCTTTACACCACAGCAGTTATTTTAGCAACTTTTGACTTGTAGTCTCTACATCATTTAGACACATCCAGACATACAGATACTGTACAAGAAAATCCTAACAACTATATTCTATACAACGAGAGTTCTTCTATTGTAAAATACTTCCAAATAAACTATGATTTATCTAGCCGACCTTTAATGGTGATGATTAGTATTTCTGTTTCCAATCATGCAAATACAGGGTTCTCCTTTTTAAACTACTTACTGTAGTTGGGTGAAAGAAATTGTAATCTAGATCTAATATATTATATTTGGGGTTTCTCCAAAAGATGTAAATCACCTACTTTGAAAATTAAATCCAGAGATATTAGACCAAATAAAAAGTTTCACCTCAATAAAAGTTAGCAAGTTTTGGCAAGAGTTTGCTTCCTCTACTATTACAGCAACTCAATCAGTCCGACTGATTTATCAGAGCAATCTCTCTTTCTGCCTGACGTGTGACTCGACCCTGGCGATGTTTAAGATGTATTGCTGCAAAAAAGGGAAAGCTTGTCTAAAACGATTTTCATTCTAATGTCACAACAGGTTTTATCTGATGACTGTGACTAAAAGTGATATTATGGGAAGTTGTGTGTTTGTGTCAGTGCTGTCATGACTGTGTGTATTTTAGAAAAGTGGCTCGGATGTTCCCCACAAGGTCTAATTACTCAGTAGATTCAGTGCTGTCTGTTTGCATCAAAGCTGATTCACATCTAATGGCCTGATCTGACCACACACACACAAGGCCAAATTAAAAGAAATGCACTCCCAAAAACTGAAATCAGTAAAGTACAACTATTGCCTGGTTCACAAATGTTGCCTGTGTGAATGTGGCCTTCCTGTCAGGCATTAAATGTGTGTCTTGGCGACGCCGTCTCTCCTTACTTTCAGTTTCCTTTGAGCCTTTCATTCGCTTTGCTTGAAGCCCCAAGTCAGTGAACTAGTGGACTTGGACCCCGTGCTACTTGCTAGCATAAGCACATATCAGGTTAAAGTGTGTCTCGTGTAGATTTAGCTTTAAGTGTATCTTGCAAGACCACAAATAATGCACTGTCAAGGAAAACTAATCTTCACCTCATTTCCAACACGCTGCTACAAACCCTTCTTTATTACTGGAAAGAAACGTGCAAAATAAGATGAGCAAAACGAAGTGTAGTGTGTTCCAAATCCAGCTCTGCATCTTGTCTCGTAGACTGGAGATTTGCTTGGAAGGCAGAATTCTTCTCCGTTTAGGGGCTGTAGATCAATCTGCTCTCCCTTAAAAGAGACTGATAGAGTTCATTCCAGACACACTGGCTTAGCAAACCCATGTGTTTCACTTCAAAATCAATAATAGCTGCCTTAAAATGATATAAGGATGATCAGTCCAGGGCAGAATGTAAGCATGGAATCAGATGCGGCCCTGAAATCATTACATGTGACGGTATCAATCCTGCTGTGCTTTATTAGAACCGCTCACTGAGAACCCTTCTCCAGTCTAAGAGGTAAAAACTGAAACATTTACTGGGAGACATCACAGTAATTTAATGAATAGTCAGTAAAATGTAGTCTTTTAAAAGTGCGTTTTCAGCAGTAAGATCACCAAGTTCATAAGAGCAAAAAAAGATAATTTAATGGAGGTACGGCATGCTACGTCTATAAGAAAAGAGTGTGGTCTTCTTGTGTTGTGATCAGGATGTCTGTTATCGTATCCTCCATTCACAACCTATAACAAATGAATGCCTTCTAAATGTTTCAGATCCCATTAAACAGGCACTTTACTCAAAGCCTGCAGGACAAACCGGAGGAAGCATCTTTGATTCATCATACACCGAGAAAAGAGAAGCATTAAGAGGCTGCATGCTTGAAAAAAATATACCTCTAATATGGTATGTAGCAGCCTCATGGACTTCCTGTGGTGAATGCCCAGTTTGCAAACAGATTAAATGTCAAATATTCAAATACATGATAATATAAATGATGTAGATGCTCTTGAAATGCATGAGAAATGAAACATGCCAGCGACAGGGTTCTTTCAAACTGCTGAGGTATCAGTCTGTGACATGACTCGTGAATTAAGAAAGGAAAAAAGTCAAATGTAGAGCTACACCTCAGGCCTGGCAGACAACGATCGTGAATTGCATTAATGGAATGGATGGATCAGCATTTCTACATGGTCTCTATATTTATGAGTAGAGGTGTGTGGGGGGGATACTCAAGTGTTAAATGCTTGCTTTACCAAAGTATATGCAGTCTGCGTTGTTCTCCAACCTCAGCGGGAGAGAGAAAAACAAATATTTACTGAGCTGCAAGGCTTTTCCTGCAAAAGAGCCTCATCGATAATTCTTATTCCGATCCTCAATCACTTACAGGCCGTTAACGAGCCAGTTCCTCTCCCTGAGCAATGGGAGCACCGGTTTATAGCAGAGCTTGGGGTTTTAAAAGATATCATAATGTTATTTTATTTCTCTTTCACACACTTGGGACTGATAACGTAGAGACATTTATTAACTCCTGGTTGTCAGCTGAGAGATTTACACACAGGCTTTCCCACAGGAAATTATTTAGAAGAGGTGGTAAACCAATCAGATTCTGATCACTTTAATTAGTAAATGACCTTAACAATGGATTTAATTCAAAGGAAAAAGCCTCAATCATGTGTGTACCCCAAAAATCTCGAACAGTATCTCTGCCAGAGCATGGAGAAAGTGTTGGTCTTTTAGAAATGTATGAAAAAGAAACAGGAGAAGTTACTATTGCATTGTTCATCCACTCTGCAGCTCCATTTCTCTTGAGGAACAAAAGAAAAGGACACTGAGGTGAGATGTGTTTGTAGATATGGACCCAGGAGAAGCTGACAGGTTTAAAAAGGACATGCATAAATCAATCGGCTGCCTCGGTCCAGACACATATTTTATTTATGCGGCACTTGACATATCAGCCACCTTTCTTGCCATCAAAGGAATTGTAAATCAAGGCAAGCCACAAACAAAAGGACAGTGTTCCAGACTTAAAAGGTAAAGAATATTTAACTCTGGGGAAGCAGCAAGAGGTAGTACGAGGTTAACAGCCTACATTATGATTGTGGTGAAGTGAGAAGTCTTTCTATTGCAAAGAATGGAACAATTAGACAATGGTAGATTCACATCGGTAATGGCTTTCAAACTTTTAACATCCATTTTTCACCCCCTTCTTTGTATTACTATATCCGAGGTTAGGACCCTTGAGATGTTTCCCTCCTTTTTTTTCTGATATCTCGTCAACAGCTCCTCCCTGTCTGCCCGGGTATATTCTGTGTATTTTACTGCTCGGTCCTCCTTTCCTTCTGGCTGATAGTTTCATGCATCTCATACGGTCTCTAATAACAAGATAAGTCTTTCATGACAAGCGGTCACAGAGGGGCCCTTCACTGAGCAGATTTAGTGGCTGCACCTGTAGATTAACACAAGGGAGACGCAGCCAAAATCCCATTTGTCATTTCTATCCAATTATAATGAATCATTTTTATTCCTGGAAATGAAATATATTTCAAACTTTTGTTCCAAATACAATCTTGTGGTAGTATTTATTCAAAATAGATTACACATTAAGAGAAAAACTGCTTCTTGTTGCACGTTCTACCTTCTAATTCTGTGTAGTAATTAAAACAACTTACTGTAGCCCTTCTTCAAATATGCCATCTGGCAGCTCTTTAGCCGTTGGGTTTTTTAAACACAGGTGGATTTTTGTCTGCCAAACATGATAAATTGTACTGGAGGCATGAAGCCAGGATGCTTGTGCAGTGTAAATGTTCAAGTCCCTGTATGACAAAGAGCAGGTTCAACTGTTGCTAAGGTCAACTCGTTATGAATTCACTTTCATAAAAAAAAAACAGGCACCATAAGATATAAGCTGCTGTTAAACCCCCTGCCCCTATCCCCCTCTGTTTACCCCCTTCCTGTTAATCCAATCCTGACTTATCCTCTCCTAATGGTACAATTCATTGTATTGATCATCTACTTCCCCCTGCTTGCAAACAAACTAATGACCCACTCCATGTACACTAAAGTCTCTGCAGTCGGCCGCAGACAGGTGAATTATTAGAACTCTGTTTGTGCTTTTGTCAAGCCTTAATGGATGGCCGTGGTTGCTGTGCGTGACATTGCCAAGTTCCATTTCTTTGTAGAGTTGTCATCAGGCGGTGCTGCACATTGTGAGACAAAATGTCTCCTTCTGCAGCATATACAAGAAAATGTGTTGCAACGGCAGCTGGCAGACACCTAACACTGAAAAATGTGTTCTTCATCAGGGAGCACCTGACCGTAGACATTTTCCTAAACGAACAGCTGGCCTAAGCATTTCAGCAAAAACTAGTTACAATAGTTTCACACCTAAAACCTAAAATGTGAATGGAATATGGCTTAAATTGACCCAATTATGAGTTGCATTTAAACACTGATGCCCCACAGTAGCAATGATGGAAACAGTGGAGAAAATGTATTGCAGCTGAATAGGGGGCCATACAGCGCCGGAGAAAATTAAATTAAATGTCTGTTGGAATTCCAACACAGAGAAAAATTGTCAGTAGTTTAGAAGAATAGAATAGAATACAATAAAAGAAAAAAGTGAACTCAAAGAAATCCCTTTAAATAATAAAACAAGACAAAATGATAAAGCTGAAGTGGTCTCTTAATGTTTTCCGCTGCAGTTCAAGTTCAGTTCATACATGCTCAAAGTGAACAGTTCACGTTCAAAGTTCACAATTTTAATTCTGAACTAGTTCAAAGTTCAGTTCATTTCACTTTTTTCGTGAGATATTCAAATAAATACTTTTTTTCACACTACGAGCTAGAAATCACTATACGTTCTTTGAAACTGTTCATTGTAGACATTTGCTCATAACACTGCTATTGTGGGTTTCTTAACAGGTGCTGAAACTTGTAGCAATACAGACAAGATAGACCAGTTCTATACTTAGTGCAATGAAATCTACTAGCATTCAATTAAATAAAGAATATATAATATGAAATATGAATATATTATTTGATATATATGATATTATATATACCTATGTGTGTGTATGAAATGAGCAAAACTCTTGAATTGCATTCACACTGGATGGATGTTTTAATTCAATGTGCCGTTTCAAATTCGAGAAGGACGTTGTCGATGTCCTAACTTGTTTTTGCTGCGCAGGTGGACACATCTTACACAGGAAGGAAAGATGTTTGCCGTCGGGGTCTTGGTTTGCAAGAGTGTAAAATTGTTTTAAATGTTCGTGAGGAGAATCGGAGTCCGTCTCCGTGCCATCACTTCCACTAGCCATCTTGTTTGTTTTTTTTTTAATCGCAGCGCTTTCTCTCACTCTCGTCATTGGTCTCTGTATCTCTCTCTCTCGAGCCTCCAGCCCTCCGCGCTCTCGGCGTTGCTATGCCTAAGCCGCTCTGCTGCAATTCATAATGGGTAACGTCGTGCGGAAGCCAGTACGTTTCAACTATTCAACTCAACTATTCTCAGCCGGACACTACGTTGCCCGCAATGCATTGCGCATACAGTGCCAAAACTATTTCTGCGTTGATACATGATTTAAGCAGCACCTACAGGAGGGAGGAACTTTCTCTCTCGTTGCGTTTCAAAAGAGAAAACAGATGTCACTCAGTTTTCAATGGAAAACAAATGCCAACGTTCATTTACAGTGATGTCTGGCTGTACAGTATAGTAGTACTCTAGTAGTAGATGACAGAAAACAGGTTTCAAAACTGTAATTTTATGTGAATAATTGCTTTGATTATTTGCTTTAATTATTAATTATAAGCTGCAAAGAGTTTGTGTTTGTAAATTATCCTGAACTTGCTCTTAAATCCATATTTAAAACCTAATGTCATATATGTTTTCGTTCTGGAAACGGAAACATATCGTGTTACTGATGCCCATCACAAAAGGCGAACTCAATGTAGAAAGACGTGGCTGAGCGAGCCGCAGTAGTGAATGATTTGTAACACTTAGTAATCTGTGTTGCTCCCCTTCTCATCCCTCATAACTACTCTGATTAGTTTCACTTGTTTGTCCTAAGCTAACCACATACATGACCTGGACCCATAATCAATTACACTCCCATTATTTTGGTACAAGACCTCCAAAGGATGAATCGCTTTATACGTACAGCAGCATCTGGCTACTTTTTCAATGTTACTGTTAACTGCTTGACCTGAGGGAAAGCTGTTATTTCTTCTAAATTGCTGTAACAGAGAAATAGCTTTCCCAAATAACTAGAATTAGCATGCACAGCCAGGACATGCTGTAACAATCACAGAATGTCAACAAAGGGAGGAAAATAAACTGAGCTCTGCTGGAATAAGACTTATTTTTCAACCCAGAGCATAAAAATATTTTCCTTCATGTGAGCCATTTGTACTTTTAATATCTTCAGAGACAGTTTTAAGGCTGTGCTGGAAAGTCAGTTGGATTGAGTAACCAAAGTTGGTTAAATGTTTCATTGTGAAGTCTCTCAGTTGAGCAGAGCGTCAGCTAATTATATGGTTGGCTGACTTTTATAAAGCCGGGACTCCCGCTCTTCTTATTACAGCTCTCTTCTTTCCTCCTGCCCTTTTTCCCTTTATTTCACACTGCTCAGATGAGAGGAAAGGTCTGGGCTACAAGCTTTGTTTGCAACCCAAAAAAATCTGACCACCACAAAGATGAATCCTACCAGGTACGCAGGGAATGGTGTTGACACGGTTTCTGCTCTGGTAGTGAGGCACTGACAGGACACAGTATCAACAACATGTGTGGTGTGTGCCTCTTCTTGAATAATTACCTCCTCAATGGTTCCTAAGTGAATACATCACCTCATCTCTTTAGGCTATTCCCTAGGACCATGTGCCATCAACACTTTCAGAACAACAGCAACCCAGGAAAGAACTAGGAAAGGAACTAAACCTCTTCACTCTGAACACTTCTGTCAAAACAAGAGAGAAACGTGATGAAGTCTTTAGGCGAAGAAGAACCACGCCTAGTTGTGTTGTTGTAATGAAAAGCTGGGACTGTGAGTGGACCCCCAGCTGGGAACCACCTCTTGAATCCATTTTAAAGTCTGATCAAATACCTTTTCTTATGGTTAGAAAAACATTAAAAGCAGCTCAATTTAGGATAGATGACAACACAACAGCTACCATCATCTGTAAACAAAATAAATGAACAGCTGCAAACATCAGCGAAGGTTAAATATTTTCTAACCACGAGATATGAAAAGAATACGGACCAAGTCTTTTGTCTTTCATCATTTCCATCTCCCACCTCCTCTGTGTCTCCTGAGTAAGCAGGAACCCTGCTGTTTTGAAGCAGAGTTCCACCCAAAACAACAAAACAGTGAGAGAGGAGGTTAAGGGAGCGGAGGGAAGTTTTCCAAACACAAAACCACGCACTGACGCCACAGCACCAATAATCATATTTCTTCCAGAAAGAAAAAAAACCCTACTGTTTTTGCTGGAATACAAGAGACACAAGAAGCAGAGGCAGATGAATCTCTCACAGAGCTAAGGTTCATTTGTGAGGAGATCATGAAGGAAGATTTAAGGTTTGTTCCTTGAACCAAAGTGCTGTCTGCTTGGATAGAATAACAAGCTGTCTGAGTCAGACACCGGAGGACAGGGGAGGGGCCGATGCAGGAGGATAATAGACAGTTTGGCTCCGGTAAAGAAAGGCACTGTGAAGAGAGCCGTCAGAACTACTGGGGAATGCACACATCTCCCAGCAAGAACATACTCATTTTCTCTAGACCGGATAAATCACACTACAGAGGGAGGTTTTTGTATGCCCACACACACGTGAGTCCACCTGCAGAGCACCTGAGCTGAGCCTTTAATCAATTCCTCACTCTTTATTCTCCTCAAACGACCAGCAGTGCACCAGCTTTCACTCTCCACGGTACTGTGGTATGAACAGAGATGATTGGCAGGTTGAGTTGAAAGATTGGCAGTTTAATAAAATCAGACAACGTACAAACACTTTCTCTTTCCTCTCTCCGTGTTGGTCTGACACTCTCTCTCACCTCACACGTTAGAGTTAAACACCACCTGTGTTCAATAAGTATGTTAATATCCAATTTTTCTAGATTGTTAGTCCATGTTAGAGGTTTACACACACATTCGAACCAGGTATAATTGTGAATGTAATTGACAGCTTTAGCATAAGCTAACATCTGGTCAGTGTTGCATACTTTACCAAAGCTGGAAAAACATTTCAACTTTACAAGCTCAGGTCACTTAAGCATCAAGACCCTCATCTTGGCTGAGAGGGGATTGGAGGCAAGAGGTTGAGGGGGAGGTTGGTGTGAGAGTTAGGGCTGAAGACAGTTCATGTTTTTTTAAAAAAGAACCTAATTAGGGTAGATAAAGACTGCCAGAGCACTGATACAAAGAGGTCTTGGAGTGACAAAGTGTACACACACACACACACACACACACACACACACACACACACACACACACACACACACACACACACACACACACACACACACACACACACACACACACACACACACACACACACACACACACACACACACACACACACACACACACACACACACACACACACACACACACACACACACACACACACACACACACACACACACACACACACATTGAGTGGGCTGTTATTCCTCAGCTCTCAGTCAATACTAAGAGGCCAGCATCAGTCACTGCCGCTACACTGGCCCTGTGAGAGAGCCACAGAAAGCGTCTTTCTTCAGCAGAGAACAAAAGACCTCCCCCACACCCACACCCGACCTAACCTTGTCAACAAACATTGCACCAGACTCCCGGAGATGTTTGAAAAAGTTTTATCAGTTAGATATAAAGTGAAAGTATGGCCGGACTGAAAGAAGCTCACTCAATACTTCATGCAGTTTTGGCAGGAGTATTGATCGTGTTTTTTTAATCGACGCATGAATGAGTTCACCTTGCCCTGACATAACACTGTTTTATTTGTATTTTTTAAAGTCTTTTCAAGTCAGTTTTGTTGGTATTTGCTTCAATGTCGGTTTTCAAATGTGTCCATCATGAGTAGGAAGCCAAAGATATTTTTTTATTAATAATTTTCCCGTTGTGGTCGACTGAAGAACTGACGAAAACAACAGCTATCCCAAAACTTAAGTAAAGTTTGAACATGTGGCGATTACCATCCTTTTGAGGTGACTTTAACTGAGAAACCTTTATGTTTTTTTCTGCCCTTGAACGTCATACCTTCTGTAAATCTCTACAGACATTAAAAGCGGTTTTATGGTGCAGTCTTAACACATCCCAGATCCTTATAAATATGTATCCATGGTCTCTCTTTCTATTTCCATCTGGACTTAAGGATGGGCTAACCTTGTCAAGCACACTGAGAGCCTAATATGTATTTATGTGAACACACAAAGTCAGACTTATGTGTTCTAGGACTCAGGAACCAAGGTCATAAGTGATATGACTTTCCAAGCAGCCTAATCTACCAGTGAGTTACACAATCTGCTGCCCATTCATCTCCCTATGGGATCGATAGCCGCAAGGCCGCTGATGATGAATGGGGCTAAATGGAAAATGCATGTTACGAACTTTTGTGGTAACTGTGGAATAAATATTATACAGGGCCTTGGAGAAAACACCGACACAGTGCTTTGTGATGAAAATGACAGAATACAAGAGATCGTTATCCCACTAATAAAGACATAGGGTGAAGATGGATAGATTGATAAATATATGAAGTCAATACAGTTATAAATTAATGACAGCTATTCAAATTGAATAATCCCTGTACAAAGAAGCTTTAAACCTCAAAAACAAACAATGCAAAGACTGCACCAAACCACACAAACACTAGCCGAGTCAACAGCATGACATTCTCAGCATGTGATCAACATCCCAGCCTACACACAACATTAACATGTGAACCAACCCACAAAATAACATGCCTGCATAAACCCACCGGGCATGAATACACGCATAAAACATGGGTGCCCACATGCTTCCCACAGAGAACACATTAACATGAAGCAGTAATGAGTGCGTTTACATGCGCACAACTACCCTGGTCACGGCTAATACCCCAGATATGTGGTACAAACATCATATCTTCAGGTCAGAAACACATGTCGGCTATCTGGAGTATTCTAAGACACAGCTCAACAGTTGAAATCTGGGATACTGTTAGGATCATGTACTCAACCTTATGAATACATTCTAAACCACGACTTGGCTTAAAAATGGGATAATAGTACGAATACTACGACACTGAACATTTGTTTACATTATGTGAGGGCATTACTTGGTTTATATGATTTAGAAACCAACATTTACTTCACTAAACCTTCCCGAACTCGTCAACCTGTCGTAGGGATGTTTATCCTTTGATCAGGACAGATGTGTATATAGACTTAATGATCAATGACCCGATAGCAGCGATGAGAGAGGCCCGGTCAGTCGAAGCTTCCACCTGTAGGCTCAGGGTTCGTTTTTTAATCATCACTCAATGTTCTATGTAAATATGTGGAGTGATGAGGCCCGAGCCTAGACGCCAAACTCAAATTATATACTGCTTCTAATAGACACATTAATGAAACACGCGAGTTGTCTGACTGAAATGTGATATCTGGGAACAGTGTATTCATCTGTGAAAAAAGCTACAGCTCCTTAAGACCCGAGTCAAGCTCCATTTACGTGCTTGCTAGGTTAAGGCGGTTAAACCTGAAGTAAGCAACAACAATGGCCCAGGCTCACTTAAGGTGAGCTTTGAGATGGACCTGCTGTTGTTAATTTTAGTGAGCAGTTTGAACAGAAACTAGACTTCCAAAAAACAGGTCTATTTGTATTCCTTTTGAAAAAAATGATAAATGTAACTGACTGTGTTAAATGGGGATTGATTCAGATTAATCAGAGGCTCCTTAATATTGTTGCAGGCTTTTGATAGTAGGAAATATTGTGTCATTGTCCAAAGAATCAATATAATAGTGTAATGATATCCATTCCAAGATTTACACTCCTACCCTGATCCAGTTACTTTAACACATACACAACAACAGGTGTCGCTGGTATGAGGAATGTGTTTAGCACAACAACAAAAGGAATGAGAAGCATGGAGCTAAAAGTCTGCTCCAGTGAATATTCAGTGTGTTATCTTGCTTTAAAGGCCTCACATCTCTGCTGCCAAACATTATGTGGGCGGTGCGGTTTTTCCAGCGCTGAGATTCAGCCGTAAAGGAACTGCATGAAGCCCAGTGATCAAAGAGAAAGCCCGCTAACCAACACGGTCCAGCTTTTTGGCTTCGCTCCAGGACACTCCCATCAGGACCCCTAAGGTTGTTGTGAGTTATAACGGGAGTTTCTGTGTGTATTTGAGCAGCTCTGTGTGAATGTGTGTGTATAAGATCAAAGACATTATATAAGATCCATCACAACACAGGATAGAAGCAGCTACTGATCACAGGTTAGGTGAAGGCCAAGCGAGACAGCAGAGTTTAGTGTTGTATCACATTTTTACGCAGAATTTACAAATCTCAAACACAAAATGTGATAATTACAGCTAGAGATAAGGGCTAGGAAATAATACATCCTTAATGAATCTTCATGATTTAAGTGTTTGACGACGATATATCACCGGATCTGGTCTTCGTTGTGTTCTCCCCACAAACCACACCACATTTCACTCAGAAGGAGAGCGAGATCCAGAATAGAACCCTCAAGACTGTGATAGCAAACTGCAAAGCGAAGTGGACAGTTTGTACAAAACAGGTTGGAATATAAATATAATCATGCACTTAAAACATGTAGGCACAGCAGCCTTTTGTCAACGACTGTTGGATAAAAGACTAGTTCATCGCTGCAGGCAATCTCAGAATGTTATTGTCCCACTTTGCTGACATACAACTGAATTCCAAGACTTAACCCTGAAGCCAAACAAGTCTCCCGGAGCCACATGTTTTTCTGAAACAAGAAGCACTGCTCTTCCAGTAGCAGCTGCCCCGGCCTTGTTGTTCCGCTGATAGATGGAGCGCTCTACCTAAAGCTGTGTGTTCAGGCCAATTCAAAGACGGGTACACTGAAAGGACAGTGCAGACTGCTGGGGTTACAAGGCCAATTGCATAACATCCATTAAATGGCTCCGAAAGAAGGGACTTATTTTAAACAGATAGGATGCAAGTCGCGGTATAAGTCATTTGAGTGGCAAATCTTGTTTTCCACGACAGAATCACAGCATACGATCCTGGAGTCGTCGTCCTGGTTTCCATCATGGCACCCTGCTTGAGAGTGCCCGAGGTCTTCAGCTCCTCCTGCTGAGGGCTTCCTCTAGGCGTGACGAACCACATGATTACATAACGCTGCAACTGCATGGTCCCTCAACCCTCAACTATCTGCTACTGTAGCCATGAGACTGTCAGCGGCCCCCTTCCCCCCACATAGTTGACACACATGCTGAACACTCGGTCACACACACCAGTGCAGCTTCACACTCATGGTTACACACACACACACACACACACACACACACACACACAACACACACACACACACACACACACACACACACACACACACACACACACACACACACACACACACACACACACACACACACACACACACACACACACACACACACACACACACACACACACACACACACACACACACACACACACACACACACACACACACACACACACACACACACACACCTCGAAACAATGCTTGGCTGGCGTAAAGATATGCCACATGACTAAGCCAACACCACAGTGGTTGCCTTCACGGCAGCTCTCCCACATGTGACACAAAATAGCAGCTCAGGAGGGTAGAGCAGACAGATAACAGGATTTAATAGGTTAGACATTAACCTAGGCGATTGCGGTGATGCTAGTTGTACGGCGGTGTATTAGGGTGTTTTGTAGGTTGAAAAACAGTAATCAATATGGAGCAGAGGCAGGGGGCTATTATTCCACGTAAAAACACATCCGAGATAAAATAGTTAAAAATGTATGAGAAAACTATTTTCCTGATTTGTTTTAGAACATTACGAGTCGTCCATTTACACATTTAATTTAAAATGACCAATTTTGAATCAAAAAAAGACTTTTCAGCAGAAGAATGTAACGATGATGCTTCTACTCATAATAAGCAAAGATGGCTGAGAATGAAGAGTTTAATCCCAAGGAGAAGAAAAAAACTCATCTCCCACTCAAACACAGAAAACACACCTACTAGCTGCGTTGTATAAAAACAGAAGTAAGCAAGAGTCTATAGTCCAACCTTAGGCTTCACCACCGTTGGCATCACTGAATGTAGAAAACTTATCTTGCTCCAAAACGAAGAAGCTGAGATTTTGGGGTTTATCCTCCACTGGCAGCTGTAAGGCAGTTTAAATTGGCTCCCACTTGATGCCTCCCAGAGGATTTCAGGTTGACACTGACGCATTCTGATTTCCCTCAGCCAGGTTACACTGACACACTTACACGTACCAACACGCACCTACACTCAGTCCCTCATTAGACCATGGATATAGGGATTCACTGTCAGCAGGCTGTTCTAATTTCCCAAAATGGATTAATCCATTAAATGATCTATCAAGGAAAAATGACAAAACAGTCGCTGATTTTTATAGAAGAATTTACGGCTTTTTTCTATAACATGCCAATTAAAATAAAAATGGATTTCTGGACTGTTGATAGGATCCGCAAAAAACATGTTTTAAAGCATCAACTTGGTCTTTGGAATTAATCAATAACAAATAGACGATAAAAACAAAAAAACAATCAAGCCACTTATGGGATTCAAACCATCAGCTTTCCACTCAAGTCCAATCTCTAATCCATCATTATACTGTATTGTATTTTATTGTAACCAATTCTTTTTTCTATCACGGAAGCTACAAGATCAGATAATATATGCATTTCAATTTTGCCAAGCAGCTAAGTAGTTGGGATATCCAGTAGCTTCAATAGATTTTGGAGCTCAAACCGGGCACAAACTTGGAGGGGACGTGATGAGACTGACATAACAACAAGTGAATGTCAAGCCGCCCCCATTTCCACATCAAAGGGGAAATGACTCGTCATAAACCCCTCTGAAACAGAGTTCTTCTTTCAGAAACCTGTGTTTAAATGTGACTTGCACTTCATACAAATGTTTTGCATTTGAGAGTGTAAACACAGAAGATCGTTGTTGAGTAGCTGCCACAAGGCAACCTTGAATCGACAGAGACTGTGCACTGGCCTTCCAGCTGAATGCACACCTTAATTTTCCTTTCTGTCCTCCTTTAGCGAGTTTGAACCTTTAGTGGTGAAATCTGTTGCTGCCAAGGCACAGTTTAATGTGCATTTAAGAGGCAGGATTAAGAAATGCCATTGATCTTCATAAGCACTTCTTCTGGCAGTGAAGTTAATACGCTCGAGCTATTCTCTTCATGAATAATATGCATGGCTAATTCAATTAACAAGCAATATCTCAGCTAATGTTGAAAAAGGGGGAAAAACAAAATAATTAAAACCTCAGATTATGCTGAAACAATTATTCACTTTCAGCATACATCTAATCTATTTAAAAAGGGATTGACCTAAAGCCCAGCAGTAAATTGATTTAGCGTGTCATTCTATTGGCAGGGGAAAGGAAAAGACGCTCATCAGTGGGAACATCAGAGGGACAATTAAAGGAGACATGCTGAGAAGTGAACTTGGGTCGCAACAACAAAGACGACGCACACTGCACACGCACTTTAAAGCCCTTTTAACAGAAAAGCAAGGTGTGTCCTCTGACCTGAGACGCAGATAAAGGTCATGTAGTCGCCCTGACCACCGGTGGCCAGGAAAGGGATCTTCTTCTTGGTCCTCCTCTTCACCTGCACGGCAACAAGCATCTTTTCATCGTGGGGTATGAAGACCTCCTTGTTTATGGCCGACTTGACACTCATCTCTGAAGGAGGCAGGAGAGAACAGCTGGAGAATAGATCAAGTGGATAGGACGAAATCCACACTTCCTGAAGTTGGGAAGAGAATGGGAAGTTGAATTAGCAAAAAAAAAAATGGCCAGGCTTACTTTATATAAAATGCTAAACTAGAATTTCCAAAATAAAGTCTAAACAATTATAAATCACATTACTTGCATCTATTCTTTTAAGTTTAGAGATATAACATTTTTGCATCCAATGAAATAGTCTCTATGAAAACTGTTGGAAGTGTGGATTGATAAAATAGTAGCATTGTGTCCCATATTTCTCCCAGCAGAAAGAGCATCAATTCATACGTTTTATTCACAGTATTTTTGTATTATTCTCATTTGTCTCCATGAGCATTACTGTGATTGGCACAGCTGTTTCAGGGCAGTCAGTCTGGTCATGTGACTGCTGGAAAGGATATCTATCAATCAACAAACCCATTGATCTACGCTGCACTTCAGCGAGCCCTTTTGCACTTCCTGCTGCTGACTGACGTGAAGCAAACAGCAGAGGCACATTCTCTGTGCGCCTAAAGTTAACTGCTTTACACTTGTAAAAAAAAAAGAAGAAGCCCCTCACCATATGCGTGTGAGCAGTTACAGGCCTGCTGATAAAGACACAGGATTTTCCTAGAAAAAGTTACAAACATTAACAGCATGAACAACTAAATAAAAAACTGTTGAACTGTAAAGCTTGATACTGTGTTCACATCCTCAGCCCAATCACTCCCCTAGACTCCGAACGTACATCACAATGGAGTAATGAGTTTAAGAGTTTCAAATGTGGATTTCTCTCAGTCTCTACGCTCCATCTCTTTAAATGTTTTTGCCAATGTTCTTAGCGGGAACACTGGCAACCTCAGAGATGAAATGTCTTGAGCTGAAGCTGTTAAGGTACTGGTAAGTCTCACTGATACAGAACAGCAATCATGTTTCTATTATTACAAGCCAATGTCTTTTGGAAATGTAATTCTTGGTGGCTGGGGATAAACCTCAAGAGACACAGAAGTATTTCTGATGTTGTCAGGGAAAACTGTGCTCGAATGCACATGACAGCTAAAAGAAGAAGTGGGTGAATTGGGTCCAAATGCTCTCTTGAGGACCATGGAGCTTAATCATTCTCTTGGCCACACACGAGAACTCACAACCACTTCCTGCCCAGGCCACCCTGATGAAGCGATCTGATCCGTCAGTCTCAACCAGTCGATGAATTACTCTGCGAGGCAAAGCCAGTCAGATGTCACAGAAACGCCTTCAGTGAAGTGGTTGGCTAATAAATGACAGATGAGGAACGAACACCGAGTTGTTTTCTAAAACTGAAACAAGTTTTAAACGGAGTGCTCAGCAGTTTAGGAGGACGCAAATGGAGTCAAAGTTTCATTCACTGAAAGCACAAGGTTTACATGGACAGTAATAAAGTGCATGAGTCAGATTCTCCGCCCCTTTACTTCGCTGCTGAAAGGCTGCCATTGTTGACTGGTACTCATTGTTGAAGGAGGATTACGTCAGTTCAGAAGGAAGAATTCAGCAGCAGTGACTACAAGCCAGGCTAATAATACTTTTTAATGTTTCATTTGTTGTGTGTCAACTGTATAGTGATTTCTGAGATCTCAGATGACGAAGTAAACGCAGCTTTAAACTGAACGGCATTTCAGGCAAAGGTAATGTGTACAGGTTGCACTAAAATCGTTAAGTCTTCACCTTTCTGACTCTTACATGTACCAGTATAGGTTTTACAAAGGTCTAATGTATTGTAAGGCCACTGTATTTTATCATGCATTACGTTATACAGATGTTCCAGTCATCTTATACATCTGGTAATAATCCCCTATAAAAAGACCCAGTAAGAAATATGACTGAATCACTGCATTGGTTGTGCATTTACAACTTTTGTTTCTGTTTAAGTTATTTTCCGTTCAAATGTATTAGCCCGTTTCAATCCATCTCTCTTCCCCTCCGCTCTACTTCACAGTAAACAAAAGCCAAGCCAAGATCTTGTGGAAAGTAATTACAGAAGCTAATAAATGTGCCTTTGGAATTGAAAGGCAGTCCAACATCCAAGCCTTTATAAATGATACCTGTGATAACAAGGTTTGCAAACTACTCTCTTTCAAAAGCAAGTAAGCTTTTTCAATACGAGCCTCTCAAAGCGAGCAAACAACCCTGTAAACACTGTGCCTCGAGTTGTTTGTGCATGTCGTTCTGAGATCTGATGAAGGCTGCAGGACTTGTACTGTGCCAATCTAACGCCAAAACGCACAAACAGTACAGCACTGAAAAGACTTGGACATCATGTACTGTATAAATCATACTCGGAGGTCAGCTCTGAATGTTTCCAGCATTAACATCTTCAACAAGGACAGGACTTTCAACCCTTATGTGTATCAATTCTGTAAGGGCTTTGACACAGTTTGTAGCAAGCAAAGACAAGTTATTCCACAATTCTGTGATTTGTCATTATTCCAACGCTTACCTTACACACAAACCACTCTATCCATGTGTACTCGCATTATGTAAAGTCCTAAATGAGTTCACCCCTTCCCCTTGGTATCTATCCTTTCACATATTCCCCTCTTCTCAGTTATTGGGATAATGCATAAGAAAAAAGCATAAAAATTCATCTTGAAAAGCAGCTTGCCTTGTTCTTATAGAACAGACGACACTGGCAGAGTTCCTCTCCTTACCCATAACATGCCTCCCTCGTCTCCTCTCTGTGAGAGAGAGGGTTGCCCACATCTCCCTGCAAGCTGTCACCAGGCAAAGGGGAGCGCCTATCCCCCCTAAGGTGGCCTGCTGAAGCATGACGGGAAGGAGGGATAAGGGGATGGGGGATGCGAGGAATAAAACGAGGAGGAGGAGGAGGAGGAGGCAGAAGGGAGCCTGGAGGCAGGGAAATGTAGCCAGAGACAATGCATAGCTTCTGGTTTGACATTATGCAATGCTCGCAAAGCAGGGCCGCGTTAATGCACTGGAGCCGCTGTGGCAGTGAAAACGACGTACATATATTTTACGGCTGCTTATTACCCCATTTCCAAGAACAGCCCCTTTCAGAAACACTTCATTACGTGTGGCTGTGTATTGCCAAGCCGCACTGTTGCCTGGCTGCGCTCTCACACAGTGTGTTAATGTGAGATCTGTTCAGTCTGTGCTCACGGCTCTCAAAGGACCTCAGTGACCGGGGTTTTTGAGTTAACTTCTTTTAGCCTCGACACGGTCCTGCTCTTGGAACTCTGGTCACAAGCCCATAGGAACCTCCCATGAGTCGCAGAAGAGAGGGCCCCAAAAGGCAAGTGGATGGAACGGTCTCTTCACAATGAGTGGAAGGTGTATCTTAAACTGTTCTTTGGAGACAAATAAAAACTCAAAATCAACCCACCAGGCTTTAGAAATACATGTCGGGAGGAAGCACCAAGTATATTTACCTTCCTGCTCATGTTATTGATCAGGAGGGTAAATATTTCTGAATATTGACTGTCAGTTTATGTGAGAATTAAAGACAATACAAATGTAGCTGCAGTATGTGCATGGACTCTTGACTATGACAGACTGAAGGACATCTAAAACCTGCTGTGATATTGACATGTATGTTTTGTATATGTTAAAGCTTGTACCATGTTTAAGAAGACAACTACTGTATATTAGGACCATGAGAGGGAGAACAGACGTTATGTCATGGTTTAGGCATACAACGTCAGTTAGGATTAGGGAATGTGTGCGCCTGCATTACAATTAGTGATAAGCATGGGAAAAAACACATGTGCCTTATCTTTACTCATTAGAAAACACCCACCACGGAAAGGGAATAATAACTCTGTTTGTGTGTAAGATTCTGCAGTAAGATTATTTCAACTATCAGAAAGCTTCAAAATCCCCCTTTCTGCATTGCAAAGCCTGAAGTGCAGTGTCTGAGATAAAGCTGGAACAGTGTACCAAGTTCAGAAAAGCATACAGTGTACTATACTGGCATGTCAACAATCATGTTGTGTGTCAAACAGCAACAATTTAGGGAAATACAATCACCTAACAGCAGCAGGGAACAAAAGGGAAACAATTTTAGGAATATCACATTCAGTTTTTGTCTGGACTAAAGTATGAAGACAAAATATGTTTCTGGAACGTTATGACAGGTGGCAAGATAAAAGACGGATAATGTAATAATTCCTCCCCTGTATCCATTTCTCCCACTGACATTTGATTGAAGTAGCATCTTTTATTCCACTCTGCACTCTTAAAGTATTAAAGAAACACTGTGCCTCGTCTGCAGCGTATCATGCATCACTTTCTGGATGGTGGCTCTGTACCAGGCTTTGATATTACAGAAAAAGCATTCCACAGTGCACACGTATTCATACATTACATCAGACGTGTTATTTTGAATTACCGGTATCCATCGTCGCCACCTAAACAGATTACAAAAGTTACCTCTAATTAAATAATGGAGATATTAGAGGGTCTACCCTGCTGTTTCCTTTTTGTGTCAACACCAGCCTGAGATGAATTGAAATCTAATTCTATACTAGAACAGCGTTGCGCTGGAACACAAAAACCACAAAAACTGTTGACATTCGCAGGCAGTCACACCTCATTTGCAGGTATCATGTTGATGTTGATGACAAAAGCCACTTATACCACAAATTATGTTGTACAACTACACACTTCAGTTCCAACTCAGCTCCATCTGTAATAGAAGATAGTAGAATATTCTTTAATGTAGTCAAATCTGGTATGCTGATTTAGTATGTCAAGACAAGGATGTCATCAGGCATTATGAATTATACTCTACAACAGAAAGGACAAGTAGTATTGCAACTCAACCATGTTCTTCAAATTCAGTCTCTGAATTACAGTTTACTGGATGACAACACATGAAATAACAGGAAGTAAGTCTAGGTTTCACGCCGTTAAAACAATAACTGCAAACACAGCACCATGGAACTGCAACATTGCTATAACAGAGAACCTATGGACATCCGAAGAAGCAACAGAAAGGAGTAGTTTGCCAAAAATGTTTTTGATTTATAATGGACCTCAATTAATGTACATGTTACACTGTTCATACTTTAGTTTCAACATGATATGCAACAGAAATACAGTTTTCTGAGAGATGCTGTTATTTGTAGGGGCCACTTTATCCCTGATGGAGCTTTACAGCAGTTTGTTTGAAAGGCTCTCAGAGACAGAGCTCTTTCAAGAAGGAGCATGAGGGAGGAGAGGAATAAAACCATGTCTGTATTTAAGATCCTGCTCATCTTCTTTTAGCTTAAATGTACGTTGCATTTTCCCTTCACTAAACAGTATGTTTGGCAAGCAACGTGGACTTAAGGCAAATGCATCCAAAACTGCACATCCTGCAAACTACTCCAAAAAAAGGAAAGATATGAGAGGACCCATTTATATTTCTCAGCAGCTAGTGAAGGTTATAGAGCCAGGGAGGCATGGGCTAACCATGAATCAATGAATAACACGTCAGGCCCCCAATAAGCTGGATCTTTATAGCTCAGCATCTTATGACCATAAAACATTTGGGAGGGACGGAACAGTGGAAGGTAAACATTTGAAAAGTGAATATAAAGCACTTACTAATACTTGACGTCTCAAATTCGTCTGTATTCTAGGAATGGGCTTGAGGCATTCATTCCTGATACAAAAGTGATTGTATAATTAGTTTGCATAAGGCTAAGCTAAATCAACAGCACTGTGCGGGATTGTGCATAGCCAGAATAGGGAGTTAAGTTACACGCAAAATCAGCACTTCAAATGTTAACAGACAATACTCAAACCAAACGGTTGTCAAAACGTATTAATTCTCCATTATTTAATCAGCAAACCAATATGATGCTAATGCTCTTAGCAAAGAGAGAATGCGAAAGGAAAACCACAGTCATAGGGATTTAGATTCCTCAGGGACATCAAATCATACCGTCATCTTGTCAGAAACACTGACACATATCATTATATGAGCAACTACAAAAACAAGGCTCTTTATGTCTGCCTCCTTTTTGGCAACAGAACAAGCTGAGGTTGTGGACACGCAGGGAGGGGGCCAGCTTGACAGTTTATATTATGCTGACTGTAATTGGACACTGAAGTGCGGAGAAGCATAATGTTACCTTTTATGACGTGCCAAATTAGGACTCTTGTATCGGATGCAATATTTTCTTATAAGTGGGTAAGTTAATGCCATTAGGAGTCACAAGGGTAGGATTAGGAGACTCGCTGCTAGTCTGAACCAGACATCCTTTCAGGTCTGAACCTGCCACACACACAGCAGTGGAGACATGTGGTAATGGGTTTTCAGAAATACTGTTTTTTTTTACTTTGGATTCAGCAAAGAGCAAGTGGAAGCATTTTGGAGCCTTAAGAACAACCAATAAAGTACAATTATAAACTATATATATTCAAGTGGGAAAACGGAGTTGTCTGCATGGTTTCTTTTTATAATAACAATGGTAAATACAATGTAAACAAATAAAGGACTTCACAGTTGGTCACTGAACATTCAGGCCATGTTTTTCTCAATGGAACCAGAAACTGAACTGATTTAGAAAAACGAAAAAAAATGACGTTTCTGTGAAGATGAAATGCTATGAAATGGGGTCCCCAGGTAGCCTCTGGGAGGGCCTAAGCAGAACATTAGCTTGCACATGCCTTGTGCTAGTTCTGGTTTAGTGCACATTCAACAACATCCAAAATTCAAAACACAGCCCCAAACACATTTTCAGTGTCATAACACTAAGAGTAAAGATTAAAAGTGAATCTATATATTGATTAACCATGGGTTTCTTCCAGCAGCAGGGGGAAAATGTCTTTAAAATGTTATACCATATAGTTTGTTTGCATAAAGCACTATCTTCAGAATTCTTTAGAGCATTAAAATGCAACTGCATAATTTTGATTGTATGTGAATATTGCGATCTTATGAAACAATCGTTGAGCATTACTTTATGAGCAAACAGTTTGATGACACATACCTTAGGCCTACAATCATAATACTCGGATATTTAAAATGGACTACACCCAAATTTCACTGGAATATTGGTACTTCCAAGATATGAGTAGACGGGGGACAACTTGAATGAAATAGATAATATGTTGTAAGACTTGAGGCTTGACACCAAGAATGAACCGTCTTTCCTTTTCAAAACTCTGTCACAACATCCTGCGTTTATGAAGACAGCTCAGGTGGGGCGCGGTGCACTGAACACCATGAAACACACACTTACCTGAGTTAATTTCGCCTAAACAGAGGTATAAAAAGGTATCCATCAAGTTTACATTAGAAACGTTTAACAACGTTTAGTTTCCACAACACAAACACAAACATATTCAGTTAATGAGCAAAGCATTCCGCGCGCCACTTGTCCTGAATCAAACCGTAAAGTGGTGAAAAGTATTGACGCAGTATTTTAATCCTACGCTTCTCAATAAAGCGAAAAACTGTTTTTACATTAATTAAACTTTCCACACTACTGAGAACTACTACTATATTAAGTGAATGTTTCTTTAAAAAAGCAGCTCAGACTGGAGTTAGCGTTACTCACCGATGTGTTTCAGTAGTGATTTCCACGTGCGGTCCGAGTCCTTCGGTTAATTTCTCCAGCTGCTGCTGTCACAGTTTACTCACTTTCCGCAGCCTCTGTCTTGTTTTTCCCTGTCTCCTCACTCTAAACGGTAGCCTTTCACTTTCAACATCGCGTCCACTTCACTTCTGTGATAGTTGTTGGTGTGTAAGCGGCTGGAGGAGAGTTTGTTTCCTTGCTGCTGTTTCTGCGCAGAGACCGTCTGACTGACTGACTGCGGCTGTGTGTGTGTGTGTGTGTGTGTGTGTGTGTGTGTGTGTGTGTGTGTGTGTGTGTGTGTGTGTGTGTGTGTGTGTGTGTGTGTGTGTGTGTGTGTGTGTGTGTGTGGGAAACCAGTAGCAGGTTCCCAGACGCACACACTCCCTCCCCGCCAATCACGTCCAGTGACACCACCACGTAGCAGGCACTTCACATCTGCATGTATAAGGAGTCTCTGTGAAGTGCCAAAGACCGAAGCCGGTTTATAGTATATGAAATGGATTATCTTTGATGGATGTTTGTGCGCTAAAGTTAAGGTCTAAACCATATTCAGAGAAACGTTTCATGTGACATTTTGCTAGTAGTTGTTCTTTCTCAAATCTCAAACTAAAACAGTTCTTTCCAGAAGAACAGCCTGACTTTTTTTAAACAAGAACACTATAAAACATCACACAAGCTGGGTTTTTAATACCAGTATAACTTCTAACTATATGAATTATTATTTTTTGGACAGTAGACTGCACTACCTTTTGAGGTAATGGGTCACATAACAGTGAGTTTAAATCCCTTTAAGGATTACTGTGCTATACTAGTACTATGAATGTAATATCTTATAGTCACCATCAGCCTGTCTCTGTGACTCAAACCTTAACACATCTGATTACAGTAGGCTTTTCACATTATGAGTGGGAAGAGTAGAGCCTTCCCCAGAGTCCACATAAAAAAATGTAGTTTGACTTCTTTCAAATTGCCTGTTGAAACAGCTGGATATTTTTCCTATGACACTCTGGTGGATGTGTGGGAGGTGTCAATGTTCAAGTCTGCTGTAAACTGCCAACAGAGGTTTACTACCATCTTTTGTTACCCCAGCCATGCCAACAGAAATGTGTTCCCTGGGAATTCACACACTTGGAGGCCCTGGAACTGTGTGTGTCTGTCTAATGTTTTGCTTGGCTGGTTGCGAGTCATCCAATTTTCACTCTCTAAATCCTCTCCTGGTGTTTTTTGTTTTTTTTCATAAGCTCTTTCTTGATTTCCAACAGACTTGGACAATGCTGTCTCATTTGAGATAGTTTAAGTTTTATGTGCTTCTGTTTCTTTGCCTCTGGGTCTCTGCAGCTGATCGCTAACATGTTGCAGAGCCATATGAACAGCTTTTAAGCCATCTTTATTCATCATGATAAGCAGTTGTTGAACTGGTTGTACTGTTGTAGTTTCCTGTGAGCCAATTGAGAACACTGTGATATTAAACGTATGATGAAAGATAAACAAGTGCACTTACGGCTTACAAACAGTGGTCCAGTAAATAAAATGTAAAGGTTTCTGATTATCTTCAAAATGTCATTGCAAACACTGAATTTCTGTGCTACAGTAATCTGCGGCAACACCAAATTCATGGTGGCTAAAAACACATTAGACAAGCATACCATTCAGTTTTTCACTTATGAATGAAATCAACCTACCAGACAAACTATTCCTTAATCCACGCAACCACAAATCAAAATCACACTTGGCCCCCCAATGATCAAATATGATTATTTCCATATTCCTCCAGCCCTTGAAGCTTCCTCTGGATCATTAGACAGTGTGTCTGGCTTTGTGATTTCCACACTACACCAACCATCTGGTACAGCATGTGGAGAAAGTTCATTTCAAGAATTTTAAATTGAAAAACTGCGGCTGAATCTTCTGAGACTGTTTCTTTACGCTTTCCTCCAAACAATCCATTTTGATTTACAAAGGCTTTTTTTAGTGTAAAATTTGGATATGGAGTTTTGTGCTGCTGTGGCTACAAGACCATTGGGACAGTAACAAGAAAGTATTGGTCTCCCTCTGTCACTGTATACTGAACTACACCTCTGTGCTCCCCCACATGAGCAAACACTTTCACTGGAATGAGTCATTTTTTCCAGGTTGAGGCAGTGGCCAAAAGGGGGAAAAAATAGCGTATATACACATATGGTGCACACAAGCAGAGAGGGCTAAAAGGGCATTAGCTGTTTCCTGTTAGTTAGGTTGGGAATTTAGGCAGCTGGATCCCTCTAGGGAAAGACATGGCAGGTGATTGCTCTGATGAAAGAAGCAAAACACGGGAAACAAAAGAAGGGAAGTTTAGTAACTATTCTCAATAACAGTCTAAAGATTGATTACCCTTTAAATATGTTGTAATATTGATACTACTTGTTGTTCAGTTCAAAGCTGAGGTTAGCTTTTGGATGCATGACACACCACAGAGCAGCCCACAGAAGGCTGGAAAATCGTTTAGGGTTTGCTCACGTGGCCCTGAAGTTTCCACAATGTCATATTCATGGGTTTCAGTCACGTGGCTTTTGTTGTCCTGCCGCCATCTTTAGGACCGTGCAGAGCATCGAGTGCTAAGCGCCTTCTAATGGTTCGAGTGGGAAATGGCTAGCCAAACTCATCTCTCCGCGGAGGAGAAGCAGCGTTACGTGACAAAAACAAGTATTTTAGGATTGGATCCATATGTTCTGCCAAATGGCACACTAACCCCGCTTTTGTCCGCTGAATATTTGCCAAACGTTTGTTTCGGCGACATTTTCATTTACCTGGTACACAACCCGTCGCCTTACAGCAGGGAGTCTCTGAAGGCGTTCAAAAGCACCGAGGCGTACCTTTATTTTCGATCAGGATGGGTACACGACCCGCGGATTTATCATGTGAAGATTAAGAAAATGTTCGTAATCATAGGAAAGGTAAGATAAGTGTTTGCGTACTATGGTCTTATTACTATGCTATTAAGTTGCCTGGTGCTTTTAACTGACCTAGCCAGCCAGGCTAAGTCAAAGCTAGAAGCTAGGCTAATAATTAACTGGTCTTATCTGTTAGTGTAAACATAGTAATGTAGAAAATAGCTAGCAGTCTTAAATAATGTTATATGTTGAATCATGGGTTATCATGTAATCTGGCTATATCTCTAAATTTATCATTTGCAATTTGTGTTTCAAACTTAATAATAATAAATAAAAATAAAAATAAATAAATAAAAAATAATAAACCAAGGGTAATTGTTTACTGTGTATTTTAAATATACCAGCCCCTGTAATATTTTACCAGTATTTGGCTGGTGCTAATTTCCACCCATGTTAGCTATGCTACCTAACGTCAGTTCAAGTCAACATACCCGAAATAAAATGCTCGTTGCACAGCCTGGAGTGTTCTGTTGACGTCCATTGATCCCTTTTAATTGCAGCTATCCATGTCTGTCTCCTTTCTGTGTTCTTGGGAATGTTATAAAATGTGTGTCCATCTTTATTTGACTTGCTGTTATTGCAGCCCACAGCACAGCAGATAGATGGCATTGTTTACTTTAGCGTAGTAAACGGTCCTCAAGATGGCGCTGCGATTCATGTGTGACGTCACATGAAACCCATGAATAGGATTGGAATCTGTGGAAAGCTAAAAGAGGTGGAATAGAAACAGGTTGCAGTTCCTCTCATGAATTTGCTTTAATATCTTTTAGAGTACTCATAGTGTACTCAGGGAATTCACGCAGCTGGGCTTCACTGACCTGACTGCAGTTTAAAAAATCGTGTTCCAATATTCACCTTAGATTTTCTATTGAGTAGCATTCAATATTAGGTATTTGAAGTGCAATCAAATCACTGTAGGAAAAATGAACAAATCTAAGTGACAATCTTTGGCTCAAATGCATCACTTTATTTTTTATCCGTGATGCCTATTTTGAAGGCTGTCCCTTTAATTGAAAAGGAAAATCTTAGACTGAGGCTAAAGCTTGTGTGGGCTTGAGTAACTCCTTAAATGAATGAATTTCCATGGAAAGCACTCCCACGGGAGGGAAGGAGCTACAGCCAGAGCTCTACCTGGCACTCCTTCTCCCTTGGTTCCTTCCATCAAACCCCCAAGCCCTCCTTCAACCCGCCCTCCATCCCTCATCTGAAAAATCCTGGAAAACATAAACATCCTTCCCTGCCTGTGACGTTAGACAAGGAGCTGTGCAGGCTGGCTGGATTACGGGGAATGAGGTGCCTCAGTCCCCGTGGTGCGGAGGGTAAACATGGAGATCTGACGATAGAGGAATGGAACGGTGCGAGGGACCCCTCTGCTCCGACCTCCACCTGCATCTCATCTCCACACATGGCCAGATGGCTGCTATAAACTCACACACTCCCTAGTACACTCTCCAAATACAGTCTGCATTTTTTTCGTTCTCTGTCTTGCTGCTGCACTTATCAAACACTGAATTCATGTGGTTTGTTGTTTACTCTTCACAGTGTGAGGCATCAGAAACTGGTTACAGAGCTGCATGAGCGCTCACTAGAGAGAAAAACATGTCGAGCTGACATGCATACATTACTTCAAAAAGTGTGAGCTTACATGCAGAGTGTGTGAGTTGTTGCATGGTTTTATTTAATGTGTATGTTTCAAGCAGAGAAAATAAAGGAGGACATGTTTCATTTTCTTTCATCTCAGTTGTTCACGTGGTTCTTGGTAACTTCGTGGAACTGGCCACATTCAGGGAGCTGGACTGTGTGTTTATGTGAGGAGGGGGACGTCTGAATCTTCTTGTTTAAGTTTAACTTGTCAGGATGTGTGTAAGAGTGTGTCCTGCACGTGCACATTTCACAATATCAGGTCAAGTGTGAAAATCAGCGTTACTAATCTTTAAATGTGAAATAAGAAGCATATTTAGATCTTGCTTTTGGTATTGATTTTACTTTTTCTTGTGCCTGCTGCTCATCAATCACGTTAGATACACAAAAACCCAATTTATGTAAGAAAGCTGAATTCAGTGTTGTTTCAAAAACATTTGTATGCGTTGTTGTATAGTCTTTCTCCTTTCACTGTGATGATCAGAACCACTTTCATGGCAATCTTCACTTCTAGGCATATCTGTCTTTCTTTCACAATGAGTCATTCCAGGGCAATGGATGTCAAGAGGGTTCGTCTGATTTGTCTAGAACATCTGTCAGATTAGAGGACTGATCCATTAGGCCCGTCAGGCATGGAACAGACAGACCTGGCATTATTTAAAATGATTTTAATGCTCATTCTACAACTGCAGTCAGTGTCACCGTTTTTGCCTTTTTAAGCGCAAACTTTGCCAAAGACAGCCACTTTAATTAGATTTCATCATCTGAAAGCCCTGACCAGCCGCAAGTAATGACTTTCATACTCAGATCAATCATAGCTGCTTTGTCGCTTTATAAAACATAGAAAATAATGCGTCCCTGTTCTGAATTCTGCATTACTAATATCAAGCTTGCTGTCCAATCAATGACATATTTAGTTTTAATATGAGAAAATCAATGTCTTATTAAATTCAGACTGATGATTCATGAGAGAGAAAAAAGGTCTTAGAATAATTCACTTCACAGTACTGGTCACACAAGATTTCCCTTTCATGATACCAGAACAGGACAGATGTAATTAGCTTTATTTCAGATTGGCTTTACAATATGAAAAGCAATGTATACGCAGTTAACATCACATTCAAATTGTTGTTCCATCCATCCATCCAACTGTGACATTTGTTTCTGTCAGTCTCTGTTTTACCTTGCCTGCAATCACGCATCGTGCCAACACTGGAGAAACATTCAATCTCACTTTGCCCAGAGGCAGCAGCTTAACTCAGGAGTGAAAACAGGATTTCCAGAAGGAAAATGCGTCCTGAACCAAACTGTATACTCCTGTGTGTGCTGGAGTCAGATTTCTGATCAAGTCACTGGGCAAAAGACTCTGTAATGGAGCCACGCACCATTAAACACCACAAACACATCCATCTCCATCATGACAGGCAGACAATTGAATGATAGATGTGCAAAGAGCGAGTGGTACCCTTCAATATTCAAACTCACCTCTTACAATATAAATAATTTAAGTACCTGGAAGCCTTATTGATGTCTCTTTAACTTCACTATATTGAAGAAGCCAAACATTTCCCAGTTTGGGATAAATAAAGTACTTCTGAAGTCCTTCAGTGTAATCCCTGTTGTCTCTTATACACCCAATTTCTTGTAAATTATTTTATTGAGAGGTTTTTGCAGTTTAGGGTCTCATTCAGTCCGTCACATCCACTTGTCTGAGTTGTTACTCCTCTGTCTGTGCCACTGACCTATTCAGTTAAAAGCAGCTAATTTAGCAGATCAATAAACAAAGCCCTCTGGGTAACACGAAGAGCCAAGGATCGAATTTCATTTTGCAAGTTCAATTTAGTCTTTATTGTTGGCAGTGGTTCCCTGTCATGGCTGTGAAACCACTGTGAGAAAATGATGGGGATATACAGACATGGGGTGCACTGACTGACCTCTTTCATATAATATCCTGGCATAAAGGTAATAAAAAAGGGGATGAAATTGGTGTGAGGTCCGAGAAGGGGATGAGTGAGAGTCAGTGATGGGCCATTTTAATACCATCGATTCAAGGGGATTGATTTCAAAAAACCTGAATGATCTCATTATGTTACTTTGAAGCCAAGTTCATTAAATGCATGCCTGTATTATAGAAAAAATGTGCCTCGCTATTGACCTGATATACTTTTCCTATTCCTTGCCAATGCAGGATTCCTATTGATTCTTGCAGGGTTATGATTTTGACAAAATAGCTCCAAGGAAACCTCTGTTTCTTCCTTGTCAGACAAGCCAGCAGAGGAACCGCCCCATCATGCCCGAGGCAAAGACAGGTTCTTCCACCAGCATTAAAAAGTGGAGAAAAAAAAGGAATCCGACACTTATCTGTTTGTCCCAAACATAATCCCTAACAACAGCCCTTCGCATTAAAACAAGATTTATCCAAAACAAAAACAGGTTTCAGTGAGTGAGGTGATGCAAATTAGCCAATTGTGTGCAACAGTGCTTAAAGCCAAAAGGTCCCAGGGGGAAGTGTACTACTTTAGAAAAGACTCCTGCAGCAAATTGCCTGGAAACATATTAGTCTTGGAAAGTTTCCTCAGCTTGAATACACAAGATCTATAGCTATAGTTGTAGTTTGTTGCCCACAATTTATGTATACTTGTGTTATGTACGTATGATGACCATAAACTCTTGCGTGCTGCAGAAAGTGATGATGCAAGCGCCTTGGCTCACAACAGCCTCATCTCATCACTATAAACACCATGTGACATGACCTCATCCGCTGAGAGGACACCCTCTGGATCAACTCTGAGACTAATGACAAGCTTATCATTTCTGCAACTGCATGCCTGATGTCCCGGACTTCACAGCAACACTAACAAGGTGGATGACCTAAGGCCAACAGATGAGATGTAGCGGTGTCAAAAGTTGTTTGTGGATAAGACTGTGACAACTTCTCGTTTATGATTCAGACTTCACAAAAATCAGCAATATATATACACCTCTTTCCATAAAAACTCCCTAAAATAGAAAGCCCCAAGGTGTCTGGATGTCATGTTTAATCTGTTAACAGCAAGAATCCAATCCAAAGCTGACAGTCTTCACCTTATTCATGCCAAAAATAAGCATGGAATTAATACCTTATAGATTTGATGTTTTAACCTTTGAACCACGAAGAGCTCTGACTATAACATGTGTTTTTCTAGAGCCTTTAAACTGAGTTTAGCTGCTCCAGAGTGTAATTGATGACATCAAGATAAAAGTCTTGGCACTTCAGTGTTTAGCTCAGCCCGGGCCTCTTCCATGGAAACGTATCTAGCCTGAATCGTTCCAGTTAATGGGAATAACATGTGAGTTCTTTTTAAGGGGGATTCTTAAGTTTTAATATGTGAATCCAAAAGGTTAAGCACATCAATACAGCCCACTACTGTGTGCCGTTGTTTTGTATGGCATACATTTATGAAAATACATTAGAAGAGAATGGAACCAAAACTGAATTCTAAATTGTTTGCATACCTTTTGTTTTTAAAGTGAAGTACTTTTCATTGTGCTGTGTTAACTTTTTGAGCAAAGAGGGAATATAGTGTTGCAGTGCGTTGTGGGTTTGGCTTGCATACATTGCAGAAGGGACTGGAATCACATCTGACTGCTTAGTGATTAAAGATTAAACCACATTTGGTTGATTAACATCCAAAATATCCAAGGCCCTAAACTTTGCCAAGTTAATATATGGTTTTGATTAAAAAATATATGAACATGTTTTTCAAGACTACAAGTTCAGAGCCATGCTGACTGCTCTGTGAGGCTATACATAAGCACAGGGTTGGGCTTTGAGCTAAATGCTAGCATGTAAACAATTAAATGCAATATTAATCTCAGTTTGGGGGGGGGGGTATGTCTACTAAATGTCATTGTTAATTACCAGAGTGTAGGAATACTCTGTTAGAAATCAAAAGTTCAAAAGTATTTATGATCAAAATATACTTAAAGGACCAAAAAGTAAAAGTACTTATTATGCAGATTGGTCCAACGCATTAAAGTGTTACCAAAGCTGGTAAAGGTGCAGCTAGCTTTAATCACTTTGTATACTGCAGGGTAGATTGTGAATTTACTCCAGCCTGATTTAAGTGTTGATTATATTTCACATCATTAATCCAAATCTGTAAAGTAACTAAAGGTATAAAATGAATGTATTAAAACTACTAAATAAAATGGAAATATTCAAATAAAGTACAAGTATCTCAAAATTGTATTTACGTACAGTACTCAAGTAAATGTACTCAGTTACTTCCCACCTTTGCATTTACGTACGTAAAATGAGACGAGATGAAATGATATATTTCACTGGATAAGTGAAAACTTAGTCCTGATGCTGATGGCACTAGATGAAAAGTCAACTAGGATGTATCCTCTTGGGACAATGAGTGTCTGTAAAAAGAAAAAGCTATCATCAAAATGGTTGTCGAGATAAAAACAAAAAATGTCCATCTGTTTATGGCACTGGATTTAAAGTCAGGGGGAAAGAAAAGTCAGTATCGTTTATCTTCTTGTGACAACTAATAAACATTCATGGCAAGGCTTCCAAAAATTCCTCACTTTCTATCATCTTGGCAGAGAGTAATTTTACCTCCAGCCACCATGATACATACTCACCATGACAATTACCTCTTGACAGCTGTCAACAGCATTCAGAAAAAGAGAAAACACAATGGATCTAGACAAGGTCAACACACAAGTCTGAAGAGAACAAAGGGTTTCCTTCAAGACTATTTCAAGGCACACCTGAAAACAGCTTATCAACACCTGCTGTCATGGCCGAAATTCTCTGTAGCACTTACCGCAGGCGATGGGAGTGAATGTCAGAACCACTTTCCTGTAAAGAGATCCCAATGACATTTACAATGACTTTTACCAGCTGTGAACTTCAGGAATGAGGAAAGCAGAGCAGTTCTTCCTTTAAACTGAACTTTGCTCGTTCAAGCAGGAAGCCAGCGTGTTGAAAGGCAACAGGTGCAACTCCTCACACTTCCATTGCTCTACTTCTTATACGTTTATACTTGCTTTTTATCAATTGTTTGCTTGCAGCACAATCTATACATGTCCTCCTCAAGTCTCCCCTTCAGCCAACTCATCCTCCCAAGGGTTCCGAGGAATTCCATGTCACTAGGTGGTTCCTTTAGATGTCATTACTTCCCATACTCACATTGAACACAATAACCCAGATCCCCCTTGGCTATGGGCTATATAGGGAATATCAGAGGCCGCATTAGAATAGTTATATAAGGGTATATTCTATTCAATGTCTAAAACCCATCTACATGAGTCTCGATCCTGTGAGTGCTTCAATGGCTTTAGTGCATTTAAAACTATAAGATAAGTGTTGGATTGAGGCGATGATGCACAAGAACAGGATGTCCTAGCAGGATTTGATTCGTTGTTCCTTCTGCGATGCTGCACACCTCATCTGATCACATAACTGACTTGAGAGTGGATACAGGCTGTTGAAATGCAGCGTCAGCTATTAATGATACGATACTTCAGGGTTGATTGCTAGAGTGTACTGAAAAACTGAATTAGTAGATGAAATGTGCAGAGCAGATTTAAAGAATATATCATCAAGGCTGGAGGATGTGCAGGTTGTTATCGCACAAACCAGAGACGATATGAATGTATAACACTACATTAGATTTTGATTACAATGAAAAAAGGTTGAAGGTGCTTTGTTTCTTCTTTCTAACCTCATCAAGCAATTGCCCCACCTTTAAATTGTCACCAGTGATTATACTGTGTGCTCACTATCATCATCTTTCCATTACCTTCCTCCTACATGGTAGGCTACATACTGTGGACATCAGGTGGTGCGAGCAGCTCCAAAGCTGTCAGGGCCAATAACACCTCCGTCCCCCAGCTGCTCGGCAGGTGACAGGTGGACCTGTCTCCAAAGCATACAGCAGACTGTCTGCAGGCGTTCTCTGATCTCATCTCCTCCTCAATCTGCCACTTGGTTTTCCCCCCTGGGATGCTGGGTAAACTTGTCAGATTTGGAAAAAGAAACGGAAAAGTTTTAGATGCACCAAGCAGAACACAGCGGTGGAGAGTTAATGAGTACAGGTGGCTGGACACTGCCCTCTAGTGGGGAAACAGAACCAGTGCACATTTTAGCACATTCGTTTATTTGCCTTCTGTACGATCTCAAGTCTTTTTATTTTAAACACATCTCTCAGCCTGGAGAATAATGGTTGTTCTCCATTTATGTTACTTGTCCCAAACCATTCTCAATTTTAGTCTTCATTGACACCATATGCAGACTTTATGTAAGGCTGTTTAATCAGGAATCTGTTGCGTAACTGTACAGTTTTTGTGTATTTAGTATCAGATTCGGTGCAGCTACTAAGCTCCAGAAAGTATTTATGCGGTAGATGTGATGACGCATTTCAAAATCTCAGAAGAGCACCTATATATTAGGACCCAACGGAGATATGAGCACTTTTTCCACAGTTGTTCCCATTTCTTCCGCACTGAAGAGCCCCTCAAGACCAAGATGTTGAGTCACATTCAATTTCTTCTAAATAAACCATTACCTTAAAGAATCTTAAAGGAAGAGGATGGCAATTTGTGATTTCTTACAGTTAACAAAACCCACGAAAACAGAAAATCGAACAATAAAATGATTGAACAACTTACCTTAAACTGTGTCCAAAAAATTTTATCTATGTGCTACAGCCTTGCTCTGGGTGACACATTCACCCTGTTGCCATAAACGCTCACTAGCAAACCAAATGTGTAGAGGCAAGAATACACCACAACAAATACAAGAGTAGCATTTACCCAAAACCCCAGTGCCAATTCCTTTAAAGAAATGACCAAGACTTTAAAAAAATGTACCTGTTCTTGACTATCCTTTTTTCAGGATTCATTGGGAATACAGCCATATATAGGGTTTCAGTGTCAAAACACTGCCAAATTGTTCTGTTTAAGGGCAAATGAAAAGCAGAAACACTGTAATTAAATAAAAATTACTTTATTTTTTAAAATAAATGCATTTTTTACAGTCAGAAAACAGAGCAGCAGGACATGCACCACTGCTCCCGACACTGGAGGCAAACAAAAACAACATCAGAGAAAATAAAAACAGACTAGGCTTCCTTTTTCTCATATCTGTTCACTTATGCTGATTTGTCTCAAACTCCAGGGTCTCCTTCATATGGACATTATTAAATGGCACACTTCAGTTGTGACGAAAACAGACGAACAAGTGACGTGTTTTAAAAAGGCGCTGAGAAAATGTAATTTGCACAGAATAAGTATCATGGTCTAAAGAATGAGCTAAAAACACAACTCAGGGCTGCAAATGGACAAAAAAGAAAGCAGAAATTCAATAAAATGAAGCAGAAATGCAAGAAATGAAGAGCACATCGAAAAGGCATACATATTTGTTTTTAAAAAAAAATTATAATATGTACTCGACAAATATCTTAATCAAACCTGGAGTTTGAGACTAGTGTTATCTTCATATATATTCATATTTATCTTCATCTGGATACTCAGGAAGGACACGACGTAAGTAGGCACGATTCTGAATACTACACATGTTGACAGGTGGCTTTCCCCCTCATCTCTGAAAGGAAAGACTTCCAACCCCCCCTGAAAAGCAGAAACAAACTGTACAATTCTATAAAATGTTTGTGTTTTTTTTTACATTAGTTACAAAAAAATAATAATACTTCATTTACTGATCCTTCATACTGAGGACAGAAGAAAAGAAAGCATTGCATATTGATTCTTCAAACTCGGTGACCTTTTGCTGGTGTGTAATGATAAGAATGATAATAATAATACTATATGGTGTGAGAGGCAAAATGGCAATAAGGTTAAAGGTGGTAAAAGGGAATTATGATTCCTCCTGTTCTGTAGTGCACGTGATGAGACGCCAGGGGTTCAGAAATCTTTGGATACAATTTCAAATATGATGATGAGATTTGGCAGAATCTAGACGCCATATTAATTTGCCTTCATGCCAAGTCTGCCTTTAATAATATTTAACATCTTTACATCACGTAGCTTCATGTTGAGCCTTCCTACATTTTTAAAAACATGATGATGAGATATTTTAAATACACAGACATTAGTAAGCAATCTTAGTTCAACATGCCGACCAACAAAAGTTATACAAATGCTTGTTTGAAGAAAAACTTTTAGATATAATGAGCACTGAAGTGAATGTGTTTTCCGGATAAAAATCTTTACACTAGGGACATTTACATCATCAAGATTTCTAAACCCGCAGGACACTCATCCCGGTGCGCTATACTGTAGTGTGTCTCCAGACATGCTCACTATTAGCAGTTTATTAAATACAAAACAAACCTCTCAATGTCACACCCATCAGCTAATACAACAAGAATTCATTACAGAGACTCGACCCTCTGGGCGAGCTCAAAAACAAACACAAGGACATCAAAAGCAAAAAGGAAATTGAACAACAGCTTATTCATGAACAGGACTGTATACTGTAGAAGTGCTTACATGTGACTTAAAGAGATGAACCCTTCATAGTGATAGGATGGACATGTAGTGCCTCAGTCGCCTTTTGTTCGGACTTGGAGGAAGTCCGTCTTTTAGGATAAATAAATTGATATAACTGCAGCTATCTGTGGCACTACGATTACAAATGTTTTAATGACAGTCTGATGTCAGCTCAGTTATTAGAAGAGAGAGAAAAAAGGCAGTGAGAGAAAAAAAAAACATCTTTGGGATTCAATGAGGCATCTGATTGGCGTTAAAGGGAACATGGACGTAATGTTGACGGCCATCAGTCCAGGAGGAGAGGAGAACACAGGCACTTCCTGCTTCAGGTGTGTGTAAGGCTTCTGCTCAACCACAGGAGTTTGCGTTTGAAAGTTTATATTCTGGCCTGCGTTCACCAGAAAGTTAGTGTTGTAACAAAGACCCGGTCAGCGTTTATGCAAAGAAATACTATATCAATAAAACAGTGTCAGCCGTGGCAACGTTGGCTGCGTTCTGGACTTTTCAGCACGGCTCCAAACATTTAAACAGACTGAGAAATAGTTAGAATACAAATAAACCCCATACACTGTAGTTCCAACCCCCCAGCCACTCCCCTCCTGGCCCCTGACCTACAATCGTTGGCCCCTGGTGGTTTGGGGGGGGCAGCTCAGACCCATCCGCTGGTCAGCTTATAGAACATCTCCTCGTCTAGAGACTCGTTCTGGTCCTTGGCGCGCGTGGACAGGAAGATGTAGCCACCGATGAACTCATGCACCACCTTGCAGTCCACCTCTGCGCAGATGAAGGCCAGACTGGGCTCGTCTGCGAACTCCACCGTCACCTGAGCACAGAGGAACAACACATCATATAGCGAAAACATGCAAAATTACTTATCCTTTTCACCAACAGTCCAAAACCTTAAAAGGGTAATGCTTTAAGCAACCACTTAAGTTGCAGTTTGCATTTTCAAATGTCACAATTGTCTCATTTTACTTTATTAAATATCCGTCTAAAATAGTCATAATAGACATTTGAATTATTGAGTTGCAGCTAATGCTGTGTTTTAGGAGGTCAGAGTGACTTTGACCCCCAAAATCGAATCAGAAATACTTAAATAAGTTCATCCTTGGGTCCAACTGGACGTTTATTTATTTATTATTTCTTCCAGAGCGCCTTAGAGTTCACATCCACCATAATAAATAGTACAGACTGACAGACCTGAAACGTAAGGTACCAAGACTGTCGAGGAGGCATGATTATGATGTAAATGAATGACCAAATTGTTTTTTTCAGCTCTAGAGACAATATTTACTGCCAACACTGCGTGAGAACAGGTTGCAAATAACTTACATTACAGTAAACCGGTCATATTCATGGTTTCCTACCATCTTTATCTCCCAGTTGACGTTCCACTGTTTCATGTTGCTGAAGCGCCAGGTCTTAATAGCGTCTCCGGTGCTCGCGTCCATGCGGATCAAACGGTTATAAGTGATGCCGATCAGCTCCTCCCGCTTCCCTCCCTGGAACCTGCAGAGAGGAAGGAGAGATAAAACTGTGAATTGAAAGTGTGTGGATCAAATATGAGTCACTGTCAGCGCATGAAACAGAGAGTGGGTGACGGAGGTTTAAGTGCCATCTTACTTGGCAAGGAAATGCGTCATTCCAAACTCTGGCAGGGACTGCCACGCCTGGATGAAGCGCATCTTGGCCTCAATGAGACTCATCTGGGCCACGTTCTGGTGGGCTTCAAGGATCCGGGCGGAAATCTGACAAATACACAGTCACACACAGACACACACAGACACAGACACACAGACACACACACACACACACACACACACACACACACACTTCAGTTTGAGCTAACAAATGCATCCCATCACCACTTTTAAACCACCTGAACCCAAATCCACAAACACCCAGTGCGTAAACAAGCTGTGGCTAATTCCATAAAGCCAGCAGCGCACACAGTGTCAGCCAATAAGCAGAGGTCTGTCACAGTAAAATTTGACTTCACACAGCTACAAGATGACAGACAAACAAAACAAGCACTCCCGAGGAGCCAGGCTAAGGTTAACGTGTGTGTGTGTGAGTGTGTGCATGCATGTGTGTATTCTCCTAAAGTCCCTACATCAGTCTCAGGGCTGCAGACCAGCATTTGATCAACAAATTCAACTGTTAGAGCAGTGTAACAGCGCATCAAGGGCGAGTAATAAGTGATCAAGCTAGGGCTGCACCTATCGATCATTATCTAGATTATCTATTCATTATTTTGTCTATAAATGTAGAATGAAAAGTCAGAAAGAAGCTAAATGTCCATCTGGATTTCGTTAAGTCCAAGGCGAGAAACAAAGACATCTTCTGAAAAGTACAGTCTGTTCATTCAGCTAATCTATTAGTCCAGTAATGGTTGCAGCCCTAAATCAATCAAAGTGAACCTCCCTCCTGTTACAGTCATCTACTGATTAAATGATGTTGTTAAGCTCTATTGGAATCCAAAGTTGGAAGAACAAATTATAGATTTCCTGTATGTCAGGAATTATGGTTGAATGGAAGAAACGTTCGTATAGCAGTCCCGGTTCAACTGCAATAAATAGTATATCTAACTCTCTATAAAAAATAGGACCCGTTGTGATGAATGATGTCCATTAGCTACGTATACACAACTGGGCTAAAATATGCAAAAGCACCGGTGCGGTAAATTTATTTGACTGAAAATCGTGTTTTTTCTACCATCACTCATTGCCTCGCTGGTAATTTAAACACAAATGGAAACAATACAGATGCATGGATGCACATTGATACAAAACATGTTATATCAATATAATGACGTGTTATTTCATGTCTTATAGCACTCTGAAAACATTAGAGGATGTGACAAAACAACAAATCTAAGGATAGCATCTATTCTACTGTCAGAACCAGGCACTACTTTTGGTTAGGTGAGGAAACCCGGACACAAAAATGTTCAGTTTATACAAAACATGCACATACAGCTATCTACATCTCAAAAGGCACCGAGTGCACACATGACTCAACTTACCAAGTCCCTGACAGAGCCTGGCTGAAGATGTGAGGAGGGGATGGGAGAAGGGCAAAGAGGAACGAAGGAGGAGCATACAAGGGAGAAAAGAAGGAAATAAATTGGACAGAGAGAACAAGCAAGTAAGATCAATGTTGGGGAGGAGAGATCCAAAAACAATAAAGTAGGAGGCTGTAATTGTAATAAAAGAAACAAAGTGGGGAGGGGGGGCTGTGGAGGTCGTGCTGAATTTAGCCACAAGATGGAGAACAACAGCAGGTGTTTTTCATTTAATTTAAAAGAAAAAAAGGGATGTAACACAACATGTGTGTGTTTTGATATCAAGGAAGTAGCCGTTGAACGATTGCATTTCATAAAGACTGTTTTATACGAAAAAATGGGCTACTAAAATAATACCACATCTTCTCTGTAATTCCCCTTTTATCCACAGGATGGCGATATGCACCAAGCAGGACAATTTTGAGTCACCAAATGTAGAACTACCCCATCTCCATACTCCAGGAGTTTATAATTGTGTCTTTAATCCTCTGTTTATTTTGTGGAGCTGTATAGATACGTTCAGAGACCCCACCGGGCCAAGTAATCTAAAGATTCCCGAGTGTGTATCCGCTGGGAGCAGCAGCACGGAAGTCTCCGGGGTTCAGTCTTGCAACAGGAAGTCCAGTTTATAGCAGATGGGGAGGGGTCGCAGCTGAGTGCAAATGGGCTTTTCCCAGACAGTTTTCCCGCGCAGCATTCCCAGGCACGGCTCATTTCCTGATGCCCCCACGCCCTCTACGGTAGTACACGTGTGTGTGTGCGAAGGGGTACATACACTTACTGTAAATATGACTCTACTCTTTTAATGTTGTGTGCCTGGGGATACCCCATATCAGACTGGGATTAAGAGTGAGACCGGAGCTGGAGCAAAAAGAACCACAGCCCCAGATGGACCCCCGCTGCTAGCCTCAAATCCAGGCAGTGTATTAGTCATGGGGATATTTTGAAACAAAAAACAAACATGATGGTGTATTTTCTCTTTCTATATTCCAGAAAAATGTCTCTCTGACCATATTAGTAAATGGTTCAGTGAACTTAGAGCAGCTCATGATTTAAAGATAAAGCTACAGTTCTTATTTTAACTACATGTGGTTCATGGCAGCAGTAGCTCTTAAATGCTAGACAAATACTTATTGTTTTATCTTGATTAAATATATGAGCTGCAATACGATCACAGTCTTTTAGAGTAGAATATGGTAAGGAAACATCAGTATTATGTTTTAGTTATCCAGATAAAGTGAGGTATATAAAGACCCTAATGCAATAGAAGCTCAGTAAGTAGTTAAGAAGGACTTCACAGCAAAAAAATCCACGGCTTCGCTGGTCTGAATTGTTCAATGTGCATCATCATGGCGCTATCCTAAACGTGAATGGGTCGTTCCTTAGTAAGAGATGTTGAAGTAATGTTTTGCTATTGAGCCAACTATATATAAAGGGATTTCCTGACTACTCAAAAAGAGAAGAAATAGAACTAATGAGAAAGAGAACTGAAACTTTATTCAATACTTCTGTCATTTTGGATTCATTTTCAGCAGTTATGTTTGAGGAAGTTGCAGACTTCAGATTAACCTGTAATAGCTCTCCCATAGGAATGGTTTAAACCTTGAACTCAGTAAAATCTTGTCACATTCATTATTCCTGTATTACGGAACTATCAACAAAAAAAGACAAATCTGTATCGTGACACACATCCGTCTGTCCGTCTACCTCTCTCCTCAGACATCCAGTTTATCCCATACCATTTCTGAGTAATCACTTACCGTAACAACCCCCCGCTTTTCTACTACAACTTAAACAAATCCAGACTGTGTGAGTAAGCGATAGGAAGCATCTCCCACCCCTCACCCCTCTCACCCATCCCCATTAACACAGTCATGGAAGCCGTGTACTCAGCTGGTCCCGTGCACACACAACAGGCTGTTGCTTACATGCAAATCTGCCGGGCACATTGTGAATTTCCCTAACGCTTAGAAGATAGTTAAATCCTTATTCCTCTGTAAATTCTACACCTGGTTATAAAAATGTTGCCGATAGCGAGCTACTAGAAGTGACCATGTTTTATAGCCTGATTAACTAAGCAGTTACTAGTCCAGCAGCTGGGATCTCTTAAATTTTGTCCACAAGAGCAGACAAATTCTCCATTACAGTCGGACATGAGCATCTTTACTGTAAACACGCTGAGCGGTTTGGACGTCTGCTGTCCTGGTTTCCCCTCGGACAGAAGGGAGGCGGGAAGAAGGAGGAGAGTAAAGGAGGGGGGAGTAAAAGGGAGGCTACATTCCAGTGTGAGACAAGCCTGATGCCAGGAGGCGCCCATCTGGGAAGCATCAGACACATCCAACTCCATCAAACAAGTAAACAACCTTGAGAATAATACACAATAGAGCAGATAGCAGCCTTCCGTGTGTCCGTCTCTTAGTAACGACCTTCCACATGTGCAGCCTAACTTCAGAGGTCACTTGACTTACCTGCTTGTTCTTGTACTTCTTAAGATAGCGCGGGGACACCAGGCATTCTGGGTTGATGTCTGTGGTGATTGGCTCGATGAACTGAGGGTCAGGGTTCATGTGCTGCATCTTGAGGAAGGACAGAATGTTCTGGACCTCCAGGTTGTACGAGCTGTCGGCCATGGTCTTCCCTTTGGAGGCCAGGCGACACGCGGCCATCCAGTGGGCGTACTGTTTCTCCTGGAGAAGAGAGTCAAACGCTGATGATTAAAAAGTAAAGATGACAGGAAATGACCAGAAATGGCGCGTTAGCTTCAGTCTTACCATGTCGCACCGAAGCCAGATCTCATTCATGCCATCCGCCACAGGGATGAGCAGCTTGATGTTGAATTTCTGAGCCGAGATGTTCACATCTGGAGTTACCTCACAACCTACACATGGAAGCCAGAGTGCAGAGCGGAAGAAGAGGTCAAAGGTCACACCGATTCATTTGACAGAAAAATAAAGCATTGCATTCTCGCATGACATCTTGTGTGTGTCTACCTCTAAGATTCATTTGGTGAGCAGGTGTCCCATGAGCCTCCTCTTTACTCTTGTAACAGGAAATTGTGATATCCTTGAACGTGCACCAGTACTGCTTATAGCCCTTCAGCGTCAGTTTCTTGGGCCTGGGAAATAAACAACAGACAGGGGGGAGGAATTGTCAGACTTCAGATGGAAAAAAACTCCATTTTCGTTATTATTATTCAAGAAACAGGGTGGGGGAGGAAAGACTAAAAGAGATGAGAAAAAAGGCACAGTCAGCAGGGGGAATAGGAAAGGAGCCAGCATTGGACATGACCATTAACGGAAAACCATTAGAAGAGGAAATGGCTCTTGATATGCCCCCCCTGCCCCCACACCCCACCCTCTATAGTTTATACATTTTATGAGACAATCACCCCAGGGGCCACCTGCTTGTCAGCAAAGGCTCGAAGCCAAAAGAGAATATGGTTATAAAATATGCTTGGAACCAACTGCCGTCCGTTTGAAAAGCTGAACTGAAAGCTCAGCTTGTAAATGTCCTTTGGCAAACAAGCAGCCCATTACTCTGATGCGAAACAGACAACAGCTTTCTCGTTTATCCCGAAAATGTTATTTCCTGGTTCTCTGAGACATTCCACCCACTCACACACAGTTTGATTTTGTGGGATGAGGCAGCTCTAGATGTGCACTTACTTGAAGACTTTGACGTAGTCCGCTAGCTCAGGAATAGATGTGATGTCACCCTAGGAGGAAGTAATAAAAACAACAGTGTTAGACAGAAGAATGACCTCAAGATCAACTTTGTACAGTTGCAATGTCATTGCTCGGGACAGTATGCTGAAGAAAACACTTCTTATGTAACATCTCAAAGCTCAGTTTCCTCTGATAAGCTGTAAAAACGTAACACATTCTTGAGGCAGGGCTGCTGTAACAATAGACATATTTATTCTCGACCTATCCATATAACACGCAGCCTTTGTCGGACACAGAGCTCATAAATAACTGTGCAAAATGTAGCCCCCTTCCAGTAAAATTCATTGTTATTTCCCCTCCCTTGGGCCAGTCTATGTAGGTTTCCGCTCCGGTTCAATAGGGCTGATGAAAGGACGCTTTTTCACAAACACAGCCAAGCTGCTGCAATTGAGAAAATAAATCCACATAATGAGTTTGGAGCCCAGTACACGTAATCCAGAAATCAAAAGCCATTTCCTGGTATGAATGTGAAGATGTGGGAGTGTCGGCATACCAGTGTGTTGGAAGTCTTCCCTCCTTCCAAGGTAATTTCCAGGTCTGACAGGGCTGCGTCCACCTCATCCACCTCCTTCTCACTGTTATTCATGTGGTTGTCTGAAGACATGATTGACAGCTTGTTGATGTGGTACTGAGGAAAAGACACAAATAGAATCACAGTTAGAAACCATCTTCAAAATAATTTGGATCACTTGATTTTCTGGGTTGACCGAGGTTTCTAAGCATTTTATATTTGGAGTTCACATGATATATCCAGACCTTCAATATCTGTTATTTTTCACAACTCCAGACCTTTCAGGATCTAGAAAATCAGCAAATAATTGTCCTAGATTTCCTAACGCAGTCATTTTTTTTCTTGACTTCCTCCTTTAAATCCCACTTTTACAATATGGACTTTTCCAGCAGTTTCGGTCAACAAAAGCGAGTACAGAGATAAAGTAAGTCAAATAAAAAAGGAACAAATAATCTCTAACACCCGGTTGTGCTGACTATTCCTAAAGTTTGCTGCTATGTGTGCTAGTGAAGCACAAACCCCTCCAACTTTGTCTTATAAAAATACAATTGGACTGTGATAATAGCGACATAAATTCTTTATAAGAAGTGTGGGCATTTATGTTAGAAGGTGCTGCCAGCGTGCAGCATTGAGTTCACCGGGGAGGAAACAATGGCTTTGAAGATGGTGAAAATGAAGAGAACAGTTTCAGGATGAGGTGCAGAAGAAGTAGTTTGAGATGATTTGTCACTGGGAGAAACAATGGGTACTGTGCTGGTACAGTTTTTTCTGAGAATGTCTTTGAACTGGTCAAATAAAATGTTTAACAGGAAACATGTGAGACAATAAGGACTAGAAAACACTGGGAACACCGACTCTTCAGGATGGGGCCATAACTGAAAACCAGACCATGTTTACCTCTCAGTGTGAGTCAGAGACGCTAAATACAACTTGTTGACAAATGGTATTTATAATGTCAACCCATCACCCACCCCCCGCCAATATATGAATGAACAGCTGCAGAGAGAGTGGGTGATACAGAGAGAAGGGTCGGATACAGAGGCAGAGTTTGGGAGAGATATGTGAGGCTTTAGCCCAGCTAAGGTTACAGAATGTGGGACAAAGGGCTCGCCATAACACTCTGTTTTTTCTCCTCTTTCGCACTGATAGGCTTTTTAAAAATCTGCATCAATTCGGGGCTTATTTCCTGTTTGTGTGACGCGTGTACGTGTTTCTCTGCTGAGATAGAAAGTACAACCTGTGCCCAAATTTGGTGACTCTGAAGTTTGTTACCAGTCTTGACTCCTGAATACCTCATTCCTAAATACGGCCAAAGTAAATCGTCCAGGTGATGGCATGCTAACACAAGCCAGTAACATACTGGATGTGGACAATCCTTGCTCTTTTTTTAGACCCTGTGTATCCACTCTCACCAGTGAGACCTTAGCCAAATACCCTGAGCTCAAGCTTCCTGGTGAAACATAGTAGTAGCTTTGAAAGTGCGAACAGACAGGTAGCGACAGAGTAGCTTCCAGTCTAAACACCCAACCCGGATTAGCATCTCTGTCAGGAACAGTAACGAGAAACCAGTTAAGTGTAATTATAACCGATCTGATGACACACCTGACACCTCACAGTGCAAGACGGCTTTTAGAGGAATGTGAGCAGGTCTATGAGGTGGTGTCTTGCCAGGGGTGGGTGGTCTGAGCATGGGTCCTGTGGCCCAAGATGCTCTATAATTACCCTGGGGGGGTGAGGACAGGGTGGCGTCCTTGGGTCTCGGCATATAAAGTTTACGAGGGTCAGAAATAGCAGGGCCACCACCCCCTGACTACAGGGGATACCTGACGGGGCTAAAGGGGCTCACATCTGTATATCACTTCCACTGATCCACATTTATCCTCCTCCTGATCTACGTTTTAAAGAGATAAGTGTGAGACTGATGCTTCCAGAGGCTTCAAAGTCCAGGCCGTATCAGCGCTGTGTGAGTGGCTGCAGCAAGAGGCTTTAAGGTTTGCAGAAGTTACTCATAAAGCTCGGGGGCCTGGCCCAGAATACAAACACACTTGAAAACCCTTAGTGAGAAGATTCAATGTTGGCAGAATATATATCTAGGGAATTCATTAGGTTACTGTTCATCGACAAGAACATTTATGTAATAAAATCATATTTAAAAATCACGTTTTGTTTCATTTCTCTCCAGACCTGGTTTCTAGGTGACATTTAATTCTGGTAACACCGCAAACCAATGTATTACGATCTTTCATTCTTTCATCACAAAGAGATTTTTTTTATTTTAAAAGCCTAATAATTCCATTTTCTTTATGAACTATGAGTCATTGATAAAGATAATTCATTAATACTGAGGCACAGTGAGAAGACCGGTGGGAGTGTGTGTGATGATACGGCCCCCGTGAACTCATTCTGCAGCATTGTGCAATAGCCAAGTTTTTGTGTGCGTGCAGCAGAACTGGTAGCCATATGTCTCAGCTTTGGGTGGAAGCCCATGCAATTCATTAGCGTGCGGTTTAGTAGGCAATGTGCCCGTTGCCCAATGAAAAGAGGACTGCAGGTTTTCAGATTTCAGACCCTTACCGACAAATGCTGAAACGGGGGAAAATTGAAATGTAGGCACGCACACACACACACACACACACACACACACACACACACACACACACACACACACACACACACACACACACACACACACACACACACACACACACACACACACACACACACACACACACACACACACACACACACACACACACACACACACACACACACACACACACACACACACACACACACACACACACACACACACACACAGAAACACACAAACAGCCTGATTACCTGCAGGGCAGCAAACATCATCATTTCCTCCTCTGTGCACTCAATTTCCTCCAGCAGGATGGCCCACTTAGACTGTTCATAGAGCTGGTTCACTCGGATGGCATCATACTGTGGAGAGGTTTGTCACAGAGGTTAACATGTGTACAAACTAACAGCAAGGAAACACACTCGCACGCTCTCTCCCTCTCTGACACACACAGGACACAACAGGATCTGTGCGACCAACCAAAAACAAGATGTTTGTGGTAAATGGCATCATGTCTGTTTTCCACTCATGACAAGATATCATCTTTCTGGCACCCCATGGCCTTTTTAAACGTCCTCAGGGATACTGTTAGCAAGGTCAAATTGTTCTTTGTTGTCTATGAGACGTACCTTAGGGTTGAGGTCAAAGAAACTGTGGTATTTAAACCTCAGCAGCAGCACCTCATTCTCCTTTACATCCTGCTCCATCAGAGACCTGGATGAGTCCAACCACCTGCACAGAGAGTGAAAGATGTCATTTAGGAAAGACTCACTCTGCGGCATCTTGGGACTATTTTAATCCCACCATAGCATTTCTGACTATATGCAATTCATCCAGGCCAAGTAACCACTACAGAGAGTCCACTCACCCCTGGTTGATTTTTGCTTTGTCCAGCAGAGACTGGGGCTTGTAGAGTTTCACCAGGATATCTGGGGAGGAGATGGGCTGGCTCACAGCGAGGATGCTGGGGTTTCCCTCCGAGAGGGGGCTGTCCCCAAACCAGGCGGTGGTGGGCGAGAGCGGGCTGCCGTCTCTGGAGTCATAGGTGGGGGTCATCGTCTTACTGTACAAGCCTGGACTGGAGTAGATGCTCCCTGAAAACACACAGTCATCAGTTAGCGCCTTATATAATACATCTATATAAAAAATGAACAATATAACTGTAATAGAATTGTTGTCTCACACTAATGAACAAAAACACTGTACAACAACAGCATCAGAGGGACAAGGGGGGAACACTTTTCAAGAAGCACACACACTTGCAGCCTAGCGAGGCCAGCTAGCGGTCAACACAACATGTGACTACCGGCCCACACTTTGCAGATGAGTGGCTTCCACCATGTTCTCCTGCTGATGGCGGTCTGATGTGGACCAGCATGCAGATGACACAGAACATGTTCAGGGTCACCGACTTAATCACAGTCAAAAAACCTGCAGGAATGCACGGCACACGGCAAACTACTGCACAACTCGCCACAGAGAGGAGAGGGGGGACGCTCTGATAGGGGAGGATGCATAATAACAACGTTGTGTGAGATTGTAGAATAATCAGACACATCTTTTTTTTTCTTCTTAAATGAATGAGGGCTCTCAATTATTTAGATGGTAATTTATCTTTTGTTTTTCCATTATTTTTTAATTAGTTTTGGCTCCAAATACCAGCAGGCCACCAAAGTGAAGCTGTTTGCATTTCCTGATAGCTGGCCTTGTGGGAGTATGTTTGACCCCATACCCCCCCCATTCCCTCTCTCCCTCTGTGGGTCAAGAAGCAACACTGGCTGAACCACTAAATCCCGTCTGAAATCAGGAAGTGGGCTCGGTTTGTGTTTGTGAGTGTGCACGTGTGTGTTTGCGAGCTGAGGTCATGAGAACAGGGTGCAGGCTATGGCCACGCATCCCTTGTGGGGGGGAGGGTGTTATTCAGGGCTTCTTTCAAGGTTTTTCCATAATGCTGAGTGCATCAGGTCAGAGAGAGTACTTCCATCTCCCAAGGGGTCTACAGAGGAATCCCAAATATCCAGAGAGACCATTTATAAGGAAAAAGCTGGTAGCTAGGCCTCCTCCATCCTGTTTACGGACTCTCTAATGCAGGCCAAAAGGCACGAAGAATGTTAACATGGCTTTACTCCCTAAGGCTCCCACACTGGGGATTCATAGGGCTTATAGGGATGGAACTGGACCACCATGGGCTGTTAAGACTACAAGTAAACCAGGAGAGGTTTGTCAATAAATAAAAATGTCTCTTGTGGTTTTGATTTTTACACAGAGTCTCTGTGTGGGCAGTTGGTAGTGGTATGTATGTTGTATCATTGAAGAAATAATCATCACTGTTCTGAGTTTAAACTTCTTTTAACACTCATGACTTCCTCACTAACGGGCTAAAAGTGATCAGCTATACTGTAACGACAATCAGCAGCCACAGTGTGAGCAGGCCCGGAGAAGCTGAAATAAAAAGTGAGCTTTGAGCTAATTGCTAATGAGAGGCAAAGCCTTGATCATGTGACTGCACAAATCTGCTGACTCTCTCCAGAAGGGCAGTCAGGTGACTCGGTTCCTGGTTCAAAAGGTTACAGATCTCATGTGACCTTAACACTCCAGCCGTGGGGGTGGAGGGCAAGGAGAAAGGGGAAGGTGAGGGTGAGTTTGAGCGGTGCGGAAGAGTAAAGGACAGAGGAAGAGGAAAAGCTTACCTTTGACAGGTCCGATGTATATAACCTCAGAGGCTAGGATGAAAAGAAAAAGAGTAAGAGGAAGAAAGACAGGAAGGAGGTAGAGGGGAAGAAGTGGAATGGGAACAAACAACATAAAGTTGACAGATTCAAGATAAAGTTAAACTATACAAGGACAGGAGGAAACAGAAAAGAGAAGACAAAAGTAAAGACATTCAAAACCGGGAGATCTGGGGCATTTCCATGGTTACTGCGAGCTGTTAGCCACAGAACGGATGACTCAGTTTACCCTCTTTGCAGAGTGGATCGCGCTGAAATGACTAGTGAGTAGTCCTTTCCATCCTATTCATAGCCTTCTGACACGGCATGACTGATTGAAAACCCAGGCGAGGCGTTGGTCAACGTGACCCAGCCTTGCATGTATAATCTGCAGCACATATCTTAAAGCATCGGTAGGTCTTCCACGTGGACAGGAAGCATAGTTAGATCCAGCATGCACTTCCACTTGTGGTGGGCCCTGAGGGGAATGGTGGACTGGCATCATCATTGCTCTTCCTCTGAGTCACGACAGCAGTTAAGGATTAGTAACTTGGATTTTTATACCAAAATGACCAACTTTGTGAGGCACTTTACATACGTGTGCAGACAGACGGGACTTGGGAGTTTCCTAAAGGATACATTTAGAGACAGAGGTTGAGGTTTTGGAAAAAGATGGTCAGCCTTTAAGTAAAAATAATTGGTCATGTACTGTAACCTTGGTGCTTAACATGTTATTTGCTTTTGAGGTCAGTGTGGACCTGGCTGTAGAGAATACATACTCCCTGCTATGTTTGTCGAATTTATTTTAATGTATATTAAAGTATTATCATTTACAAAGGTTTTTCCAAAGATGGTGACGCAAATACAACAGGCCCCCTTAAAAACTGAGGCAATTATTTTTTATTATGGATCCTCTACTAACTATTTACCCAATCATTTAGTTTACACTAGATATATCTTAGACCCAGTTCAACATTATACTCATTTTATGATCTTTGCTTTTTAATGACTTTTTTAAAAGCCATTTCTGCTGCACTATTTCTTAATGCTCGTAATGTCTTTAATTTTTGCAAAGCACTTTGAATTGCCTTGTGTTACAAGGTGCTATAAAATAAACTTGCATTGCCTATACACTATTAGAAAATTGTAATATGTAAGGTGATGTTTTCAACTGTCTCACGTCTGACCAACAACTGAGATTCAGTTTACTATTATACACGACAAAGAAAGTTGGATCATATTGAAATTTGAAAGCTTCACTCTGGAAAGTTTGGCCAATACGTGCTTGATAAAGTAACAATTATCAAAATAACTCCATGGTGAGAAGTAGTGACTCCTCCTCCCTCAGTTAGCTGCACATGCTTTGATTCTGATTGCATCGCTGCCTCTCTGAAAACCTTGTGATTCCCATCAGCAGATATGACCCGACAGCCCTTTCCCCACATGGGACGTGAATTACATCTTACAACTTGTCCATGAAGTCTCCTCTCCGACTGTAACATGTGATCTGATCTGAGGGGAGCAGGATGCAGGAAGTCAGTGTGCGTACTCACAAGGGAAACACACGAGAGACTGGTGACAGTAAACAGATTCCGTAAATTCCTGCTGAAACCGTTTCTCTGCGCCACGTAACAGTGTGACCCGCTGAGTACAGAACACATCTGTACTGGAGGCAGTAATGCAGCACGCCCCTTGAAATGTGATGATGCAACTTTGGGTGTGTTCGTCATGTCAACATCGTTTTTTATCCCTTGTTTTATTTTGATATATGAACTAAAACGACCAATTTTGACTATTTTGGTGGTTGGTGTAAAACTGTGGAATTCCAAACAAAATGACCTAAAGAATTGTATAGAATTGTTTCAGTTGAAGAACTTGTATAAGTGAATAAATGATGTACTCTTGTCCTGCATTGGTAAAGATATGTGATGATCATGTGATGTTTTGGTGTTGTTTTTGTTTTGTTTCTTTCCCTTAACTGTGGAGTGGGAACTAATTATCTTTTGTAAGTTTTTTGTGTTTCTGTTATTTTCTTTTGACTGTAATAACTGGCTGTGAATAAGAAAACATGACAGACCATCTATTTTCTTTTTTTTTTATAGAAAGGGGCCGGTAATATAAGATTATTTTCTTCTCCCTGCTCCCTTTCGGGTCTGGTGTGTTACAGAGACATGTTTTGTAAATAATTGTTATACGTCGAGTTTGTAAATACCACGAACGGAACAATAAATGAAATGAAAAAAATCACAAGTTGAGTGAAGCAACTGATCAGATTTAGACTCGCTTGGCTGTGAGAACGCTTCAACAAGTCCACAATGATTTTCTGCTTTCTCTCCACTCCCATCCGTGTGTGTATGCACGTTTAACTGAGTCTAAGGAGCCAGCGGACGGACAGACAGAGGAGAGACTCGATCCACACAATGGGTCCCATTCACCCTGTCTCACAGCGTTAGCAGTTTTGTGTAATGCCAACGGTCTGCAGAGCACAGCCTGTTTTGTTCTACTCCTCCCTGCTCACATGGCTCTCCCATCTCTGGAGGAGGGAGGAGGGCCCCGCTATAACTGCAGTCGTGTAGCCTGGTATGGGTTTAAAATGGCAGCGTGACCAACTATGTGAGGAATCTCAACCATTCTTCGTCCTCCCTGCCAAGGAATTGGAAGCCAGGGCTGTGGATCCCAAGCGGGCATTTAAACTCACACATTCATATTTGGTCACTTCAGGCAGGGTGCAGCGAACTGGAGTTATCGTAGTGGTTTTTTCGAAACCACAAGCGCAATCAGACACAAAAAAAAAGATCGGAGGACGCTCCATAGCAGCCAGAAAAACCTGTTATCAACCTGCTGCTTGAAGGAGGCAAAATTATTGCTTTGAGAATGAAATACTGTATATATAAAACAAACCCAATGCTGCATAACTACTCCAAAGATCACCTTTAACCAAACAACCTTAAAGGAACAGACTTTATTCTGCAATCTATTTGAACAAATATTAATTATTTGTGTTTTAAGCTTTGTGCTTCCTCTCCATGTAAGAGTCACAATCCATCCGCTCACCTGATCCGGGGGTTAACAGTGGACCCTCCAGCTCCAGATCGTCCTCCTCTGCCTCCTCCAACTTTTTCTTCTTCTTCTTGGGATCCCGGGGTTTACGCAGTAGAGATAGCTCCTCTGGGTGGCGGATATCTGGAGGGGAAAGAGAGTGAGAACATTTGTTTGATGGCAGATAAACATAAGCTCGCCTTACAACAAAGCAAAGCCGACAAGGAGAACAATAAGACACCGAAAACAAACATACGTTTCAATTACAGAATTCAAATAAAACCTCACGCACAAATGATGCATAGAATATGGATACAGTGACATGGAATTGTAGTTAGGAGTTGAAAAGGGGAGTAAGTTTGAAAAAGCGAAGGGACTAGGGAGATGTGTTTGAATTGTAGACAGCTGTGCACACGAGTGGTGGAAAAATTACAGATCCCTTTTCTCAGGGCCCCACAATTCTTGCTTTAACTGTAATCCCAAACTGAGACAGGGCAGACACTACCTCTATCTCCATCTCCCCCGCTTCCCTCTCTCACATAAAAAAACCCTTTTCAGTTGCTTCTGGCGAGTATTAGGACTGCACAGCTCTCACAAAAACCGCAAAAGGTAAAAATACTGATACCGTAAATGTGATAAAGAACCACTTCCTGGCATTGTGTGTGCTGTGAGCAAGATCCCAATCAGACAGTAGGATACAGAACTCTGAATATAATGACTAAAGCAGAGCAGCCCCCGCCCCCCCCCCTCTAGGGTTTGGAGGCCAGTGAACCATCACTCAGCAGCAGCAGTGATGTTTTAAGATGGGCTTGGGATGGTTCTGACATAGCGGTGAGACGGCCAGAATGTGTCGCGAGCAGAAAAGATGGGATGAGTCTGGAAGCGAGCACATCTGGATCCTCAGCTGGATATCGTTTTTCATCCAGCTTTGCAGATTCTACATAAATCAATTAAGCTTAATGATACTTTTTTTTATATTACACTCACTCTCTTTCACGTTTGAGCACATCAGCCAACATTTCTCCAGATTTTTTTATTTCCACAGCATTAAATCATTCTCTTTGGAGAGGATTGGAAAGGTGTGATTGAAGAGGTTGCTGAGGGTGTTGAGGAAAGCACAAGCACTCTGGGAGGGAGAACGTACTGGCTTGGTGAGAAACCTTGTTTGGTTTGTGTAACTAAAGCAAAAGCATTCCAGGAGTTTTAAGAACTACCAGATGGGAGCTCACCCTCTCTCTCTGCCTCCCTTTTGCTTCGTTCTCGCTCTGCTGCAGCGGTGAGGCGCAATCCCTGTGCCCTTATACAGCCATGTGAGTAGCAGGCGTGCTGCCGAGCTTTAACCCCACCGAGCTGCGGGAGGAGGCCAATACACACAGAGAGAGAGTATCAAACTGTCAGGAAAAGGGGAGGAGTGTGCCTCTGGGTGAGGTATTGTAGAGGCATGTGGCGTTTAACTACAACGGCACTTTTCTGCTTCAATATCTACGAGTAATGCAGAACACCTTCTATATATCAACAGTTTGGCCCAAATCTTCATGAAACCACAATTCAATGGGAAAAAGCTATTTTCTGATACATTATCAGATTTTTCCTGTTAATAAAAGGAAGCATTTTTTTCTCTAGTGAATTGCATGGAGAGCAGAAATGTGGGAAAAGGGCTGGTGGCTTTAATGAGTTGACTGATATGTGTTTTTTATCAGTCCTATGAAGGGAGTAGAGGTGTAGTTAATATGAGAGAGATACCCTGTCGGCTAAGTATGAATACCAGCAAAAATATAGAGATAAGGATGAAGAAATCAGGCTAAAGTGAAATAGCAAACACTGCTCCACTGGAATGTTTCAGTTCGGAAAGTGTTAAAGTCAATTTATACTGACATACTTCAATTAAGTGTTGAAGTGGATGTTTATAGTGAACATTTAAGAACAATGATCCGGTGGGAAAAAATTGCTCCTCCACTCACCACATACTTGTGGTCTGTGTCAGAGGGGGAGAGTAGGAAGGGTGAGTGATGGCTGGAGCGCTTTCACAATCCTTGTTTATTTCCATTAGAAATGACACCTAAGACAAAAAAAGACCCCAATCCTCCATCCTGGAGATGTGGCAGGACACAGGACTGGAGCCAGAGGAGAGTAGAGGAGAGGTGTTGACTGGGAGCCAGCTGGGCTCCAGATCGACTCCTCGGAACACATGATTCACTGCAGTGAGTAAGGCCAGCCGCAGAAGAATCACAAACAGCGTCACAGTCTAATTTTACTGCGCTAAAGTTTACCGTACAAACACTTTGAGACCCTACATGGACAAAAAAAATGAAAGATGAACAATTTCAACTTCTGTTTTCCCTAATGTGATGGATACTGTGCGAAATGATTGGGCTACGAGGCTGACTGATCAACAATCAAGAGCAATAAATCAAGCGCTTGTTCAGACTAATTAAAACAAGTGGTAGAAAATAACTCATGTATGCTGTCAGTCTGACGGGAAACGGAAAATATGAATAAACATGGTGTGGATTTAGAATTGTTCCCCTAAAACAAAGCTCTATTATTCTTAATTACATTCAGCTATGTTTCTGCTTTAACATAAAAGAAGAAAACATGTATTGACCTAAGCTGCTTAGTGTTTAGGGTCCTCTTCAGCAATCAGATAAAAAGGTGTTAAAAGGACCCTCAAAAAGGAAAAAGATGTGCTTTAATTTAAGGGTTGAAGCTGACGCAAGGCTCCTCATGTGTTATGACAACAGGGGCCAGCTCACTCGGGGCCAGTCAGGCCGACCACAGGTTGATGTGCCATAAATCTGCTGGACCAAAAATGATGAAGCAACAGTCCCACACAAATCTAAAAATCCTTCTGGAGAACGAAGACAACACATTTCTCTGCAATATGCTTTCTGAACCGTCCAACTCACCCTCCTGTCCCGTGTTATTGACATACATCCTCTCAGCCACCCTCCTTTCCTGTCTGGGCATCCATCAGTTATGCATTTGACACATTGTAGGGTTTCAGTGCGAACAAAGGCCAACAGTTACATTGCTGCTGCCCTTTGCATATTCGAGAGAATGTTGGACTCCCACACATGGCAGCCAAAGGAGTGTGTACTGAAAAAACCACAGTGTGTAAGTGGCTCAGCCTGACTCTTGTTACTCTGAAGTGCTGCTTTGCTGAGAGAAGCAGCCTCATTATTTTGACCCACCTCAGGACGCCAGTGCCACCATCATGTGTTAGTCACTTGTGAAAAGCACATTTTGTGTGCTGGCTTTGCAAGAAGAGTAAAACAGAAACGGAGGGAGGTGTACGAGTGTGTTTAATGTGTTTGGAAGTGAGTCCAGGATGTCTAGACCGGACAAGCTCATGTCTGGAACTGAATTTCTTTGGGCTTTCAACTGGTGGTTGGATATCAAGCCATTCACAGAGCATTTATAGAAATTATAACAGGCAGTTTCATAATTTCAGACAAAAGTCTAATCGTTTAAGGAAGAAAATCACTTGTAGCCCTATAGCATACATCTACAATTTCAGCTGGCAAGTAAACACTTAATTATCATTTCATTACAAACACATTTCATCACTATAGTTGATACATCCTTAACACTAAGAAAAATCTCATAAAGTCTTCAGAGAATAGTTGACAGTTAACAAATGTTTTCTTGCAACTAAAAGTGGAAAATCCCAAATGCTTTTGCCTCACTATCAAATGAGCAGTGCAGCACAGGATGTAGGAGCTGCCAAATGTACTCGAGGGTCACAACAGGAGTGAAACTGAGTGATTTCCATTCAGCACGGCAGCCTTTTGCTGAGTCCTCTCAGTTCCCAGCCAGATGGACTGTGTCTGTGTCAGGACACAGCTGCCATGGACATGGGAGAAGTACAGCGGGGATAATCGGTTTTATACTTTTAACTTGGGAGTGTTATGTTGATTTTCTATGCCTTTCCACTGTATGGGAGATGTACTGTCAAGGGTTTGAGATGTGCTAAAGAGACAGAAAAGCAGGCAAAGTAGAAAAAGCATACTGTAATATCAGAAAAAGAACAGAGAGATTTGTAAGGGCTGTCATTCTTAACTAGGCAGGGGTGGGGACAAATACAGCTCAAAACTATAATGAGGACTAAATTTGGAACAGGAAATAGCATCTAAGTAACTATCTGACCGGACACGCCACAGCAAAATAAATAAATATTTAGTATGGGAAAAAGAAAGGGCCAAAGGTGAGTTGCGCGTCGCAAAAAAAAACAACTGCACTGACATTCCCTATCTCTCCTTTCTGCTGTCTGGAGTCAAGGCCAGTGTGACCCGTCAAATGCACAGGAAATTGTAAAAACTCAAAGTTGCCCAGATAAGGATGACCGCTTCCAAGACAGAACGGCTGTCAGCTGAACAGCTACAGTAAAGAACTTTCCGACTCTGCTTTAGGCATGCAATAGTGCACAGTGTCATACAACCGCACAACATCCTGGCAAACTCCATATCAGCTAAAAGCAATTTGTCCTGAATTTCTCCAGAGATGAAACTGATTTATTACAGAAGCATCGGACACATTCCTAACCAGGCCTGAAAGACTACATGCCAGTTTCTCCCCCGCCTCCCTGTCTAACATTTCAAAAAACAGTCTCTTTGTCAATTTACACTAAATAAAATGTGCTATTTGTTCTTTTCATTTCATAGAACTGAGTGTTTTGACCCAAGAATCCTTCTGGAAAAATAAAAAACTCCATTCCTGCCAAATTAAAATCAGTATGTGCTACCTGTGTCGGCCAAATAAAACAGACACGCTGCCTCTGGAGCTTCTGATCCTGCTGAACACAGTCCACGGACAAAGACAACAGGTGCGCTTTGACCCCGCAGGGATTTATATTGGTGTCGCTCTCTTACTCTACTGGAGACAGTGAAGGCAGGGGCAAGGGTCACGGTCTGAGCCGAGGAGGAGTTCAGAGGTCGCTGGGGTCCGGTGTGTGACCTCTGGGCTTCGTGGTGCCAGTAATGGTAGGTTATCGATAGTGTCTATGTCACCCTACTTACACATTAGGGGACAGTTAAATTTGGACATGGTATTAGTGGAGAGATGCTGGGTATGTAAGACTGTGAGCAAATAGTATAGCTACGTAGAGCCTGCAGGCAAAAGTGGGCCAAAAACACAGCCGGGTGTGTAAATCTGATCATTTCAATCTGATAAAGGTCCTATTTTTTGTAATGCAACCTCAGTTTGAATAGTCCTATAGTAGTATTGTGACTTTTATGTTGATCTAAGTCAAGATTTGTTCCACTTTTAGGCTGGCTGGAGTCACCCTGTTGTGATGACACACAAATGTAGTTGAAGTATCCCTTGACTTCCTGATTAAGTAAGGTCCAACCAATCCTGGCTCTGACTCTGTGTCCACACAAGCCATTGTTAAATCACGGCACTTTTTCCTCCTCCTTGTCAACATCTGCTCGTAAATAGCCTGGCTTCTACTGAAACTGTAAGCAGTGACAATCCAAAGGGGCAGTGTTGCGTCTTTGTTATTATTGTTTTGCACAAGAGGGTCAGTTCAGGTTCTGTTTGGATCCGAGCAATAGATCAAACCTGAGAGCAAGGCCTTGTGTGTGAAAGTAGCTCAAGATATTTACTTACACATAAAGTTGTATTTTGGAGACTGCTTTTGTTGTAAGTCTGAGACACATTGATAAGCTCTGTTTATTAAACATTACTTTAGGACTGATGGAGCCCAGGTCCAAAGAACACGGCTCCAGAGCAAACAGTGGAGTAGCAGCCAGGAGACGTGACTCCAGCCTGCAGAGCTCAGAGTGTTTAATAAACAACAAATTGCCAGGGATAAAAACAGAGGGGGGAGGGACCTGATTAGCCATGTTTGATGTAGAACTTGTCCAAAAATAGGCTTACAGGAAGATGTTTTGGTTGAGCAGGATGGGCACCTTCAGTAAACTGGACCACTGTTTAACACATTCCCATAACCTTTTGCCAATCCGTCACACCACATCTTTCATTTACTTCATGACTATTTCCCACATCTCCACTAAAATGATTAAAGTTACTCTCCAGATGTCCTGTGAATGCGTCAGAGGTTCCACTTACTGAAAGTTTTGCAGATGTCGGACACGGCCTTGAAGACTCGGTCGGAGAAGTTGACCTTGACCTTCATGTGCTTCATGTTGGGCAGCTGGAGGCGCAGCAGCTTGTGCTGCGGCGTGAAGAGCAGCCTGGCGTCGGCCTGGATGCCGTACTTGTCCAACGTCCAGTGGGTTTTCAACAGCCATGTCTTCTTCTTCTCCCACCACAGAGCATGGTCTGACCAGTCCTTCTTCACGTCTACACAGGGGGAGAAAAGAGGAGAGGGGATGAGATTGAATTTCATCATCCAGTATTTGATTTTCTTTCTGTTCATGGTTATATTATTATATTTACAAGCATTTACTTTGTCACTGACAACATTCTCTGCAACATTTAGCTCATTGTATTTTTTTTTTACATGTATATAGTTCTTGCAACATAATCTTCTCTTGCATTACTTTATTCTACTCGGATTTCTTTTTGCACTATTTTTATTATTTAAAAAAAAAGAAGGATTATTTGATGTCCTAAATATATTTGTGTTGCATTGTTGGAGAACCCTGGGAGTTACTGTTTCAATTGACGTAACTACACTGTAGCTAGTGTGCATATGAAAATAAGACCTTTGATTCATTGCCATTTTAGTTAAAATGTTTATCTATCTACAGCAAGGTGGAGATATCCATCACACTGTACTGACCTTAGGTCTCTAACTCTGTCCCTCTAGGGCAGAGGGTCACATTCGGGGTGAAGGAGTGTAAGGGAGGGACAAAAAAAGGTTTGCACAGGGGCGGTGAAGTCAAAGTGAGAGGGAGGAGACGACGGTGTGTGTGATAGACGTGGCTGTTTGTGTGACACTGTGGGGATATCAGGTTCATACCTCCCTCTTTGTTCAAAAGTCACACTGTGATCCCCTAAAGCAGACACAAGCCACCCAAAACCCCACACAGCTCCCAGGCTCAGGGCTCAGAAACAATGGGGACGGACCTGTGGTCTCATGGTGTGTGTGTCTGACTTCAAGGGGAAGGTGAAAACCGCAGGGACTTAAGGGAACAAGAAGCAGCTGTTTCTGCAGCTCACCTTGCTCTGCTTTCTATAAGAGCAGCGCTGTGATGGGCTGAGGAGCCAATCCCTTCAGAAGCTTTAAAAAAAGTTTAAAGAAACATCTCCGACACTTAAAGAGAGTGATTTCTTCAGCATGTCTTGCTTATCTATGTATCATACAATTTATAAATAGCCAAATATTGAATCAGGTCAAAATGGATAGCAGACCAACAGCTCAAAGACTTGACTTTTGAAATTGTGTTAGAAATATCAAGCTGACTGTCTTTGTAACCCCGTACTGTGGATGTTACTTTGTTTACAATAGTAAAAGGCACTGGCAGCCGATAATAGTTGAGTTTTGAGCCTATTATACTTTCAGATGTCCCCCCTAAGCAGTGATGTCATTACTCCGGCATTAGTCCAGCAAGGCACTTCCCAAAGCGGTGTCTCATTTCCTCCTCCCACATACCCCTTCGTCGCTTCTCCAGCCTGTCCTCCGTCTCAATCTGAGTCTCTCGCTGTGACCAGGGACAGATGTCAGTTTGCTCGCTCATTCTTTAGAAAAACACTCATGTTTCGTGTATATTGCTGGTCAGCGAGAATCTGATTCAGAATAAAAGGTTGACATATACGTATACTGTATATAATAAATGCATTGTATGCCATATATAGCATACCATATTACTAGGTTAGCCACCACAAACTTTAGGCAAGTTGTGCCTGTATTGGTATTCCATGATTTTTTTTCTGCATGACTTCATACTTCAAATGTGTTGGTTCAACAACCCCAGTGCTTTGCTGCAGGGCTTAAAGAGATAAATAGAAAGGAACATGCCCATCACATGTTTTGAGCAGTCAAAATAACAAAAACAACATTGCCCAAGTTAAGTTATTAAGTTTTGAAAATCTGGTTCTGCTTTCAAAAGTCTGTTTGGTATTTAGGGTTATGCTACAACATCACCATTGAGGAGCTTTTGAAGCAGAGTTGCAGAAACTCTAGATCTGCACTAAAGGCAGACATAACCCCCCCTCTGAGGCGCACTGCCATGGCACAATCTGCATTTTCATTTGCGGCCATCAAACAATGGTATATTCTTCCAGCTGAGCTTAAAACCTGCACTGACTAACATTTTCTCCTATGGTGCAAAAAAATGGATATTAAGCATTGAAAAAAAGTTCTTCAATTTTAACTGTACTGTACTATTATATTTGAACTGTACTATGTACTATTGTATTGAACTTAAATCTTGTTGAATAATTGTTTGTGTGATAAGAGACTGTTGATTGTTATGTACCTGCCTAAGGACTGCAGATGGAAATTAGCTATTGGCTCAAATCTGGCATAAATCATCTCTTGTCTTTTCTGAGATGAATGTAATGTTTGCACGGTCCTTATTCAAATAAATTCATAAATATATCAAACTTTTTGGCAATCTTCCAATTAATGACAGAAATATCCATGGCTTGGGTCTACAAATAATCGATTAAGTGTAAATGTATGCTGAGCATTGCAAATCTACTTTGTATTCAAGGTTGGGCGCACA